>NC_143034.1:31635000-31981250 GCF_057628025.1 Oncorhynchus mykiss | reverse complement strand
ACTCTTCAGTGAGGCCATTCTACTGCCAATGTCGGTCTAAAGAGAATCCATGGCTGTGTGCTCGATTTTATACACCTGTCAGCGACAGGTGTGGCTGGAATCCACTAATTTGAAGGTTGCCCACATACTTTTGTATATACAAAAGTATCATACCCCCACAAAAATACTAACCTCCCCTGTTATTGTAATGGTGAGAGGACGGCATGTCTTGGGGGTATGATATTTGTGCGTCTAACTTTCTCACTCATCACTATTCACGATTCATTCAGGATTATCCGTAATCATGTGTTTAGCAGAGCTTATTTATAATAAAAGTGACTTCAAAATGACAATACATTATTTACCATTCATTTCTGAATCCGGCCCAAAATAATCTGTAATGCAACAAAACAAAACAGAAAACGCACCCAACAAGTTCGTAGAGATACAAGCTTGATGTAGTCATTGTGTGCTAGGAATATGGGACCAAATACTTAACTTGGTACTACTTTAATACAAATACATATGTGACTTGGTCCCAATACATTTGGTGTCCTAAAATGGGGGGAGAAGACTATGTACAAAAAATGCTGTAATTTCTTAACGGTTCATCTGATATGAATGGAAATACGCCTCAAATGAAAGTTCTCACAACAAAACATATTTAATTGAACTGTTGACAGCCCCTCTCACTGTGTTCTCAATAAAGGAATGAAGGAGAGAGGGGAGGAGATGGAAACGCATGGTGGTGAGATATTATGTAGCTAAAAAGGGTAATGTGTCAGCCTATTAATTATGAGAATATAATGCGCTATTACCGAGGCTATTCAAAATCAAATACAAATTCACTATACTTGTAGGCGAACTACGTAAGCCGCCCTGCACAATCAGTGAACCAACAGCATCGCCTAGGCCTCTCCGTTTTCTCCCAGACAAAAAGTTTGGTGCTTAGCATAAGGTAACCAGTCCATCCATGTGCAGCTCATCCTAGTGAGTGAAGGAGAGTGAGTGACAGAGTGAGTGACAGAGTGAGTGACAGAGTGAGTGACAGAGTGAGTGACAGAGTGAGTGACAGAGTGAGTGACAGAGTGAGTGACAGAGTGAGTGAGAGTGAGAGAGAGAGAGAGAGAGAGAGAACAGAGGGACACAGAGGAGAGAGAGAAAGAGAACTGAGGGACACAGAGGAGAGAGAGAGAGACAGACAAACCGGGGGAAGGAGGGGAACAGAGGGACACAGAGGAGAGAGAGACCGGGGGAAGGAAGGGAACAGAGGGACACAGAGGAGAGAGAAAGAGAGGGGTAACCAGGTAACCAGTCCAGTCCATATGCGGGAGCACTGGTTGGTTGGCCCAATTGAGGAAGTATGTACATGAATGTATAGTTAAAGTGACTATGCATATATGATAAACAGAGTAGCAGCAATGTAAAAAGAGGGGTTGGGGAGGGGCACACAATGCAAATAGTCTGGGTAGTCATTTGATTACCTGTTCATTGATTACCTGTCTTATGGCTTGGGTGTAAAAACTGTTGAGAAGCCTTTTTGTCCTAGACTTGGCACTCAGGTACCGCTTGCCATGCAGTAGTAGAGAGAACACTATGACTGGGGTGGCTGGGGTCTTTTACAATTTTTAGGGCCTTCCTCTGATGCCGCCTGGTGCTGAGGTCCTGGATGGCAGGAAGCTTGGCCCCAGTGATGTACTGGACCGTACGCACCACCCTCTGTAGTGCCTTGCAGTCAGAGGCCGAGCAATTGCCGTACCAGGCAGTGATGCAACCAATCATTATTTTAATTCCGTTTTTTGGATGAGCTTGTGCTTTTATATAGGCCTATGCGTATGCATAAGCTCTAATATGTATGTGGATATTTTTAATGAATCATTATCTTAGAAAGCGCTGTCCATTTCATTGTGTTAGGCTTTGAAACAACATCCACAACGACCATGTTTCCCACTCAGTTCAACCTGTTGAACTTCTTTCTTCAAATTGATCAATCACAGTGAGGTGAGCTTTAAAAGCACATTCTGTTTTGATGATACTTATTTGATGTGATTTTCCATCTCACTTGCATTGACGTCAGAGTGGCTCGAAGGACAAAAGAGCCTCGAGTGCCAGGCCATTAGCGACCTGATGATCATTAGCAAGTTGGGTACTGCCAACATATGTCCAGAGTGCATAAGAGGAGAAAACCGGGACTCAACGGTCATGTGGAATTTTACTAGTCAGGACTCATGATGACTGCCAGTGTGGTGGCAATATGGTCACCGCAAACAGCCCTAGTGACAATCTTTGTTGACGAGGGGCAGCAGTTTCAAAATACAGAGAGAGCGAGAATACAGTATCTTGTATTGGTTGAATGAGCCATTGTCCATGTTCTCATTTGAAACAGTGATGAGGGGCAGGGGATCAATGTTGAACCAGAGGAGGATGGTGGGAGAGATATAGTAGGACAGGCTGGAATGGAATAGACAGAAAGGTGTCAAAAACATAAAACACATGGCTTCCATATGTTTGATACCGCTCCTGCGATATCTCTGCCCACCAGCCACCACTGGTTTGAATTATTAACTGAGAAAAAGCAGTGGTGTTCGCAGGCTAGTTGGAAATGTTTGCAGGACAAACAACGTTTGGCACTGATCGCTTGAATATCGTCTTTCGGTCTGTAACTAAAAATGGAGCGCTTCAACAGTCCACAGAATTTGCGTTAAAACATACGCTACTGGCCTCCCGGGTGGCGCAGTGGTTAAGGGCGCTATACTGCAGCGCCAGCTGTGCCATCAGAGTCCCTGGGTTCGCGCCCAGGCTCTGTCGTAACCGGCCGCGACCGGGAGGTCCGTGGGGCGACGCACAATTAGCGTCGTCCGGGTTAGGGAGGGATTGGTCGGTAGGGATCTCCTTGTCTCATTGCGCACCAGCGACTCCTGTGGTGGGCCGGGCGCAGTGCGCGCTAGCCAAGGTTGCCAGGTGCACGGTGTAGCCGGCTGGCTTCCGGGTTGGATGCGCGCTGTGTTAAGAAGCAGTACGGCTGGTTGGGTTGTGTATCGGAGGACGCATGACATTCAGCCTTCGTCTCTCCCGAGCCCGTACGGGAGTTGTAGCAATGAGACAAGATAGTAGCTACTACAGCAATTGGATACCACAAAATTGGGGAGGATAAAGGGGTAAAAAAAAAAAATAATAATAAAAAATAAAAACTTGATCAAACCCACATAATCCAGGATATGTCCCAAATCCCTATAGTGTACCCCTATGGGCCCTGGTCACAAGTAGTGCACTATATAGGTGTCCCAAATCCCTATGGCCCTGGTCACAAGTAGTGCACTATATAGGTTGCCATTTGGAACACACTCCCCTAGTTTCTTAGGAGATGTGAAGAATAAAGATGAATCAAAAGAAGAGGCCCAACCAACAACCCTGGCCTGCTTATGCAGTTTGCCTGATGACAATGCAACTGACAGCACTGGCCCTGTTAGTCTCGGTCACTGAACAACAGCTTCATCAATACGGCTACAGATTAGAATGCTGCTGCTCGGTCAATACCATGGATTCAAAAAACAACCGGGCTTGGCAATACCTTTATACCAAGGTATGATCTAGGCCAAGATAGTGTGTTAGTAGACATCAGGTTTATGTTCAGGGTGACCTGACCAGGATACACTATGGGACTGGGTTATGGAGTATGACGTTAGCCTATGGGCTAAAGGCTAACCGGGAGTGTTCCTGACAATGTGACTTGACCAGAAAAAGCTGCCCTGTCGTGTGGCCTACACTACTTCTCAGACAACCACAGTCCGAGTGGACAGAGATATGAATAAACAAAAGCAGCATTTTCCCCTTCAAAATTTCCCCACGGGGACAATAAAGTCAGTAAGTAAGTATAAAACCGCAACAATCGATGGTGGCTAGTATCAGAATTCCCCTGGTGAGTATGTACGGTCGATGAGGCACGCTTCGCCCAAGAAGCGATTTATGCTGAGCCCGGAGGCAGACAAAGTGGTGCATATATCATTGTACAAGCCTTCGCCTGGGTCGGAGAGAGGGAAGTGAGAAGCTGGGGGGCGATAAAAGAGGGAGGGGAGAGTGGAGGAAACCTACCCGGAGATTATCTCCACCCGTTATTCTATTTGGACGTTGCTCATCAAACACACGGGGCCTCCAGCTCTCAAGCTTCTTCACAAATAGACGTGCTAAAAGCGGTAGCCGGCGAGCGCTAGCTGCATTGTTTTTAATTGGGTGTGGAAACGGACGCTTGGCCCAGAGCCAACCGCTTCTTCTTCCCCCGTTTCTGAACATCTAATGGAAAAAAAGTAAACGCAGAACGATTCATTTTGGGCCTCGAGATGAACGGAAGACTTGGTGCACTAATATGTTTAAACACAGCAACAGCTGTAAGGCACACTTGTGATGCATCTAGAATAGCCTACACAAGAAGGCTATAAAGAGTTGCTGGCGTCATTGTTGACATGGCAAATAATGTTGCAAAAGATGGCGTCTTACAGTTGCTGAATACTAATAAATCTTTTATTTTTTTTATTTTAAAAAACAAAATATGTATCCGCCTCTGTGCATGTCACGGAAAGCACTGGAAGACTAGCCTACAAAGTAGGCGATCAGTGAACCCTCTTTCCACTAACCCAATTATGCAACGCCACCTACACCTCTACTCTTTGCCCCTCTGGATCACTTCAACGCTAATAGCTACGCTAATTGCGCTGTTCCACCTCGTGAACCAGATGAGTGTCGACCACCAAGGAGGTCCATAGCAACTCTGGGAAGAATCCATTACCGCGACCACTACGCCCTGGCTGGTAGCAAAAAAATACACGCTCCCAACCAGAGAATGGCTTAGACAAAAGAGAGAATGTCAACAAAAAAATCCCTCCCCTGCCCCAAAGGCAGACTGTTCATATGAATTCGTGCCTTACTAATTTCTGTTTCCCCATTTCTCAAGTTCTCTCATCTCCGCTACGGCTTGAACGGGTCTCTGTCGGCAGAGCAGGAGAGACAAGAGTGAGAGGAAGGACATTCCTGGTGCAGCATACAGTCCAAAAGGTAGGCATCAGAACCAGTTCAATCCCTTCTCTTTCAGAGTAGTCTAATACTGCCAAGAGGTCATCTACAAACAATGTATGGCTCATTTTATTCTCCATGGGCCTCTTAAACCCCCCTCCAATAGGCAACAATGAGACCTGCCAACAATTAACCTGGTGGATTAGCTAAGCCTTAAATGGGAGACACCATAAGAGGAGGAGAAGGGCTACATGATTAGATCAGATTGCCTGTAACAGCCTTCCTCCACTGAAAAAAAGAAGGCATGGTGAGTAAAAAGCTGGCTCATAACACCGGCCTGATCGAGATCTGTTCTCAGCTCCCACTGCAGAGGGAGCGACAGTGGCAGAGCACACACACATCTATACACTCTCACAGGTTGGAATAGTACACACAAGCCCCCCCCCCAACACACACACACACATTCCCCCTCAATACTGCCTGGCTAGGATTACACTGATGGTCCCCTTACGACATGCAATACAGTAACCCCCCCCCCCCCCTTTCCACCCTCCGCTTCCAGATACTGCTGTCTCAGCTATGGCGCCATCACTCCCTCGCAGCCTCATTCACTCAGCTGGGAAATTTATTCCAATGATGTGCACATTTAATCAATTGTGCAGCGCGCAGGGGTACTGCTCTCTCAAGATAAAATTATCCATGTGTGCTTCTGAGTCAATAGGTGCAGGGGGTTCAATTAGTGTGTGTGTGCGCGCGCATATGTGTAAATCAGGGTATCATCAGTGTGATAACATGGTCAGTAGGGAGGGGGCTATGAGCCAGATGAATGCTTGATTAAGTCTGTGGGGAAGGGAGTGAGTGTGTGAGAGTGAGAAGTACAGCATTTCCCTTTTCTCATGTACTCAATATAGCTGCAATGAGAATTGTTCTCAATGGCGGTTGCTTTGCCCTGTTCCTCTCATCTCAGACGCAATGCACACATCCCATGAGCCTCAGCACAGACACAGTGACAGGACCAGATTAGGGCCTGAGCCAGCAGCTCACGTAACACTTCCACCACTGGCCTGCCTGCTCCTCTCTCTCTGTGTGTGTGTGTGTGTGTGTGTGTGAGTGAGTGAAATGATAATTGGTCTATGATGAATGCAAACACAGAGAAACCAATATGAATTATTAAAATTGGGTTTTGAATATCCTTTTGGTCTCTGTTTCGGAAGCCAAAGCAGCCATTAGCATACAACATAACGAGTTGCTTTTATCCAAAGCTGCTCACAGTTACCATATCCAATAGAAAGTAATGGCACACATGAGAATCGAACCCACAACCCTGGTGATGCAAGAATACAACCCCCCCGAATTCACTTCCTGTGTACACAACCCTCTCAGTCGGCCCCTCAGACTCTGGCCGTATAGCTATTTTTCATGGTCCTTCGAGCCGGATAGGAACAGCAAACAAACCATCGGATTCACAAGTCACGCTAGCATCCATGTTTGAAGTGAGCATTTAGCATGTATTACCTGTAGTTCTCTGTCTCAACAGATGCGTCACACAAGGTGGATTGACATTATACAGCAGTGTCACTGAATGATGTAATGACTCCACTACCCACAATTCATCCCTCTGGCTCAGCAGGCCAATGCCCAACAGTGTCCTTTCCAGACATGCTTCCTGTTCTTCGACATGGTTATTTATATGGGTTAGCCCACCAGATGGACACACACACGCCAACACACAAACAAACATCCTTTCTGACACCAATACATCCACTTTGGTCAGGCCTTACCCACAGTCCATGAAATTGACTAAAGCTGATACCCCCAATAACATGGAGGATAGAAGTGGAGGGGGGCCAGGCTGTGGCCTTGTCTGGGCTGAAGTGAGACAAACAGGGCCGAACTTGTCTACCTGCTGCCCAGGATCCGGCCCGGGCCTAGGCCCTGACACTTTCCACATGCTTAATTGGCCTAAATCTGATTAAGTGGCAAGCATCCCAGCTGAGTCGCACACCCAGAACACATATCACCACCGTAATCACTATCCATCGTCACAGCATTGACTATTCGTCATCATACGTGCCCCCAGGGGACGCCAGCGGATGAGGCCGCCCCTGAGTCAGCGGAGAGGGGCATTCTGGGATGAATGACTTCCTGTGACGAAGGCCATGGCCATTCTAATGGGATGATGGAAGAGGGGAAGAGATGGAGGGATATAATTATGTAGTTGTGAGAGAAAGAGAGCACAAAACAAAGATTGTAAAAACTCCATCTATCCTCCATCAAACCACCATAGCCTCCACTTGGATATAAACCTACTGCTGCATTAGAAAAGCACTCTGTGAAGGGAGATTACTATGTACGTGAATGACAGGAGGGAAGGTGAGGATACAGCCAGGCAGCCCATCATGGGATACGTTTCAAATGGCTCCCTATTCCCATTATAGTGCCCTACTCCCATTAGAGATCTGGTCAAAAGTAGTGCACTACATAGCGAATAGGGGGCCATTTGGGACCTAACCTCCACAGACCAGAAGCATTATCTTCAGCAGTGGCGGTCATGTCAACCTTGAGGAGAAGGTCACAGTGAGCGTATATGAATTGCAAATTCACGCCCACAGCTGTTGAGGCCGGTGGGTTGGGCGCACAGGAGCAGTGTGAAGAGCAATCTGAAACGTGCCGTCGCGCTGCGGGAGAGGCCCTGACATATGCACTCAGTCTACGCTCTCTCTCTTGGATGTGTGTTGAGAGGTGGGGAGAGAGACAGTGTGTGTGTGTGTGAGTCAGTGTCTTGCTGTGCGTGTGTATGTCTTCCTCTAATGGTCTTGTTCATTCATTGGTTAACACGCACTCCTTCGTTCCGCCTCAGAACACACACGTCCACATGATCACGCCTACTTGTCACAACAAGGTCTAAATCAATACCTCAGTGTGGTTTTACCTCAGTGCTTTGGATTTGAAAGCAGTCAATTACCCGTAATGCACCTCTCTGACAGGACAGTGTTCAACCTCCACCATTTCTCTCTTTGTACTTTTGTCCTCACATTTGTTCACTGTTTTGATATTTCAGAACCGTTTCATGAAGAGCAAATGCATACTTTCCATTCCTCTCTTTTGAAACGGTCAGGCTTTGGGAATCTTAAGAGCCAGATTTTTATTTATTTATTTTAAATCGACCTAATTGCAAGGCTGAGTAGACATCTCAACATCCAATTATGTTTGTGTTCGTGAACTCACATCCTCATAAAAGCCTTAACGTTACCCTTTTTAAAAAAGGGGCAGACAGACAGGAAAAGACACAGGGGCACATTTTGTTGTAATACCGTCACGCAAAACTTAATTACACACACAACACCGTGACACAAGTTGACACACCCAGGGGAGGAACAAGAATTAGGAAGGTTGTCAAAATTATTCAGGACCTCTCGAAAGATTAACCCGGCGTGAATAGACAGGCCTACATTTGTGCTGGGTTGAAGTTTAACAACAACAGGAGGGAAGCAGGAGAACTGAGCCCAGAGCACATTAAAGGAAGAAATAGAACTGGGGTGGAGAGAAACAGGAGGAGTTACAGTGCCTTGCGAAAGTATTCGGCCCCCTTGAACTTTGCGACCTTTTGCCACATTTCAGGCTTCAAACAAAGATATAAAACTGTATTTTTTTGTGAAGAATCAACAACAAGTGGGACACAATCATGAAGTGGAACGACATTTACTGGATATTTCAAACTTTTTTAACAAATCAAAAACTGAAAAATTGGGCGTGCAAAATTATTCAGCCCCTTTACTTTCAGTGCAGCAAACTCTCTCCAGAAGTTCAGTGAGGATCTCTGAATGATCCAATGTTGACCTAAATGACTAATGATGATAAATACAGTCCACCTGTGTGTAATCAAGTCTCCGTATAAATGCACCTGCACTGTGATAGTCTCAGAGGTCCGTTAAAAGCGCAGAGAGCATCATGAAGAACAAGGAACACACCAGGCAGGTCCGAGATACTGTTGTGAAGAAGTTTAAAGCCGGATTTGGATACAAAAAGATTTCCCAAGCTTTAAACATCCCAAGGAGCACTGTGCAAGCGATAATATTGAAATGGAAGGAGTATCAGACCACTGCAAATCTACCAAGACCTGGCCGTCCCTCTAAACTTTCAGCTCATACAAGGAGAAGACTGATCAGAGATGCAGCCAAGAGGCCCATGATCACTCTGGATGAACTGCAGAGATCTACAGCTGAGGTGGGAGACTCTGTCCATAGGACAACAATCAGTCGTCTATTGCACAAATCTGGCCTTTATGGAAGAGTGGCAAGAAGAAAGCCATTTCTTAAAGATATCCATAAAAAGTGTCAGTTAAAGTTTGCCACAAGCCACCTGGGAGACACACCAAACATGTGGAAGAAGGTGCTCTGGTCAGATGAAACCAAAATTGAACTTTTTGGCAACAATGCAAAACGTTATGTTTGGCGTGAAAGCAACACAGCTCATAACCCTCCCCACTGTCAAACATGGTGGTGGCAGCATCATGGTTTGGGCCTGCTTTTCTTCAGCAGGGACAGGGAAGATGGTTAAAATTGATGGGAAGATGGATGGAGCCAAATACAGGACCATTCTGGAAGAAAACCTGATGGAGTCTGCAAAAGACCTGAGACTGGGACGGAGATTTGTCTTCCAACAAGACAATGATCCAAAACATAACGCAAAATCTACAATGGAATGGTTCAAAAATAAACATATCCAGGTGTTAGAATGGCCAAGTCAAAGTCCAGACCTGAATCCAATCCAGAATCTGTGGAAAGAACTGAAAACTGCTGTTCACAAATGCTCTCCATCCAACCTCACTGAGCTCGAGCTGTTTTGCAAGGAGGAATGGGAAAAAATGTCAGTCTCTCGATGTGCAAAACTGATAGAGACATACCCCAAGCGACTTACAGCTGTAATCGCAGCAAAAGGTGGCGCTACAAAGTATTAACTTAAGGGGGCTGAATAATTTTGCACGCCCAATTTGTCAGTTTTTGATTTGTTAAAAAAGTTTGAAATATCCAATAAATGTCGTTCCACTTCATGATTGTGTCCCACTTGTTGTTGATTCTTCACAAAAAAAATACAGTTTTATATCTTTATGTTTGAAGCCTGAAATGTGGCAAAAGGTCGCAAAGTTCAAGGGGGCCGAATACTTTCGCAAGGCACTGTACATTTGCTTGGAGAGCAACAGTGGAGGTGGATACACTGCAATAAAAAAAACGTCACTCTTAGAGAGGGAGAAAGGGAGAGAGACTTGGGTGGAGGGCCGGAAGGGGTGAGGGAGAGACCGAGGGAGCAGAAATGAAAGCGAGAACAAGAGAGAGAGAGATGATGAGAATGTATCTCACTCAGAGTTCAAGAGTGAGAGAGAGAGAGAGAGAGAGAGAGAGACAGAACAAGAGAGTTATGGCCTGGGGGAGGGAGCTGGCCCTGGGACTCTAAATCCCCAGAAACTTGAGAGGAGGAAAACAAAGCATTAGCCGCCCAGCTCTCCTCCTCGCTCTTCTCCTCCTCCTCTCTCCTCTCGTGACATTCGTCCATTACACGCAGCAGGAGGATGGGGCACTACCTGTACAGTAACCCTACCTGTACAGTAACCCTAACTTAACTGTAATACTGCACATACACATCAATAAACTTTCGAGATGAAGTGCCATTAATATATTATTTAATATAATATAGACTTTTTGGGTATATTTGAATAGATTTGAATACACTTACATCCTAATGTCTAACCTGTGCATGACAACAACAAATTAAACTTAGCTACAAAACATGACTTACTGGGGAGGATGAAAAATACATGAACCTAGTTGTCGGCGGCAACCTCAGCACGAACCTATGGCGGTGACCTCAGCACAAACCAAAACCTGCGGGCTCTCCTTCACTGCAGCCAACGTGAGGAAAACAGTTAAATGTGTTAACCCTCGCAAGGCTGCCGGCCCAGACGGCATCCCCAGCCGCGTCCTCAGAGCGCGCGCAGACCAGCTGGCTGGTGTGTTTACGGGCATATTCAATCAATCCCTATCCCAGTCTGCTGTTCCCACATGCTTCAAGAGGGCCACCATTGTTCCTGTTCCGAAGAAAGCAAAGGTAACTAAGCTAAACGACTACCGCCCCGTAGCACTCACTTCCGTCATCATGAAGTGCTTTGTGAGACTAGTCAAGGACCATATCGCCTCCACCCTACCTGACACCCTAGACCCACTCCAATTTGCTTATAGCCCCAATAGGTCCACAGACGACGCAAACACACTGCACACTGCCCTAATCCATCTGGACAAGAGGAATACCTATGTAAGAATGCTGTTCATCGACTACAGCTCAGCATTTAACACCATAGTACCCTCCAAACTCGTCATTAAGCTTGAGACCCTGGGTCTCGACCCTGCCCTGTGCAACTGGGTACTGGACTTTCTGACGGGCCGCCCCCCAGGTAGTTAACATTGAGTGGCTGCTGCCAACATACTGACTCATCTCTAGCCACTTTAATAACAATTGGATGTAATAAATGTATCACTAGCCACTTTAAACAATGCCACTTTATATAATGTTTACATAACCTACATTACTCATCTCATATGTATATACTATACCATCTACTGCATCTTGCCTATGCCGCACGCCCATCACTCATCCATATATGTATATGTATATGTATATATATATATATATATATATATATATATACACTTGTGTGTATAAGGTAGTTGTTGTGAAAATGTTAGATTACTTGTTAGATATTACTGCATGGTCGGAACTAGAAGCACAAGCATTTTGCTACAGTCGCATTAACATCTGCTAACCATGTGTATATGACCAATAAAATTTGATTTCAACCTACAGCGGTGACCTCAGCATGAACCTGGGAGCTAAGACTAAAGGAAACTGGGTCATAAAATTGTTGTTTACTATGCTGCAGACTTTATCATTGTGGAAGTTGGAATATTTTGAAGGTACAACTGTCATGCACACAACTCTTCATGTTTAGTAATAGAATTAAACTCTTAAGGACTGGGTTCCCGGAACCAGATTAGACTAAGGCTGGTCCTGAACTAAAAAGCAAACTCAATTGCGATTCTCCCTTGAGCATGCTTTTGAATCCAGGATTGATCTGTTTCCGCGAAACCGGACTGAAATACTCCGTATTAGGCAACGAGTGAATTACCGAAATAAGTAGCTAAGGCTTTGAAAATATATTACCATCGTTAAGTAAGTTTATGTTCCTATTCATTCGGCAAAATCATTGCCATTTGTTTGGTAAAAACCGTAGGATAAAACACACATGCAGGTAGAGTCCATTCCATTCTCCTTTTCGTTCTCATTTTCTTTTTAAGAACTTTGGCACAGCGGACCAGTCAGTCATCGCATCTTGCAGTCGGATCAGGAAGCACCTAGCCACACACACAATGAAGCCCAATGATGTCATTGACAACGAAATCCAATAAAAAAGGTCTAAACAGAATCAGTGAATTTATTCAAATGGAAAGGACATTCTGTTTGTTTCATTTTTCTACTCAATGACGCAAACGCTGCTAAACCCATTTACTTCAGTGAAAGGTAGTAGCAATACGTTCCTGTCGCCGACTGCCTCGGCACCTTAAAAAAAAGGAAAGCGGTTGATTTACGAGGATACTGCTCCGGACGCTTAGTGGGACACAAAGTCCCATTAAAAGCCATAAAGCATTCAAGGACCAGCGTGTCCACTTTGTCACAGGGACACTCCGACACCTGCTGCATTGGGATTACACTAGACAAGTCTGCCCTATCTCACTTTCCTTTCCTCCACTGTCTTTCACTCCCTCTTCCCCGTTCACTTTTCAACCTATTCACGGTCTCTTTTTCCTTCTCTTGTCCTCTGGTTCTTAAAATGTGCTTTTTTTCTCTCCTCTTCCACTCTCTCCCATTATCTCATTTTCCCCTCTTCCTCCTCCACAGTTCATTCATTCGGATGTCTCTACCGCTCATATTCTCTCCATATTGCTTTCTCTCTTCTCCTCCTCCACTCTCTCCCCTCATGTATTCTCATTCTCTGCCTCACATCCATTCCCTCTTTCTTTTTCAGCCACTCTTCCTTTCTAGTTTGCTCCTCTGGCAATTGTCATCGGGGAGCTCATTTTACCTCTCATCATGGAGGATAATGGCAGCTGAATAGCAGCTCTGTGTTCCCCAGAGTGGAGAGAGGGGGACAGTGGGACACTCGCGTGGTGAGTCTCCTGTTTCACACCTGAGACCCACCCATCTGTCCTCGATAGAGATAAAAACATGGTTTGTGTGTGTGTGTGTGTGTGTGTGTGAGAGTGAGAGAGAAAGAAAGAATGAAAGAGAGAAAGAGCGTAATAGCGTATGCATGTGTGTGCGCGTTTTAGTGTGTACTGTAAAGTGGTTTATATGTGTCTGAGTACATAGCACTTTTCCCACAGGGTTTAAGCCATACCTTGAAATCCCATTTACTGTGCGCCACTGAAAACATAGCGTGATAGGGGCTTGGAAACCACAACATAAAGGAAACATCATGATAGGGGCTTGGACACCACAACATAAAGGAAACATCATGATAGGGGCTTGGACACCACAACATAAAGGACACATCATGATAGGGGCTTGGAAACCACAACATAAAGGAAACATCATGATGGGGCTTGGACACCACAACATAAAGGAAACATCATGATAGGGGCTTGGAAACCACAACATAAAGGAAACATCATGATAGGGGCTTGGACACCACAACATAAAGGAAACATCATGATAGGGGCTTGGACACCACAACATAAAGGAAACATCATGATAGGGGCTTGGACACCACAACATAAAGGAAACATCATGATAGGGGCTTGGAAACCACAACATAAAGGAAACATCATGATAGGGGCTTGGAAACCACAACATAAAGGAAACATCATGATAGGGGCTTGGACACCACAACATAAAGGAAACATCATGATAGGGGCTTGGACACCACAACATAAAGGAAACATGAGAGTCTTTTCAAGAGCGGGCTAAAGGTGGTGAAGGACATAGATGTCAGGAAGTATTCGTATATCTCACCTTGCATGTTCTCGCTCTCTTTCGCTCTCTCTCTGTTGCGAGAGTGGAAATACAGAGTCGAACAAACAAGTGAACAAACTGCTATTTTAACTCCCCTGTGTGTCACTGTGGTCAGAGCTAAGCTACAGCATTCCCCGCTGTTATTGGGTGCAGAGGTGTCACCAATGAGGCAGTGGAAATGTTAGCACAAACAGCCACAGAAAACAGTGCTGAAAAGTACACCACGACAGCAACCGGAGATACCCTGGTGTTGTGTCAAATTCACTTCACATCAGCCACACACTAAGTCCCATAAGGAGGTAAAGAAACAGTGACGACATACTGCAAGAGATCTTGTCCAATCATGGGTCTCACTTTGCACCCACAGAGTTCCATCACTTTCTGTTGTTCCCCTGCCCCTTTATCCTTAACTCCCCCCCCCACCCTCTCTCTCTCTCTCTCTCTCTCTGTGTGTAGCACCCTGTCCCCCCCCCCCTCGCTCTGTTGCTGCCTCCCCCCCACCATCTGTAGCTCCCTCTCCCCCCCCTCTTTCTGTCGCTCCCTCCCCCCTCTCTGCTGCTGCCTCTCTCTCCCTCTCGCTCGCTGCCTCTCACACACCCACCCACACACACACACTTCTTGAACTGTTTCCGTTAGGTTTGCCAGTACTTAACAGACGGAGACGTCAGAAACACCATAATCCGCTGCGTCCCATAACATCACTCTGGCCTTCATGCCAAACGGCAACCTTTCCCCTACAGGACCCTATGGGCCTTGGTCAAAAGTAGTGCACTATATAGGGAATAGGGTGATATTTGGGTCGCAGTCTTAAGTGGCTGGTGGGGAGGGAGCATCACTAAAGAATTCTGTCTGCTGAAGACTTACGCTAACCCCGAGTGTTGGCGAATGGAAAAACATTATGCAATGTGGAGAATGGCATATTTAGTGAAGATTCTCACATTGGGAACGTCCCTACATGGTGGAGAAGAATCATCCTCAACACTAAAGATTGTTTATACTGTGCGGGTGCTTGACTATGAATGAGAATGTGTGTTTATGAGGCTGTGTAAGAGTGTGTGTGTGTGTGCACGCGTGTGTGTGTGTCAGCGCTATAAATTGTGTATGCATAAGTATAAGGGAAAGGTCAATGAAGGCAGCTTTGATGGATATCCCCAAGGGTGTGTTTGTGTGTGTGTGACTCAAAGGGCTGTATTAATCAAAGAGAGGTCAGGGGCTGATGCTATTTTTAGCCTGGTGGCCAGCGTTTAACACACTCTCCATCGTAAGATGGCAAGGACAGTCACAAGACTCCCTAAACACACGGACAGAAAAATGAATTCCGTCACACACATACACTAAGTCCTATGCACAAATTCTCTCTCACACACAAACACACACACCTCCACACTCCTGTCTCCTCTCCCACGATCCGCTCTGTGTTACCATACAAGGCGGTGTAGGTCTACAATTGAAACAGGTGTGATGGCAGAGTTCCCGCCAGCTACGGTCAACACTCTTGACCATCACCAGAAACGACCCTACAATACAACTCTCTCTAGGGCCGTGATTTATGGTCTGTTGACATTAACGCCTCCCAACGTGATCCACATCCAGCAGACATGGTCTACGGTCGTAACATTACAGTAATTGCAATTGCTGTCACAGTTACATGAATGTACAAAATGAATTAAACATTCCGTAACTGCATATTTTTTTTTACATATCTACTAATGATTAATAAAAATAAATACATTAAACATTTCCAGATAGTATGCTCATATTCTTTTACTAGCGAGCTGTGACTATTACATGCTAGCGACGACACACTTGTTATGAACACATTGCTTCCGCGTTTTACAACAGTTCAACAGGTTCCTCAACTTAATGACCATGTCCAATGGCGCTTAGCCTACGTTCCTTTTCCGGAGTGTAATCGCCTAATTAACGCAACCTTTTTCGATCTTCTTTGGTGTACAAACACAGCATTCACATACACCCAATACCACTTTTTCCCCCCCACACGAAAAAAAACATTAAATTGTTTTTAAAAAGATTGTGTAAATGGGCCGTTTCAGATAGCTCCACATTGAACTCAGTCAGAGCGGTGACTGGTGGTTACTCCTATGATGTGCATGTTTGTTTAAAAGATTCATTTTTTAAATATTTAACCTTTATTTAACTGCGCAAGTCAGATAAAGAACAAATTCTTATTTACAAATGACGGCCTACCCCGGACAAAACCTAACGCCGCTGGGCTATGTGACTCCCGATCACGGCCGGTGGTGATACAGCCTGGATTCGAGTGACCCCTCTTGCGCTGAGATGCAGTGCCTTAGACCGCTGTGCCACTCGGGAGCCCTCGTCTCTGTGTATGGTGTCTGTATGGCAACATGATTAGGCAGTGATAACTCACCTTGTGTCTCTAATGATACTAAGAGATATACGATACGTGAGAATGAGCTCAGGCACGCAGGCATGTACCTTGGGATTCTTAATCTATTCACGCGTGAGTTCGAAATATCTAACAGTCACCCCAGCTTGAGTTTTTTTTTTTATGAGTGGGATGTCAGAATGCACCCCTGTTCTAAAATGGGATTGTTACGCAACAGGCCATTTAGCCTATAGATAATTAGCAGGCAGCTCGGTTTATGTTCCAACAGTTTGAAAGTTTTTTTCCTTACAAATAACTATTAACTTTGGGAAAATGTGCGCGTTCCTATCAAAGTAAGTGCCTTATTATCTGTATATCATGTTGTGGTTTCTACTGTAGCATGGAGCATAAAATATTTACTGTTTTATTCACTTTTTCAAGTGCTGGTGACAAATAATGCATTCAGATTCTTTAAAAAAAAATGCTTTTATTACTTTCCAATAAAAATGTAATAAAAAAAAAACAGCGATACAAACATTGACATTCATTGTACTGTTGAATGGGATGGCCAATTTAGAGGACAACACAAAATCCTATTAGGTGGTACATGTATAAGAAGACAGCATATAGTCATTACAAGCAGTGTAGTTAAGCCCAAAATAAATATTGAGTTGAGTACAGCACAGAGTAGCAGCAGATCGTCAACCCAGTTATGAAGCGGGACTAGACCATTTATCCAGTATCGGCTGTCATATTTTGTAAAACATTGGACTGCTATCTAATCTTTTTCACATGTATACATTTCAAAGGTAGGTACAGTCTCCAATTACCAAAATTACAATATGAGCCTTTTGGCTAATAGAGTACAAAGAGAGACAGCTTTTCCTTCGTGGTTATTCCCATCAACTGTACCAAACAGAGCGATCAATGGGTCTGGGGCTATAACTCGATCAAAGGCATTAGATAAGTAATCAAAAATGACATCCCAGTAAGCATGTAACTTAGGACATGTCCAAAATAAGTGGGTCAACGTCCCCTCATCCTGCTTGCACCTCTCACACAGTGGTGAGGTGTCCGGGAATATTTTATGCAGTTTAATCTTTGAGTAATGTAACCGGTGTATCACCTTCAACTGTACAAGGTTGTGTCTGGCATTCACTGAACTGTGGTTTATATTCCTGAGAGCTTCTACCCAGTCCTCATCTGAGATTTCTGAGCCAAGTTCTTGTTCCCAAGCCCTTTTAAATGGTGACTGTGGATACCTCTATGCGGGCCTGTAGCACATCATACAGTCTAGAGACCGACCCTTTTGAATGGGGTTTGACAAGGATCAGGCTATCTAATGTAGGATTATTTGGCCTAATGCCACACTGAGGGATATGTGTCCTTAAGAAATTCCTAATTTGGAGGCATCTGAAAAAATGTGTTGTTGGCATGTTAAACTTAGCTTCATTTCAACAATTACTGGGTAATTGATCATCAATGTATAAGTTACCAATTGTTGTGAACCCCTTCTCCCTCCACTGTGAAAACACCACATCATCCAATGCAGGGTGGAAAGCATGATTCAGGCAAATCGGGCTGTCTATGTAAACAGTGGGTATGTTAAGAAAATACCTAATCTGTTTCCAGATCCTATGACAAACGAGTATGACAAACGACTGGATTAGAGTCATAAGTGGCTTTTTCCCCACCTATGCTAGACTATTAACAAGTGCAGGGAGTGAGGAACGTTGACAGGAGGAGGCCTGCTCAATCAAAAGCCATGAAGGAGTATCATTCTGTTGCATCCCAGGTAAACTTTCACTCCAGAAAGCACAATGTTCAGATTAGCATCCCAATAATACAGTTTAAAGTGAGGAAGGCCAAAGCCCCCCTCTATTTTGTACTTGCATAAATGCTTCTTTGAGATTCTGGCTGCCTTGTTGTCCCATAAAAATGGAGTTACTATTGAATCCAGTTTCTTAAAATAGCTTTGTGGTATGAAATTGGGTAGACATTGGAAGAGGTAAAGAAACCTGGGTAGGACAGCCATTTTAATAGCGTTTATACGGCCAACCAAGGAGATAAACAAAATATACATTTTTGGAAAACTGCTTAAGCTGATACATTTTCATGTCCAAATTCACTTTCAATAGCTGATCAAGGTCTCTTGTCACTCCAATGCCAAGGCTTGTGAATTTGACCAGCATTATTCTAAAATGGGGTAGATTGCAGAAATTGCATATCCACAGACCGTGATATCGGCATCAATTCGCTTTTTGGACTGTTTATCTTGTAGCCAGAGAAGGAGCCTAATGTGTTTATCAAGTTTATTAAGCGGAGAAAATACGTTTTAGGCTTGGATAAAAAACAAAATAACATCGTCTGCATATAGGGAAAGTTTGTGCTGCGTGTCTTTTATTTTAACCGGAGCTATATCGGCACATGCACGAACGATAGTAGCAAGGGGGTCAGACGAAATAGGACACCCCTGTCGGGCAGCCCTTGAACAGGCGGAATGCCTGCGACATTTCCTGATTGGTTACCACGGACGCCATTGGGTGTGCATAAATAATTTTTTATCCAATTAATACGTTCCTTTCCAAACACGAAGTGCTCCAGAACCGACATCATATACTCACACTCAATCTGATCACATGCCTTATCTGCGTTAAGAGCAATTACCGCTGCCTCAACTTTATGATCATGATACATTACGTTGAAAAGGCGTCTCGAAATTGTAGTATATATGTCGGCCCGGGATAAAAACCTGTCTGGTCAGGGTGTATGATGTCAGAAATATATCTTTGTCAACACCTTGTTTTCTATGGGGAGTAACGACACTGGGTGATAAGACCACATCTCTATGGAATCTATCTTTTTTCAAGATCAGTGCTATTGTAGCCTCATACAGTGTTTGCGGGAGTTTGGCATTTTCTTTGGATTGTTTAAACATTCGCAACATAAGTGGAGCTAGACTGGCGCAGTACTTCCAGAATTCTAGTACATATCCATCGGGCCCAGGGGCCTTACTGTTTGGAAATTGTACTATCGCTGTGTTAATTTCCTCTAAAGTTATCCCAGTAACGAGTGTAGCAGCTTCCCCCGTGTCTAGTTTAGGAAGTTCACATTCAGCGAGAAAGCGTTCCATAGTTTGTGGATCAGTGGCATCGCATTTTGATTGGTATAGCTCCGAGTAAAACTGCGCAAAGCATTTATTACTATCATGCGGATCTGTTACTATTTTACCCTTATTGTCCTTTATTTTGTGAATTAGCTCTAGATGTGGTTTGCATTCTTGTTATAGATTGTAATGGACACGTATGATGCGAGTAAAATCCTTTTTTGAATGTGTGTGTGGTGCCGTGTTTGTTGACAGTATAAAATGCATCCTGGGTGTCACGTAAATGTCTGTCAGAACAAAGATGTTATAACATGAGGTGAAGGGATGTTTCACTCCTCTTTCGAGTAAACTTCTGGAAGTGAATGATGGTAGAAGACACAATCTCTTCAACATGCATACCGCAAACAGACCAGTCTCCTCTTATGGTCGGCTGACGCGGGGGAAAAAAATACATGGCGCACACAAACTACCCACCATCAGATTACTTTCGATTTTTAGAAAGTGCTTTACTTGATTATCTCGATCAATGGTGAGCTCACCCGTGATGTGATGAATTGTAAATAGTAATTGCTATTGTGTCTAATGTAGCCTACATTTTCCTGTTTGGATAATTGTGTTATGCCGTCTCTACTTCTGTGAATATCTGAACACTGCATCCAACAATTAACTAGTCACATTCAGAACATAACGTTGTAAGGACTGTGTTTGTGCAAAATGTTTCGGTGAAAGAAAAGTGTGGCCAGCTCAAACTGACTGTTGCATGAATAAATCACATCGGTTTGAACGCGCTCTGCAGGGTATTATGATCACACCCGTGGTTGGTACGTGCGAAACGGTTAACGGTATTCTTGGGGATTTTGGCAATGAGTCCCTTTATCTACTTCCCCAGAGTCAGATTAACTCGTGCATACTATTTGTATGTCTCTGCATTCAGTTTATTCAGTGTGAAGGAAGTTGCTAACTAGCGCTAGCGCAATTGCTGCAGGTACTCATAGACTTTCAGTCATTGTGCCAACGCTAGAATCTGTGCGTCACACTGGACACAGATACATAAACATGATATGCACAATACCATGGTATCTAAACTCTGGGGAAGTAGATAAAGCCTCATTGCCAAAATCCTGAAGTATCCCTGTACTAGATAGGTGTGTGGGTTCCACTGATTCTTGCCGAGTCTAGGCTCTCTTATGTTCCAGCGGTGTTGCGCTAGACTCCATCCTTTATTTATCTCCTCCTTTCCCTTACTCTCCCTGCATTTCCCTCTCACCCACTATTTCACTGTCTCACTTCATCCCACCACAGGCAGAACCTTCTTCCCTGCCTCTCACTTCATCTGATTTTCACTCTCTCCCTTCCACCCATCTCCAAACCCCTGCGGTGACCTTTTATACTGTACCCTGAGCAGTACTTTGCTTCTATTAACATAACTTTGCATTGGATAAGCAAAACTAAGCTAGTCGTCTTAACACTGCTCCGGACAGACATTCCTATAGTCAAAATCCTGACCACTGGCAGTGAAAATCTTGAACCTGACCTTAGGTCAACTTAATTCTACCCCCCCCCCCCCCCCAATCGCTACAAGCAGCTATACTAGAGGTCATTTTATGGGGCTCAATATCTACCACAACAATAAAATGGCCTGAGCCATGGTGAGCTGTGGACCAAGGCCAAGAACATTGACATAAAAAGCCTCAATTATTTCTCTACCTTTCCCTCTCGCTTTCCCTTGTAATGGCATCCTGCCGTTTAACGACCTGGATTTCATGGAAAAGCCAAAAGATTAAATGAATAAGCCGTGGTCATTACGGCTAACAAGTGGGCGACCTTGATAAATGCTAATGACTAGATAATATGAGTCTTAAAAGGTGAGATAAGGAAAATAGCAATGAATTAAAAAGCGGAGAGAATTAAACACTAACTTTTGGCCAGTTAGCCGAGAGTTCGGCCTTGCTTACCCTCTCTTTGATGCTAGGGGTTAGCGTGTTGGCCGCTAACTGCTTGTTCAAAATAGGTCTTCTTATCCTAATGCATCAAAAAGTGCCCCGTCTGTTTTTAGTGCCTCCAACATTCCCTACTGATGTGCCAAGAATGCCAGCAGTTTCCCTTCGCTGAGAATGGGGAAAACCGTTAAGGAGAAAACAGAAATAGGTGAGGTCTTATGAGGGGCACTGGGTCAGAGGGCGAGAGTTCCCCTTCTGGGAACTCACGCTGGGAAGAACAGAGAACAAATATGGCAACTTTCCCGGCACTGGAACGTTCTTCCCCTGGGAAGAACATTAAAAAGTCAATCACAGGTATTTTTTGCCATATCCTCTTCAGCGTTCTATGGTTTTAGATTTCTAGATTCCATATTGTCTGAAATCCCCTTTTCAATCAAAATGTGGTAACGAGAAACATAAAAAAGGGGTTTGGTAGGCTGGAATTTGGTCACTGGAGTGACCGTTGTCTTGGGGACAGAACAATGACCTCTTCTCAAGGGTTGCCAACAAGACCAGAGTGTCAGCACAGAAAACAAGTGCTACTTTAAATACAATTAAAACCGACCCCGAATACACACGTGACACTAAAAAGGGACACTTAGAACTGTTCTGTGTTCAGAATGGTTACGATGGAGTCACTGGTGATCCTAAGAACTGGTCTGAGATCAGTCAATGGGCGTCACGTTTAAGCCTGTCCCTCACCGCAGGTAATTTGCCAATATGGATATCATAGCATATGGATGTCAATAAATGAATCCCTGGAGTAAACGGTTATTCACGCAGAGAGGAAATTGAGCCCTAGGCTTTTCAGGGGAAACAATCAATAGCAACAATCCAAACAACCAAATAAGCCAACGGCCTAGATAGAGAGGGTCCATACGGTTTAAACGCAGTCATCAATTTCCACATCTGACCAAAAACACCAGGGCAGAAACATGACACTGAAAAAAAATATCAAACGTTTTGACTGTAAAATAGTGCCCTATTTACCTCTCCTTCGACAACAGACAGAGAAAGAGAGAAATAGAGAGAGCTCCTCAGCCCGAAAAAAGGACAACAACCACGTGAAAGGAATGAAATATCATCCAAATTGTACAAATGGAGTTTTCTAAAAAATGAGACAACAATCAAGTTCCTTTAACCAAATCGACCGCTAGTGTCAAGTTAAGGGATGGCAAATTGATACAATGACTTCAGTGCTGGAGACAGATGAGGGATGCGATAGACATCCAGTGTTGTCTCATTTCAGGGCCCATTAACTAGCACAGCATCATCAAACAATACCAATATTCACTTTCACACGCATTCAGCTCCACGCACCCACACACAAACATGCACAGGCGTACATGCAATTGCACACACACACACACACAGCGCTAGAACCATACACCCCTCAGCCAGCAAATTAGTGACAGTAACCATGTCAAGAATGCCAAGCAGCTGGATTCCCTTGTGACGTTCCTAATGTGCTCTCTCAGTCAGTTTCAGTCATCATGCATTCTGTGGGCCACCCAGTCTGTGCAACTGGCCAGCTGTAGAGCCAGAATGGCTGGGGAGAGGAGTTGGTTAGTGGAGTAATACTACTCTCACCTCTACCTGCACCAATCGATACACCACCTCAGCCTCAATCAGAGTTGCCATAAGGAGACTGGAGTAGAGGAGACTATGGTGGTAGAACTGTCAGGCCTCTACAGGCGGTGTGTGTAATATATATTATATATATAATATATATATATATATATATATATATATGTGTCACGGTCAGCATCGCAGTTGAGTGAGATGCAAGACTTCGCTCTCACACAGTCACACACAGTATCGGCGCACGGGCATGGCTTTCGCTCCACGGGACCAAAACAGTGGAGAAGTTTAGCCTCAACGCTCTTAGTTGTGGAAATTCACCCACTATGCTGTTTACTTTCTGCATCAAATCGCTGAGTCTACCTTTAATACGCATGTGTGAATTGTAAATGTTTTTTTTTTTGGGTTGCATATCCCACTCTCCCTGAGACACCCTCGGAGAGTGTGGTCACGGCCAGGGTCTGCCATAGTCAACGGCGACCCTGAAGCGATTAGGGTTAAGTGCCTTGCTCGAGGACCCAAAGGATTCGAACGAGCCACCTTGCATGCTTACATGACGTGTGTTTTCTCCTAGGACATCAGTAGCCTCTTTGATTTTGGCCCTGGTCTCCGTTAACATGTTAGTATATCCACTATGGGGCATGTAACACTGTGTAGGAGTCCTGACAGTGAGCCTAGTCACAATTTCTTGTATTCAATTGGGTTGGGATGGGTATCATTTAGGCTTTCAGTGTTGTGTGTGCAGTAACATTTGGGTGGGATTGAGTGTGTGTAGGGTGCATTTTGTACACAGATCTCTCAGCTATCCAGAGTGAAAACTGATGCGAGATCCTCAACAATCTTGGCTGTTTCCTCTTGAGCAGACTGGCCACACAGCATGACTGACACAAGTGGACCATTCACTCTGAAAAAGTATTGTAAAGCTTCCTCTCCTTGTCTCCTTTCCTCCATGACCAATGAGCTGAAACCACTGATTCTCTAATCTCTAGCTCAACCCCCTCTCTTCCTCTCCTTCTTCCCCCACCTCTCCTCACAGATCCGTGGAGTTCCATTCTCACACAGCCATTTTCATTCACCTTCAGAGTGTACACACACACACACACACTGAAGGTGAATGAAAATGGCTGTGTGAGAATGGAACGCCACGGATCTGTGAGGAGAGTCACCTTGCCTGTGACTCAATCTAACCCATATTAACCTCGTAGCCAGGCGGTCCACTGCCCTGCATGCAGTACATCACTGGGGCCCGAGCTCCCTGCCATCCATGACCTCTATATCAGGTGGTGTGAAAATTGTTAAAGACTCCAGCCACCCAAGCTTCACACCACCTGATATAGAGGTCATGGATGGCAGGGAGCTCGGGCCCCAGTGATGTACTGCATGCAGGGCAGTGGACCGCCTGGCTACGAGGTTAATATGGGTTAGATTGAGTCACAGGCAAGGCCAAAACATACGTGTGTGTGTGTGTGTGTGTGTGTGTGTACACACACACACACACACACACACACACTCTGAAGGTGAATGAAAATGGCTGTGTGAGAATGGAACTCCACGGATCTGTGAGGAGAGGCGGAGGAAGAAGGAGAGGAAGAGAGGGGGTTGAGCTAGAGATTAGAGAATCAGTGGTTTCCGCTCATTGGTCATGGAGGAAAGGAGACAAGGAGAGGAAGCTTTACAATACTTTTTCAGAGTGAATGGTCCACTTGTGTCAGTCATGCTGTGTGGCCAGTCTGTTCAAGAGGAAACAGCCGAGATTGTTGAGAATCTCGCATGTTCTCGAATGTTCTCTCTGCTTCCGCATGGCAAGAGGTGCTGGAGCTACAAGTCTGACACCAACAGGCTCCTGAACAGCTTCTATCCCCAAGCCATAACACTGCTAAATAGTGAACAAAATGGTTACAGGGACTATCTGCATTGACCCTTCTATTTCATTTGAGATTTTTGCACGGACTCTATGCATACTCACTCACAATCACACACACACACACTTAATTTGCGCACACACATTCACACACTCATTTACAATCTTTTGTTTTATTTTTTTTACCTTTATTTAACTAGGCAAGTCAGTTAAGAACAAATTCTTATTTACAATAACATCTTACCTCGGCCAAACCTGGACACCGTCCTAAGGGGACTCCCAAACACAACCAGTTGTGATTCAGCCTGGACTTGAACCAGGTGCAGTGCCTTAGAATGCTGTGCCACTCTGGAGCCTATATACACTGCTGCTACTCTGTTGATCAAATATCCTGATGCCTCATCACCTTATCCCTATTGTGGACCATCTAAACATGAAAGCCTACCACTCCAGTATCCCCCTGCACATTGTAAATATTCTAAACATGGTATTGGTACTGACCCTAAATCTGACCCTGTAAACAGCCTACTTTCTAATGTTCTTCTTATTTCTAAGTTTGTGACCAACTTTTTCTTTTTTTCTCTCCAGGTACAGGTACAAAAACAATCAAATAAATGCAAACAAGGATACCGACGCACCCCCCCTCCCCCAAAGCATACATGCATCCCACCCCTTCCCATCCCTCCCCTTCCCACCATCTCCTCAGTCTCCCCTTAGAAGCCAAGAACAGAGCGCTGTGCCACACAAACATGTTATTTAAGTATTTTTCCTCCCTCTCAGACACCGCTTGTGTGTGTGTGGGCGCAAGCAACTGTGAGCGTGTGTGAGGGAAGGAGTATAAGAAGTGAAAGAAAGAACCTGAGCGAGAAAACTATAACATATAGGCCAAAGACAGAAAGAAAGAGGGATGGAAATGGAAGATATAAAAAGAGAGAGAAAGACATTTGAAGGCCTGGGTGGACTGCAAAAGCCTAACCCTCAACTGTTCACATCAGCTCTGTATAGCTCAGAGCAACTACACAACGTTAGTTTATTTCTTTCACAGGTTGTCCCTTCTGTAACCCACACAGCTCTATAATACAATTTCCTGTCGCTCTACAGATGTCAATGAAATTCTATTTTCCGTGGAACACAAGCACCGCACATACACGGCAGCAGGCACACTCGTCTCTCCGGGTTATAACGTCACGTTTCAGTTTCCTTCCCTGTTGGCGATCGCCAGAAACACCGGCGAGCAAAACGATGCGTCGTGACCCACTACGGCTCAAGAGCTGCCACGCTGTTCTCACTAATATGTCTGCCTGCCGTATGCTGCCACGATGTTCTCACTAATATGTCTGCCTGCCGTATGCTGCCACGGTGTTCTCACTAATATGTCTGCCTGCCGTATGCTGCCACGGTGTTCTCACTAATATGTCTGCCTGCCGTATGCTGCCACGGTGTTCTCACTAATATGTCTGCCTGCCGTATGCTGCCACGGTGTTCTCACTAATATGTCTGCCTGCCGTATGCTGCCACAGTGTTCTCACTAATATGTCTGCCTGTCGTATGCTGCCACGGTGTTCTCACTAATGTCTGCCTGCCGTATGCTGCCACGATGTTCTCACTAATATGTCTGCCTGCCGTATGCTGCCACGATGTTCTCACTAATATGTCTGCATGTCGTATGCTGCCACGGTGTTCTCACTAATATGTCTGCCTGCCGTATGCTGCACATGGTGAATTAAAGTACTGCACTAGACGTGGCTCATTCCTCGCTTGCTTTTGGGGTGTTTTATATAAAAGATGCTTACAAGACATTAGTATACATTTCCAAAACAACAACAAAAAAAAGGTACATTTGGGGTTGAAGTATTTCAACACATGAATAACAGTCCATGCTGCACATGGGCGTAGCCTCTTCAGAATCACAATTCAGGTTACAAGAAACAAAATAAAATGATAAATAAATAAATAGAGAGAGAGAGTCTACCCTCTATGTACTTCTGAATGACTAGCACTGTGCTTCGAGCCCCTCCACCTGAGCCAGCTAGCTGTGTTTGGGGTACAAGCACCGTACAGCCTAGTCACCTGCCCTTTACCCCTCTACTGTGGACCATCTAAACATGAAAGTCCTGCCCCTGCTGTGTTGACAGACCAAATAAGACTGAAAGGGCTTCGGTCTATGGCTCAACGGCAGCATTGGTGAGAATGTTTCCAAAACACTCCAGACGAGAGCTACAGTTAAGCCAAGGCAAAACAGATACTCTGAAAAGGACAGACAGCAAGCAAGTGGATAAAGTAGATGTAGTAAAATCTATTTCAAAAGTGTTTAATGAAACACAATTGTCCGACTCTGCTTTCAAGACTGGTTTGATGCATTTTACCATAACACATGCCCGAGTGAGCACTGACCTTGAAATATGTACTTTTGTTAGATTTTATTCAAAACAACAACCGCCGCAGACGACTGCAACTCTAAACAGCCGCCCACTCAACACACACACAAAAGTCATGATTTGCACCCTTATCTAAATGAGGCTACATCCACAAGCCCGCTGGCATCACCACGCCAGGACGCTGTCATCGCCCTCTCAGATAAAACAATGGATCAACCGGAGGGGAGGAAAGTCTGTTTACCGCAAACCTAAGTACACTGGACCCATTTCCCTGGCATACTTCTAAACACGTAAACAATAAGACAGACCGCTGGCTCCAGTTTAACATCCTGGATGTTTGTACGCTGTTTTAGACTCGCTGTGTAGTGCTGCAGGGTGGGTACACCCACACCCAACCGCAGTTGCTAATAACCTTTCCGCAACTGCCCAACTATGTGATAAAGTGAACATCTGAGGACGGCACCCGAACCTAAATGTACCGTACAGTTCCCCCTTTTTTCCTCTCTTGAACATTTATTGAACAATGACGTTTATCTTCGACATGTATTCATTTAATATTTAGGCCTATTGAACAGTAGCCTAATGTTTTGCTGATACAAAAAAAAAAGATCAAACAGCCTAAATTGACACCGTGCGCAAATTTGTGTGAAAATTAAGTCTAACAAGCGTCTAAATCACATGCTTTTGTGAAAACGCACTGTACAATTAGGCTACTCTGTCCTTGAACATTTGATTTAACAATGACGTTTTTCGTTTAAGCATTCGGGCCTTTTCACTGTCGTTTTGCTGAAACGAAACATGTGGCATAGAAAATGAATATAATATAACAACGTTTAGAAAATCAAAGTACCCACTGTCCAGCTATGAGGCTATGATTGCCTACTTTTGTCTTCCTTTCCTTTGCGTCACAGAGTAGCGTCCACTGTGTCAGGTTTCAGTCAGGCCCTAACGTTTAGGCTTATGCACGAATGGCAGATAAACATAATGAAAGAAAAACCTCAATGTAGCCACAAGAATAAGTCATTTTTGTCATGCATTGTCTTTCTCGTTATTCGCCACCCACCAGCCCTTCACCCACACAATATTTATTTACCTTCAACCCACCCGCCCCACGGATATAACCACGGCCACTTCGGGTTATGAGTCAACTCGCGCATCACTATCGCTGTGGCGTGCGTCAGTGATGCATTACCGCTGGATATAAAATGTTTATTTAGGACAAAAAAAAAACGCACATTTACAGCTTCTTAGATCCAGCACATGCCCAACTTTAGAGCTACTTGGGTTTACAGTGGAGAAGAAAAAAGAAAGTCATTTGAAAACAAAATGGCAACCATACTGAGAAAGGAAGTAAGGAAAAGTTACCACTAACACAGGGCCAGATAGGGGTAAGCTAAAGTGGGTGAGACAGAGGCAGCCAGATGTATAAAGTAGTCTGCACATGAGCCCGCTGCTGATTTTCCATGATGGGGAGCCAATTCAGTGCTTTATGATGTGTCATAAAGCTAAAACAAATAAAGCTTCAAAGGGAGGCTAGCCATGCTGCGCTAGCACAAACAGATAGGCTATATGGGAGTTCTGTTTGATGGCCAGATTTGAAATAAAGCTGCATGACCACTTATGTTTGCCTAATGATTGATGTTAAAGCCTCGAGCATGAAAACAAACGGACAATGGTACTATCTTTTTAAAGGTAGACTCGTGACTTTACCACGAGCAGCACCGCAGATATTGTGACGAGCAAGATGCAAGACTTCGTTCTCACACAGTATCTGCGCACAGAACCAAAACAGCAGAGAAGTTTAGCCTCGCGCTTCAACGCTCTTAGTTGTTGCGGAAATTCACCCACTATGCCGTTTACTTTGCGCACCTACGTCATATCGCTGAACCGTTGATATAGCACTGAATGGTGAACTATGTCATGGACCACAGTATATTCTTACCACTCCCACCATTGTAAGCAACCAACTGGTATCCACAAAACGACAATGTTTTTCTAACTTTCATGGTCTGACGTTCACTCAATAGGAGGTGTGTTAACAATAACATAGCCTGCTATCCGTTTTCAAAGACTTACTAGCAAACCTGTTCATCTTTAAAAACAGGCCAACTGTACCCTTCACTCTAAAATAGAGCCTATAAGCCAAGAGATATAGAGTACGTGGACTTCTGAGGTAGAGGTACGTCTGGCTGTGGTGTTGCTCGCCCGTGTACGTTGTGTCTATGGTGTTTTACATGGCCTTGGTTGTCTAGTCCTGGGTTGTGTTCCAAATGGCACCCTGTTCCTTATTTAAATGCGCTACATTTGACCAGAGCCTTAGTGGGCCCTGGTTCAAAAGTAGCGCACTCTATACGGAACAGGGTGCCATTTGGAATGTAGACCTGGTTCCCTTCCCAGTGGTAAACAAGGTGATATGAGAGGCCGTGTTACAGTTACAGTAGCTGTTGTAGGGCCTTCGGCCAAGAATAATGGAAAGTGGAGTGGAGTGACTGGGCACGCAAACAATCACACGCAGACACACACGCAGGCAGCCACCACCTTCAGTGCACCCTCTCCCATTTGTTCATGATCAGCGAAAGAAACTTCAACAACAAACTCCCTTTGGAACAGCGAAGTCACACAGTAGAGGAGTACAAAAACTAACGTCCTTTAGTAACATAAGGCTCTCCTCACAGCTCCAGTTCCCACTTCCTAAACTGGGGCTTGCGTCATCGATCGCAAACAGAGCCAAATGTGCTTTTCACACATCTTGACCGGGTAAGGGACAGACGCACACACACTAAGTGTGCAGGCATGCACACACACACACACACACACACACACACACGTTTTCTACATTAGGTTAAGTCTACGCAAACAACAGCTGGGCCTTACACAAACCGACCGCGTTGGCATTTAAAAGGCGAGGGATTCACAATTCACTCATTCAGTCACGCCAGTCATATCCTCTGGCCCTCACAAAAATGTCCCTTTAACTCAAACCAGCCAAAAAAACACAGAAACCCTCCAAGTACGCACACACACACACGGCTCAAAAAAGGGCTTTTTGGAGAAAAATAAATAAACATCTTTCAATCCAGTCTCGTTTGTCTCTGACGTCAAAACCCAAACTGAACCACATGAGAGGAACTCCCCACTTAAACATCCTTTGAGGAGGTTGATGCTTGTCCACAATCCCTGTGTGTGTGTGTGTGTGTGTGTGTGTCTGAGAGAGCGTGTGTGTTTCTTGGACGGGCTCAGGAGTGACGGCGTCACGGCGTTCGCAGGGGAAGAGTCTGTTTGGAGAGCAAGCCAGCTCTTATTAATTACCAAGCAAAACATTCCTGGCTTGGAAAGCGGCCAGCAAGAAAAGAACGCGGCAGTTACGAAGTCAACAGTCAAAACCCTGAGCTCTCTCACCCTCTCTCTGAGCTTTCTTTGTCAGTCTCTCCTTCTCTATTTGAGCTGGTCTGGATGCGCTTTGTGGGTTTTTGTAACACTCTTAGAGCTTTTGCGACCTCTCTCTCCCTCAGTCTCTCACACTCAATTTAATACACTTTATTGACATGAAAGGTAAAACCCTCCCTCTCCCACTCGCCTCTCGCTCTCCCCGTCTCTCTCTCTCTCCCCCTCTCTCTCTCTCGTTTCCTCTGACAGCAACAATTTCCAAGAGCAAGACGGGGACAGACAGAACAGAACAGACAGGATGTCAGGACTGATAAATCGGAGACGGGCAAAGTTGAGGAGGAGTTCAAAGGAGCTAGCACAAAACACACACACAGGAACACACACACAAACACACGCCACGACAGAGACAATAGGAGATTGTAGTAAATATTGACAAAGGATGAGATCCTCTACAGCAGGCCATTGATCATAGGGGATGTTTTCCATAGCGCTGACTCGTGAGTTTTATTCGCCAGGTTTAAAGAGACACACATCCCAGACACACAGGCATACTGCAGAACACAGAGACATGGGCATCGATGCCTGGTAGATCAAAATCCATTAAAAAAAGTGCTTACATGTGAACCATAAGGATGTACACAAGGATCAGACCAGGGAAATCGTCAACCTACTCTTCTGCAGAGTGCCCAATGGCTGAGATCCATTGGGGATGTCTATCAGCCACACAAAATGAAGAGGAGTGTGGGTGGGTTAGCTCCTCTGTACATGCCAAATGGGTGTGGGGGTTCAGTTGGGAGGCTGAGGGTGTTGGTGGGCTCCACAGCTGTGTACCCAATGCCACCCTGCAACCCCTATTAAGAGGGAGTGAAGTGGGCAGCGGGAGATGTGTCCCAGCCCCTCCATTGGATCATAATTACAGCGGTGTGTGTGTGTGTGTTCGTGCGTGTGTGTTCGTGCGTGTGTGTGTCTGACAATGGAAGCAGGTGTGTCCGTGCATGTATATGTGCGTGCCTGTGTGTGCACCCACTGCCCACACACACTTGCCACAAAGCAGGTGGGGGGTTGATGATGATGATGGGGTAATGGCAAGACCCAGCTGACATCTGCAGCACGGAGAGAGTCTGGGAGGGAGGTAGTCACGACAACGCTCACACAGTGGAGCGCTGGGCTGTAATCAAGCAGAAGGGGGAGGGGTCAACACCCCCAGAGCATGCTGGGCAGGGAGCCAAGGGCTTTAAATACCAGCATCTCCCAGGAGGGAATAAATTGTCCAAAAACTATACATTTGGGGGTCAGAGAGCACCGGGAAACCGCACCGAATAATCAATGTTTGATGAGTCATCATGTTGTGTCAATACAATGGTATATCAGGACTAGTTTATTAGATCACATTCTGGTGGGGTATCCCACTGAGGAATTAAACCTGCATCCATCAGCCCAGCGCTTGTCACATAACATATATTAGGCTGCATCACATCCGGCTGTGACTGGGAGTCCCATAGTGCGGCGCACAATTGGCGCAGCGTCGTCCGGGTAGGGTCTGGCCGGGGTTAGGCCGTCATCGTAAATAAGAATCTTTCCTAAAACTGACGTGCCTAGTTAAGTAAAACAATTAAAAATTAAAAAGCTGAGCCGCGGGACTAAATGAAATATGACCACTACGTTTTTAAAATGTCTATCTTTATTTCCCAAACACAACTCAACACAATCCCAATCACTTTGTCGTTTAATAAATGTAAACATCTTTTAACATAGGTATTAATACCTAACAAACACATTGTACTTAAAAGAAAACACATTTAACATGTTAAGTGTTTTTTTTTTAAAAGTACTAAGTGTGTTAGGTATTAATACCAATGTTAAAAGATGTTTACATTTATTAAAAAGACAAAAAAAGTAATTGTGTTGAATTGTTAAAAGTGGCCCTGTTGTTCCCAGAGATAATGCCTTGATTTACACCTGGGAAGAAGACAATTCAATTTTCTCAACTTGACATTGGCTCAACCAACCCCAAGGCAAACATTCTGACTATATTAGCACACACAGCTACAAGGATGCATTTTCATGCTAGGTTTAAGACCTCATATGTAAGCTTATAGACACCCTAAATGATTTAGAGAACAATCTTAAAACTTTTTTGAGACTTAACTTGCTTACCACTTTTTCCATGTGGTTTGATCCTTCACTGACCTCAAATTATACACAAAATGTATGTATTCCTAGAAACAAGAGAGGCTCAACATACCCCACTCTCCCCTACGTGTGTTAGTTCCTGCCTATGCTTCCTTCCTCTATGAACCAACAAGGATCCACCAAACAAACGTGACCACATAAGACAAAGTCAGCCCTCTTCTTCTTCGTTAGAACACGCGCACACACACACGCAAAGTTATTAAATGTCTCTGAAATGCCCGCTGAAACATTCACCCAAGGCCACTTTTTTTGGGCTTCATTACCATGGGAACTTGATTACCAAGCCTTTCAAGGGAATGACATCGTTCCGTTCCATTTCAAAGCTAAGCCACCAGAGAGTAAATGCCTCAGTCAATACTTGAGACAATTAGGTCCCACTTTATATAAAAAGGCAGCCTTTATTAAGGTTTTGTAAAGACTTTGACATGGCACGAACATACCTCATTGAACCAATCAAGGTCTTGATATATTAAAATCACACAACCACTCTCCATTGAAGAATGGATCTCCTCTCCAGGGCGTGTACTTGTACATCAAGCTGCCTCGCGCTACAGAAACAGGAGATATGCTCCGGTCCTATGGGCCGTTCTGGCTCGGACAAGTCTCCCTTTCATCTCATTTTGCTCAAATGAACAGCAAACCTGGTTTTAAACGAACAGCTAAAGCAACACCTCCACGGCGCAACGCCTCTCCCCTATTTGACCTTGATAGCTCGTGTGCATGTATTGGCATGTAGGCTACGCGTGCCGTTTTGAGATGTGTGTAGTACTGTCCTTGTCTATTGATGTTCTGTATTATGTCATGCTTCCTGGTTTGTGTGGAACCCCAGGAAGAGCAGCTGCTGCTTTCGCAACCGCTAACGGGGATCCTAATAAAAAGGGGAGGATCACGGCAGAGTTCAAAGTTAACCTTCCTTAGCGATACCTCTATCCCGCTCTTCTGAAGAAATAAAACAGGCCCTGCTCCCCCTCTCCCTGCACCCCCTCTCCCTGCACCCCCCCCCCTCCGTCAATAAATCTTAGCAGGCGTTTTCACTCCCTAATCCTCTAAATCACACTCCCAATCAGACCAGGATTCAACAGTCTGCTAGAGAGGACATGGACTGACAAGCATGAAAACACACACACACACACACACAGGCTATGCAGTGACCCTGGCTATGGAGTAATTAAGATAAGACTAACAGTCTATTAAGCTCCATTTGATTAGGCTGACAGGACGGATGGAGGAAAGATGATGATGTTAACGTTCCTAAGTTACAATCCATTTGTTTTCCTAAAGCTAACAGAATGAACCACAGCTAAGTTAAAAATGGGATAGTCCACTCCAAAATCAAACGTTTGACAAACGTGTCCAGACCTTAAAAAAGGTGGGTATTTAGTCCACGTCCCAGCTATATGTATATCCAGCTATACATGTCTCAATCGCAAACGAATGGGAAAGCTATGGACTGTCTAATGTAAATCATTTTAGCCAGTGCCATTCATTTCCAAATTCTCCTTCCGGTCTGTAATCAAAATGTCCTTCCAAGCGTCTATCACAGCTACCGAGATCCCAATCAGTGCTTTACCCCGTGACCTTGGGAGTGAATCTCAGCCAGAACACTTGGCAGTGTAGCGAAATTACAGCCATCTTTACGTCGAACAAATCAGGACATTCGTAAGCTGGCCAGTGGAAATATTTACACTGACAAAACTACCCCCAGAGCCAACAAACATCCAAGCACATCAAATGCGAACGTCCTCAAAAGTTGTTAAACAATTGAGCGTCGGGGCGGGTTTGTCGGGGCGCGCTAAATATATGTACCACTGCTGTGACGCTAATTGCTCCCCGGTAGGTGGGCAAGAGCGAGAGTCAAAAGGCAGAACTTTTTGCCTTTTGATGTTATTGTAAGACTCAATTTGGCTTGATTTCTCTGTCGGAAGCCCGACTGAAAAAGCATAAGTGGGAGTGGTCCCCTGTAGCTCCCATCTGTTCAGAAAGCTAGAGTGGATTCTTGTATTGTTATTTTAGGAGATGAGGGGTTTGAAGATATACATAGTCCCAATTCATAGTCTTTTTAGCTATTGGAGGTAACGATTTGTAGTCCTAACCAATCTCAGGCATTTTTTTGTGACAAGTACCCTACATTTGGGACTGGGAGCATTTTTTTTTACTAAACATACCATGTTAAAAATGTTATAAGATTGATTTTTTTTTTAAATTACAAAAGGATTAGATGTGGCATGGAAGCATTTCATTCAAGACTTCCATCATGGACTACTTGCTGTAGAAGTTGAGGGTGGAGTAAGACATGAAGACACCAGCTAATATCTACTATGCTGTCACAGACATTGGGGACTGGGTGAAGATGCGGTGCACACACACATACAGACAATGCTATGGTTCGCTGGCCCCTGCTGGGAAGGGAGGCAGTGGCACTAACAAGCTCCTCCTATACATGCCCTCCTATCAGGAGAGGGGTCCAGGACATGGCAACAACACAGCAACGACACCAGACAACCAGGGACTTGGGATTGCAGCGGCAATGTCCATTTTATCCATCAGCCTCAGGGGTAGTGTGGGATTACAGTCACTTGAAAGGAATGGAACTTTAACTGGAAATGCAAGGACTTTTCTAGGAAGGATAGGATATCATAGAGCTAGGAGTATGATTTTATCGCTAACATCCCATAGAGCAAACACAAACTGATGAAGTGAATTAAATACTTGAACACTTTAATTAAATCGTACTGTTTCATTAAAAAAGCACACATTCACATTGGGCAATCATGAAACTGGATAGCATATGGGGTATTTGGGGATACTGACAAATACATCTTTTTATTTTTTACAAATGTATATTTTGTACAACGCGATTCGAAAGGAGCCAAAAACTCTTTGTGAACAATAATTGACCGATAAGTAACATTCTTCTCGTCCATGATCCCACCTGGTACAGTGTTGGTACGGATATCACTAGTTAGTCAAACTGTACCCAAGTCTCCACACTGGAGAGTAGAACTCCCTACTAAATCCTGGCCTTTAGGGAACGCAAGACTATTAAATATCTCATTTGACAGTTAGCCCTGAAATGGTCTTAAATGATAAACTGTGTAATCCTACTTCTATTCAGGGAATGGTAAACGGCCGATGGTTGCCATAGAGACGGCGATGATGGTAACAGATACAGGCAACATAGACAGTAGCTATCTATAGCCCGTCTGTCTGTGGTGTGGGTTGAGCTACTGTTGCTGTCCAAATGCATATCACCTACATATTGGTTTGAAGCAGATCAGAGTAGCAAGATGTGTGCGTCTCTCTGACAAGCGGCCCAAATCGCACCCTTTTCCATATATAGTGCACTACTTTTGACCAGGGCCCAGACCTGAACAGGCACGCGCGCACGCACACACACACACACACACAAACACACGCATGTGAACACACACAAGTAAACACATACCAACGGCACATGCGCACACACACACTGTCTCAGGGTCCATTAGAGCTGTTAACGTCACACTAACAGAGTGCAGAGAAACATTCTCACAATTATGCTTCAATGGCCACTCTGCCAGACCCATCTGCTGCTAGAGAGGCCAGACGATGTTCTTTACAGCCGATCTGGGGCCTGTGGGTACGCGACTGCGTCAAATATCTCCCACCCTCCAGACTTTTCTCTCACAAGTGTAGCATAGGTTGTGCGCTCCGCAAACAACGTGTCCACTCCGACAATGACAACGGTAAAAGACTGGAATAAATACATATTGACTCTATTAACAGAAATTACCGTAACCAAACAAACGTTGTAGATTAGAAATTAAAATGTACTACTGGTGATATGTAATAGGGAATTGATAGACACTAACAATCAAACAATTCACACAATGGAGAGAGAGATGCATTGTGCCTAACAGCCACACTCCCCTTCTTCTTGGACTGTGCGATCCGCGCGGATGAGTCTCGGCCTCCTCAATGGATTGGTTCACTGAGAAGGGCGCGAATCAGACAGGTGTGCCAATTCTTTAAAAAAAATAATAATAATTTTTACATCTTGGTCGACCAACAGACTATTGACCAAACAATCGACTAAATGGGGTCAGCCCTAAAAGAAAAGCAGAGAAAGACCGGGAGAAAAAGGAGAAATGAGCGAGAAGAGAGAGAGAGATCGAGAACAAGAACGAAAACGAGAGAACAGAGAGGCAAAACGGAAGCTCCAAATGAACTCATCAAGCCAAAGGGCCCATCCCTCCTGTCCAAAATACTCGTTAAAAATGTGGCTTAGCCCGACTGTAATTACACTGCCAATGGCTACCGGTTGGGGACAACATTTCTCAGAATGAGGACATGTTTATACATGTATTGTCGTCTCATATTCTATTCATTTCAATCCCAAAGCAACAGATTCAGCCTGTGTGTGTGTGTGTGTGTGCCTGTGTGGGGTGTGTGTGTCTGTGTTTACTTGTTCAGTTCCCAGCTCCCCTATAAACTCTTCTCAATAATTCATAATGGAAAGTTGGTAGTTAAAATTCAGCATGGTGCACACATAATAAAATTGGGCATGGTATGACCAATTTAAAATGACAAGAGAATCAGGCGGCTAGTCAAAGTGGACTGTGATTTAAGGTCAAGTCAAATATCCACTTGGTTGACTGCCTGATTGTCTTCAGTCAATACAAGAGTGCTGAATTATGAATGATGTGATGTTTGCATTGGGGTTGATACTAAAAATCATTTTTAAATGAAAGTCTGAAAACGGAAGGCTGCTGGAGTGAAAGGGAGACCTGTAGCGGAAACGCTAAAGACAGACCACAGCTACAACAGGATGAATGGGCCGAGTAGGGAAACCACAAGTATGTGCATCTGTGAGAATCACATCTAATTTTATTTGTCACATGCGCAGAATACAACAGGTTTTCATTACAGTGAAACGTTTACTTACAAGCCCTTAACCAACAATGCAGTTAAGAAAAAGCGTCATGAAAGTATTTACTAAATAAACTGAAGTACATACATACGTGATAGTGTGTGTGTGTGTGTGTGTGTGTGTGTGATCTCTCTCCAGTTAATTGAAATGGCTTCTGTCCAAGGAAGAGAGAGTGACTGTCAGCAACGTGTGACGATCACCCTGGAATGGCCTGACGAAAAAGCCTTCCGCAGCCTACGCACACCACACACCACACACACACACACCATCAAGGAAATGGCCTCATCCGTGGATAACTGTCTATCAAAAGCCATGATGGTACTTCTGCTGGAGGAGCAAATATCATCTTATCAAATCACAACACTGTCATGAACACCAGATGACAACTGTGTCTTGCACCGATCCACCCATGGAAAATGTTAGGTCCATTTCCTCATCAACACAATATTGAATATCCACAACTAACTATTAAAATGGACAATTTCAAACCAGGCGCTGTATGTGTCAAGCGTCTCAGAATAGGAGTGCTGATCTAGGATCAAGTCCCCCCCGTCCAAGTAATCTTATTCATTGTGATCTAGAAAGGCCAAACTGATCTTAAAATCCAGGCAATTCCATGGTAAGAGTGACGCTGAATTTCACTTTTTCACATTAAAAATGTATGCCAAGGAAAATACACTTATTAAAGTTGAACAAACTACACACAGTGTGGCAAAAAAAGTATTTAGTCAGCCACCAATTGTGCAAGTTCTCCCACTTAAAAAGATGAGAGGCCTGTAATTTTCATCATAGATACACTTCAACTATGACAGACAAAATGAGGGAAGAAAATCCAGAAAATCACATTGTAAATCAAATTTATTTGCAAATTATGGTGGAAAATAAGTATTTGGTCACCTACAAACAAGCAAGATTTCTGGCTCTCACAGACCTGTAACTTCTTCTTTAAGAGGCTCCTCTGTCCTCCACTCGTTACCTGTATTAATGGCACCTGTTTGAACTTGTTATCAGTATAAAAGACACCTGTCCACAACCTCAAACAGTCACACTCCAAACTCCACTATGGCCAAGACCAAAGAGCTGTCCAAGGACACCAGAAACAAAATTGTAGACCTGCACCAGGCTGGGAAGACTGAATCTGCAATAGGTAAGCAGCTTGGTTTGAAGAAATCAACTGTGGGAGCAATTATTAGGAAATGGAAGACATACAAGACCACTGATAATCTCCCTCGATCTGGGGCTCCACGCAAGATCTCACCCCGTGGGGTCAAAATGATCACAAGAACGGTGAGCAAAAATCCCAGAACCACACGGGGGTTCCTAGTGAATGACCTGCAGAGAGCTGGGACCAAAGTAACAAAGCCTACCATCAGTAACACACTACGCCGCCAGGGACTCAAATCCTGCAGTGCCAGACGTGTCCCCCTGCTTAAGCTAGTACATGTCCAAGCCCATCTGAAGTTTGCTAGAGAGCATTTGGATGATCCAGAAGAAGATTGGGAGAATGTAATATGGTCAGATGAAACCAAAATAGAACTTTTTGGTAAAAACTCAACTCGTCGTGTTTGGAGGACAAAGAATGCTGAGTTGCATCCAAAGAACACCATACCTACTGTGAAGCATGGGGGTGGAAACATCATGCTTTGGGGCTGTTTTTCTGCAAAGGGACCAGGACGACTGATCCGTGTAAAGGAAAGAATTGGGCCATGTATAGTGAGATTTTGAGTGAAAACCTCCTTCCATCAGCAAGGGCATTGAAGATGAAACGTGGCTGGGTCTTTCAGCATGACAATGATCCCAAACACACCGCCCGGGCAACGAAGGAGTGGCTTCGTAAGAAGCATTTCAAGGTCCTGGAGTGGCCTAGCCAGTCTCCAGATCTCAACCCCATAGAAAATCTTTGGAGGGAGTTAGTTGAAAGTCCGTGTTGCCCAGCGACAGCCCCAAAACATCATGGGCCAAAATACCAGCAACAGTGTGTGAAAACCTTGTGAAGACTTACAGAAAACATTTGACCTCTGTCATTGCCAACAAAGGGTATATAACAAAGTATTGAGATAAACTTTTGTTATTGACCAAATACTTATTTTCCACCATAATTTGCAAATAAATTCATTAAAAATCCTACAATGTGATTTTCTGGATTTTATTTCTCATTTTGTCTGTCATAGTTGAAGTGTACCTATGATGTAAATTACAGGCCTCTCATATTTTTAAGTGGGAGAACTTGCACAATTGGTGGCTGACTAAATACTTTTTTGCCCCACTGTATATGCAGAAGTCTGCTTTTAACAATTGCCACTGAAAATGTCACTAAAACACAAAAAAACTGAGGGAGATTTTATGTGTCCACGTTTTCCCAAAACTCTGTTAAATATGTAATTTGAATTAAGATTCAAAGATGTCTGCAGAAAGAATTGGGTGTCCGCTAAGATATGACAACTTGAGTTTGAAAAAATAAAATCTCTTCTGGCTATTGAACTACAGTAAGTGAAGTGGATCAACACCCGGTAACAGAATGACATCATGGGTCCTTGATTTGTATTCAACAGAAATCCATAATTTTGAATGTCATTCTCTTCATGGTGATGTATCCTAATTATGTACACAAAAAAGGTAGAAAAATGCAATATCTTCCTTATTCTAATGAGCTCTGACTCAAACAAGACCAAATGTGGTTGTTCCAGACTGGACCAAATCTGTACCAATCATAGACATCCATGTTTCATAAGTTTAGACTTCACAGAAGAGCACAGTGGAGTACAGGACTGCACAACCCAGTACAGGGGGAGGCAGGTAGCCAAGTGATTAGAGAGCAGAGCCAGCAACCAGAGGGTGTCCAGTTCAAATCCTAGATGCCATTGCCTGCCATTGTGACCTTGAGCAAGGCAATTATCCCCCCACAACAACATCTCTCCAGGCACCCAGTGAGGAAGCCTCTCCACACCTCTACAAAACTACTCTACTGCAACCATGGTTTGTGACTACTATGGTTTCTCCATTGTGGCTAATTCAATTGCAGTCATCCTGTTACACATTTTTCAGTCACTATTACCAATTTGGAGTGATGCGTTTTAAAACACTTAATAATTCATAAACAGGGGACTCCCAGGTGGCGCAGTGGTCTAGGGCACTGCATCACAGCGCTAGCTGTGCCACCAAAGAACCTAGGTTTGCGCCCAGGCTCTGTCGCAGCCGGGTGCGACCGGGAGGTCTGTGGGGCGACGCACAATTGGCCCAGCGTCATCCGGGTTAGAGAGGGTAGGGATATCCTTGTCTCATCGCGCACCAGTGACTCCTGTGGCGGGCCGGGTGCAGTGCGCGCTAACCAAGGTAGCCAGGAGGCCCCTGTGCACGGTGTTTCCTCCGACACATTGGTGCGGCTGGCTTCTGGGTTGGAAGTGTGCTGTGTTAAGAAGCAGTGCGGCTTGGTTGGGTTGTGTTTCGGGGGCGCATGGCTCTCGACTTCGTCTCTCCCGAGCCCGTACGGGAGTTGTAGCGATGAGACATGATAGTAATTACTAACAATTGGATACCACGAAATTGGGGAGAAAAGGGGGTAAAATGTATTTAACAAAAATAAATAATAAATTAATAAACAACATTTTTATCAGTACAAACACTATAATTAATGGGTACTTCTGTTACGTATGTGAACTTTCCTCATCCTCCCTCCTCATGAGGGAGGGATTAGAAAATATCTTAAAGATATGTGGGTTTTTGGTAACAGAATGACAAGACACTAGGCAATATTTCTTAAACTTACAGAAAGCAAACCATTTCTGCAAAATGAAATATAAAATGTTATTAATCAGCCTTCAACATTGAATTTTGATGAATTTCTAGACGGAACAAAAATACATACACAACATGAGCTGAAATTTTTTTTAAATCCCAGAAATGTTCCGTATGCACAAATAGCTCAGATTTTGTCCACAAATTTGTTCACAAATCCCTGTTAGTGAGCATTTCTCCTTTGCCAAGATAATTCATCCACCTTACAGGTCTGGCATATCAAGAAGCTGATTAAACAGCATGGTCATTACACCGGTGCACCTTGTGCTGGGGACAATAAAAACCTACTCTAAAATCTTCAGTTTTGTCACAACACCTTTGCAACAATTGTCTCAAGTTATTGGGGAGCATGCAATTGGCATGCTGACTGCAGTAACATCCAACAGAGAATTTAATGTTAATTTCTCTACCATAAGCTGCCTCCAGCGTCATTTTAGAGAATTTGGCAGTACATCTAACCCGCCTCACAACCACAGACCAATCAGAATCACCGATTGTCTGGGCCTGGTTCCCCTGTGGGTGGACCTATGCCCTCCAAGGCCCACCCATGGCTGCACACCTGCCCAGTCATGTGTAATCCATAGATTAAGGCCTAATGTATGCATTTCAATTGACTGATTTCCTTCTATGAACTGCAACTCAGTAAAATCTTTTAAATGGTTGCTTTCATATTTTTTGTTCAGTAAAATACCTTAAAAACCATATACTAGAATAAGTCTTACGAGCCCTTTTCCACCTGTGTGAGCAGAAATCAAAGCCTTTGCTTATTCCAAATTTTCAGGAACGAAAATGGTTGAAAAATGTAGACTTCTAGCTTTCATTTGACACCAAATTTGATATGCTCCTATGAACGTGTTAGTGCTCATGGATCCTTTTACATGGAAATGACCATCAGTTTTCCTCCTCTGAGACGCTTGATACACACCCCCAAAAAGCAGCGAGAAAGACAGACAACCCATTTTGAGGAGTGAGGTAATTTGGTTCTTACACTTCTGAACACGCTTGACAACACCTTGTGATGCTCGCAATATCGCTATTCTCATCTCACCCGGCCAGTGAACACCCACGGGATTAGTATTTTTCTAGTTTGTCCGTAAACCGACAACAGCCACTAAAGAGACCGACTTCCATTTCAGCACCTCTCTATCTCTCTCTGCCTCTGGAGCTGCAACATCGCAGCAAGATGTGAGATTAACTCCAGGCGTTATGGAAACAGGGTTGGGGGATCTAACAACTGCAAGCCATCGAGTTAAAGAGCCTTTAAAGGAAGTTTTACAGTCTTTACAGAAATTTGATGTGGAGGGAGACTCATCATGATGAGGCCACGTAACTACTTTCCTGACATTAAACCCCCCCACGGGCCTCATTGGACAAAGTAGTCCCTTGAGGTAACTGTGTAAAAATACTGTATGCCTACAATACACCCCTTTTTAATTTGTAATGTTCAGTAACATTGCACCAATGGAACACATTACACCTGTTTCACATTACCGCAACTGTTGGTGGCTAGTTACCAGCACAGGGCTGATTGGCAATGCCCAGGGGACTAGTATTCTACGCCAGGCTGGAACAAGACAGCAATCAGGCAAAAGCAGCAGCTTGCCGAGAGGGAGGCTAAATCCCAATTCAGACGGCAGATAAAGGAGTGGCTGATTAAATCAACGTATACGGCAGATGGGGCACGGTGAGCAGCGTTTGACACACCGTATGGGAGCTAGCTGAAATCCCCCTGCTAATTTCAGGGGACGTTAGTTCAAATTAAACCAGGGTCAATGGTCATTAGGGAATAACGTAGCGGGAATGTATTGGCTCCGTTGGCTCTGAAGGTTGGACCATAGTGCTAGCAACCGAAGTTTAGGTTTGATTCCCACATAGGCCACATACTTACTGAATGTGTGAACTGTAAATCCCGTTCATAAATTACTGTGAATGATGATTCATCAGAAGACAAGCTAACAGACGTGGAGGATGTTTGATCACACAGCCCTACCCACAACAGACGGAGTGAGTGATTGTGTGTGCGAGCGCGTGTGTGCCACTAAAGCGGAAAGGTAGATGACATCTCCAAAGGGACACTCGAGCATTTCATCAACGTTACCATGAACTTCGCTAATTGACTTTTTGATAGGCACAGATGCTTTCTCCGCCACTGTTCTGGGAACATCACCGTTCATCAACTAACTTAACATACACGAAAACACACGAGCTTCTATCATCCACTTCTATAGAGTACATTCCCTGTGATGGCTAGCAGCCATCCATATTCAAATTCAACACATATACTCCACTACCTGAAATAACCTTCTCTGCCAGAGAGTGAGATGGCTCAGTGATTAAGGGGGTAGAAATAGACAGTTGTTACACATTTGGGCTTTACCCACTTCAACTCACACAGAAAACTAGAGCTTATGTCCCAAAACCAGAAAAGGGAATTGGATTCCATTTTTCTTTGCAATGAACACCATCCACAACCGTAGGGACTATCAGCTTTTACGTCAGACCAGCGTTATAATCCCTCCAGTTATAGCCGAAGCTGGAAAGCGGAGACATTTCTAGCACGGCAAAACGCATTTCATTTGGATTTTGTTTCTCCAAAAGGGATAGAGAAAACCCGCATCGCAGTTATTTTAAAACCTTCACAAAGGGAAAGTGAACAGGCTGCTATGAGGTCGCATGGTGTGTTCGAACGGTTCACTGTGGATGAGTCGCAAATTACATCCTATTCCCAATACCATTTGGGATGCATAGAAAACACGTTTCTGGTGTAGGCGGTAGTTGGCCCTAGACACTGCTCTGGGGTCAGTTCTTATTTCCTGATGATTCAAGTTACCATTACTGGGTTGGAGAAACCTTGGCGACACCTTATTGTGAATTTTCCATAATGCCTAAGGTCACACACGCATTAGTATCACATATCTGCAACATTAGTAAGTATTGAGTAATGGTGGGAAATGAGGCATGTTGCCCTAGGTAAGAATGATGAATCATCACCCTTTTAAATCTGTAGGACCTAGATGGGAGGAGTGATATCTTGAGAGAGAGTTCATTAGTCTGTCTGTGTCCTCTGAAATGAATCACTGTTCCATCCTCTGACTGAAATATACAGGCGTGGTGGCTGATAAATTACTATGGGAAATGGCAAAGCATGACGTTAACAGCCTAGAATATGAGCCAATGTCAATTTAGCATTTCCTCCCTAATGGTTAAGATTAGGATTTGGGGTGGGGTAAGCTGATCCAAGATCTGTGCCTAAGGATGACAAGGTCTGATTGGTGTGGGTTGAACAAGGTGACTTCATCAAGTGAAGATGTACAGTGGGGGATAAGATAGGAGTTGGGGTTCACAGAACTTTTCTTATACGTTATCCAACCTGCAGTAGTAACACATGAACGTACATGCTTTCGTGAATAGAAACATGCTGTAAAAACAAGTTTGTAAAATTCCACAGTAATAATTTGCCACATTTCCAGAGTTACCATCTGCACTACGCTGAGGCCAGAGCCAGGCCAATCACTTCCCAGAAAGAGACAATGCAAAGAGAGGGGTGACCTCGCATGTCCCCATTACCACACACACTTCATTAAGCCAGTGGCCCTGGGGTTTTCAGACAAAACAGACTTGGCCAGAGAAGATATCTGGCCTGAGGACACTTCCTCCCCCGGTCAGGAAGCAGCCATTCATGTTATCAGAGAGATGGACTCCCAACTCAATGCGTAGTCATGATAAGCGCAATTTGTTTGAATGAGAGAAGGAAAGAAAGCAATCTTCCCGACGACAAGTCAATGTGAGAACTGAATGCTAGTGACAATGGGTGTCAACACGCGTTGTTGACAACGTTATGTGCCCTTCCAATGACTCCTTCACATGTGTTGACTCTGTGATAAGAAACCTTAAAGAGACAAAGATAGCTCTTTATATTGTCTCTGCCCTTACATACCATAGTTCACCAGAGGCTCAACGTTTAATTGAGCCACACACAAAGTTCAGAAGCAATTGTAAAAAAAACGTGTGACTTCCTTACAACTTACAGTTGTGCTGCTCCGTGTCCTAGCGGCCTATTAGGAATAGGTACTCCTTCATACCTTGAGTGCCTTCAGTGACGCTATTTTGCATGTTAGTCAGTAAGCTATTAGTGTCTGATGTGAGAAATAGATCATTTGAAGAGACAACACACAAAGGCATCTTTTTAATCACTTCGAAGACTCACAATGAAAAAAAACGATTCTGTCACTTGTCTTCACTTTGACCATACTCTCGGTCAAAATGACTGACTGGGTGCGGAGTTGAACCCACGCTGGAAGACAAAAAGTGTTGCTTCATGCCAAACAGAGAAACTGAGCCCTCAGTCAATGAACCGGTGCCTCTGTTACGAAACTGCTGATACCAAATAAAGCGTTTTGGCTGACACTCGTTATTAAATGTTGAGGGAGGTTATGGAAAGTACATGTTTTTATGTCCCGTGTTCCATTAGGTTGAAATTCTGAGAAGACCAGAGCAGTGTTCTAAGAAAACCGAGCAACACTCATGCATTTCTAATGGACAATGTCGCAAGGGCGAAGGCAGGAGGAATGCAGTAATGCAATCAACATGAGTGACAACACCATAAGGTGTTATTACCATCATTTACATTGAAGACGTCACGGGCATGACGGCTATGCAGGACTAGAACTATATTATCTAGGCAACAGTGTGAGATGGAGGACAAACTGACACATTGACTGATCAGAGAAGAACGAATCCCCCTTTTCACAGAGAACTACAAGCATGCACAGATGACTGGCTGAGAATTAAGTGTAACTAAGCAGATTCTTAGGGGAGGTGCTGCTCATTCCTATGAATAAAGATGAGTGTTGTGGACCCAACTGTGCTCAAGCAGGAGCAGAATTATGCTAGAGCAACCTAAAACAGCATTAGGCCTACTAAATAGACCACATATTATTAAGAATGTTCATAACAGTGGCCTATACGATTATGGTTATGGTGCAATATTACTGTGTCATCATTATTGATGAATTGATTTGAATTCACCATACACTAATAGGCTATACACTAAACGGTAGTTACAACAGCCCCATCCTGTGGTATAGTCTCAAAGCCATTGATAAGTAACAGTAGCCCAGTGACCTCTAGACTCAAATACTATTTAATATAAAGTTCGAGTAAATTGCCTCTAGCATGCTGAAAACACAAGTGGGTGTTTATATGTTCATCGCAGATTATAAGTGTTGAATTTACTTCCGGTCTATCGTTTTTCTTACATTTAGTCTAATAAGCAGATCTGGTGTGTGTGTGTTCATCCCACACGGCAGCTATGACACATGAACATGGCATTTACTTTCAAATAGACTGACAATTGAGGCTATGGGTGGGATAGGTTAGGCTGGCTTACTGCAAGACAAAACATATATCATCTAAAATGTTACTTCCACCCCGCCCTTCCTATCCGTTCCTCTTCTCGCACGAGAAAGTTAGCTGAAAGTCAACTTGAATATTGTTTGACAAATTTAAACAATCAAACAATGGAAATGCTACAATTTTACAACAAAAAAATGTATACACTTACCTCCTCGACAGTCAGCGGCATGCATATCCTGTACTCCTTGAGCAACATCTTATTTGATATAGCTCTTCTTGTTCTACAATGTAGCCCGTCTAACAAGTTATGACCGCCAAAGCTTTAGCTAATAAAAACGCAGAGTTTGGCAATGCATGTGGATCGCCTTGAAAACAGATGACCACTGTGAGTTGTCTTGTCTCATCGGAACGAATGGAATTTTCGCTGGGGAATTTCTCACAAGCAGCGTTCAAAAACGAGCCTTTTTTTAATATTCCGGACAGGACGTGGGTAAAGAAAAGCAGTTAAAAAACGTACCTAACTGCCCTCTGCGAAATACATGAGAATCGATTGAAAATCGGCCAAACAGATGTTGCTTTCAAAACGTGTGCGGTAACAAAACGGCCAAGTTGCTTTAACTGCAGTTTTCTCAAACCAAAAAGAAATAGATACAAGGTTTATCTAAAAAAAAAAAAGCGAGGGTCAGGTCCGTCCTTGCAGAGGCTAATTCGCTAAAATGTGCTGTTCCTCACGCTTCTGAGTTCCTGCACATACGAGTCTTCTTTACAAAGGCTTGGCTTTATGTTGCGGTGTCCTCTCTTTGGATGTGAAAAAAATGGGACGAGCTCTTCCTTTGGCTGTCCTTTCTCACTCGGTGCGACGACGAGCTATTTTGCCGCTGCCACGGAAACATGCGGGCAGGAAACAAGATGCGTGAAAGTAAGCGCATCAGAGTTCATGCTCCCTTTCATTGTCACTGGTTCTATTCAAATGTGAACAATCCTCTCCCCTAGAAAGTGTTTGGAACCACGGTAAAAGATTGGGCTACACGAGTCGACTATGCAGCCTGCTGAGTAGCCTGTGTTATTTGACCTTGGCCTAAATAACGGTTTTTAATGACTGTGTCCATCATCCATCCAATCAAATGTTATTTGTCAGATACACACGGTTAGCAGATGTTAATGCGAGTGTAGCGAAATGCTTGTGCTTCTGGTTCCCGACAGTGCAGTAATATCTAACAAGTAATCTAACAGTAACCCAACAACTACCTAATACGCACAAATCTAAAAGGGGTGAATGAGAATATGTACATGTAAAAAAAAAAATAATGGCGGCATAGGCAAGGCGCAATAGATGGTATAAAATACAGTATATTATATGAGAAATGTAAGATATGTAAACATGATCAAAGTGGCATTATTTAAATTGACATTGTTTAAAGTGACTAGTGACTGCTTGTTCATAGGTCTTTGCCCCGACTTGGCCATAACAGGCCTGGTGATAGAGATTGTAGGATTACAACAACATACAGATCTAATGCATTTCTTAAAAACCAAGGTCTAATTGGAATTAAATAAATAACAATAACCGACACAAATCGTTTACTTAGCCTACAGGCTATTCTCTTTTTTGTCTATAATGTTCTCTCTGGTGTGCAATCTGGTTTGCGCTCAGGTTATGGATGTGTCACTGCAACCTTAAAGGTCCTCAATGATGTCACCAATGCCCTTGAGTCTAAGCAATGTTGTGCTGCTATTTGTATTTATTGACTCGGTCAAAGCTTTTGATACGGTAAACCATTCCATTCTTGTGGGCCGGCTAAGGAGTATTGGTGTCTCTGAGGGGTCTTTGGCATGGTTTGCTAACTACCTCTCTCAAAGAGTGCATTGTATGTCTCAGCCACTGCCTGTCACCAAGAGTGTACCCTACTGACAGGCAGTAGGCCCCAAGCTCTCTCATCCATTTATATGCAGATGATACAGTCTTATACTCACCTGGCCCCTCCCCAGATTTTGTGTTACACGCTCTACAACAAAGCTTTCTTGGTATCCAACAAACTTTCTCTGCCCTTAACCTTGTTCTGAACACCTCCAAAACAAAGGTCATGTGGTTTAGTAAGAAGAATGCCCCTCTCCCCACAGGTGTGATTACTTCCTCTGAGGGTTTAGTACTTGAGAGTATGGCTAGGCGGTACACTGTTCTTCTCTCAGCACATATCAAAGCTGCAGGCTAAAGTTACATCTAGACTTGGTTTCCTCTATCGTAATCGTTCCTTTTCTCACCCCAGCTGCCAAACTAACCCTGATTCAGATGACCATCCTACCCATGCTAGATTACGGAGATGTAATGTATAGATCGGCAGGTAAGGGTGCTCTCGAGTGACTAGATGCTCTTTACCATTCGGACATCAGATTTGCCCCCAATGCTCCTTATAGGACACATCACTGCACTCTATAATTTTCTGTAAACTGGCCATCTCTGTAGACCCGTCGCAAAACCCACTGGTTGATGCTTATTTATAAAACCTTCTTAGGCCTCACTCCCTATCTGAGATATCTACTGCAGCCCTCATCCTCCACATACATCACCCGTTCTGCCAGTCACATTCTGTTAAAGATCCCCAAAGCACACACATCCCTGGGTCGCTCGTCTTTTCAGTTCGCTGCAGCTAGCGACTGGAACGAGCTGCGACAAACACTCAAACTGAACAGTTTTATCTCAATCTCTTCATTCAAAGACTCAATCATGGACACTCTTACTGACAGTTGTGGCTGCTTTGCGCGATGTATTGGTGTCTCTACCTTCTTGCCCTTTGTGCTGTTGTCTGTGCCCAATAATGTTTATACCATGTTTTGTGCTGCTACCATGTTTTGCTGCTGCCATGTTGTGTTGCTACCATGTTGTTGTCATGTGTCGCTGCCTTACTATGTTGTTGTCTTATAGGTCTCTCTTTATGTAGTGTTGTCTCTCTTGTCATGATGAGTTTTTTGTCCCATATTTTTATTTAATTTATTTTTATTTTTAATCCCAGCATCCTTCCCCACAGGAGCCCTTTTGCCTTTTGGTAGGCTGTCATTGTAAATAAGAATGGGTGATTAACTGACTTGCCTCATTAAATAAAGGTTAAATAAAAAAAATTGTGGGCAAACTGATCAAGCAATAAGAAGTGGAATAAATGAACCAGTTACATGTTTCAGGAAACATGACTTGCTTATATGGTTTAATCTTTTAGGATTTTATTCCAAGTTCCAATGTCTATAGGACTTTGTGCCAATTTGATTCAATGGAAAATAACAATGGATCTGTCCCAAATGGCACCCCATTCCCTACATACTGCACAACTTTTGACAAGAGCCCTATGGGCCCGGGTCAAAAGTAGTGCGCTATACAGGGGACAGGATGCCATTTGGGACACAGACAATAGCTTTTCATGTGATCTAGTTTGTAGTTTGACCAGCATTACAATAATGATGTAACTCCAACATTTGAATAACGTCTGTTTTTGATTAGAAAGGGTGTTAGGCTCTATGTTAGATATATGACCTTCTCAACGCACACAATAGCCCTGTATGGCTTCCTAAAGCTCTAGCTCAGAACAGCACATCCTCAAATTAAGTCATGTTACGCAATACCTGTGGCCCACTTTTCAGAAGTAGACAATGGGCATGGGTCGGACTCAAGCTCTCAGCCGTGTGTTTGATAAGAGTGCTGGACGTGGTTTCATCTTCAGTCTGTCAACGGATCTCAAATCGTTTCAGTGCAGGGTAACAAAAAGTGGATTCAGGATGATAAAATTAAAATGCCCTCATTATGATTTGCATGGTCACACTCACAATTGATTTCTCGTTCTCCATATCACTTTAAACTTCTATGCTTATAAAAGTGATTAAATTAGTTCTCAGGCAGTCTCTTCTCAGGCGTTTATTGTAGACACAACTCCATCATAAAGATGACATGGTTGTTATCGATGGAGGCTCGGTACTGTTGACATTTTCCCTACATTACTTGAATGAGTGCTTTAGGATCCTGTAAATATGTGGATGCCTCTTCAGCCCTGTTTTATTTGGCCAATATTTTCATTATTTCATATTTGGTCTCCTCTCTGAGCTGATACAGGCCATGTTTAATTTTCAAGCTGTTAAGGTTAAGGTTTAGTCTGTGTTGGGGAAATATGATCCTAGGCCAGCGCTTAGGTGCAGCCTCCCCCCAGAGCAGGAAAATCACTGACCTACATGAGTTGTATTTATTTCTGAGGGAAATCTTTCAAAGCAATGATCTGTGTGAATGAAACCAAATCATGAACAGTAATGTCCTAGTGACATCTGCTGGTTAACTTGAGTCAATACATGGAGATTAGGCCTGCACCTTCCTTCATGGTTTCAGCCGAGGTTTAAACAGCAACATACTGCTAAATTCTTTGTTCACCATTCAAGTCCAAGGTTCTAATCCATACACTTGTCATCTCCCGTCTGGACTACTACAACTCTCTGTTGGCTGAACTCCCCACTTTTGCTATCAAACCCCTGCAATTTATCCAGAACACCGTAGCTCGCCTGGTGTTCAACCTTCTCAAGTTCTCCCATGTCACCCCGCTCATCCGCACACTCCACTGGCTTCCAGTAGAAGCTTGCATCCACTTCAAGTCCCTTTTACTAGCCTATGGAGCACCAAGAGGAACTGCCCCTCCCTACTTTCAGGCTATTCTCAAACCCTTCACCTCAACTCCAGCACTCCATTCTGCCACCTCTGGTCTCTTCGCCCTCCTAGCACCCCAATGGTGGACCGAGCAATTCACATAATAAGTTGCGTGGACTCACTCGGTGTGCAATAATAGGGTTTAACATTATTTGTGAATGACTACCTCATCTCTGTACCTCACATATACAATTGTCTGTAAGGTCCCTCAGTCGATCAGTGAATTTTAAACACAGATTCAACCACAAAGACCAGAGAGGTTTTCCAATGCCTCGCAAAGAAGGGCACCTATTGGTAGACGGGTACAAATAAATTAAAAAAAACATTGAATAAGCCTTTTGAGCATGGTGAAGTTATTAATTAGACTTTGGATGATGTATCAATACACCCAGTCACTACAAAGATACAGATGTCCTCCCTAACTCAGTTGCCGGAGAGGAAGGAAACCGCTCAGGGATTTCACCATGAGCCAATGGCGACTTTAAAACACTTACAGAGTTTAATGGCTGTGATAGGATATCACTGAGGATGGATCAATAATATTGTAGTTACTATACAATACTAACCTAAATGACCGAGTGGAAAAAAAAGGAAGCTTGTACATGTTTTCACTTTGTGATTAAGGGGTATTGGGTAAAAATAAAATAATATATTTAATCAATTTTTCAATTCAGGCTGTAACACGACAGAATGTGGAATAAGTCAAGGGGTATAAATACTTTCTCAAGGCACTATAAGTGGTGTTCACATTTCAAGCTCAGGAAAGAAACTTAATAAATACATGAATTTAGTGTGAATTATTCACAACATTGTGTCAGTAGACTTTTCAGAATCATACTTTACTATGATAGGCTTCCTGAGGCAGGTTTCTCTATACAGTTGGTTTAATAATTGTAATAACAATAATAATCATTCATGACATTTGTAAAGCGCTTTTCATTATACAGAATAATATCAAAGTGCATATGAGTTTTCCCCTGGGCAGTCAGGGAAATGTTCTCATTCCACCGTGGGTGTAAGCCATTTGCAAATAAAACACATTCCTCACTATCTCTCCCTCAATGTTTTTTAAAACAGGACTGTTTGCGTCTGAAATAGCACCAAGAGAAATATTACCAAGAGTGCACAACTGTCTTGAAACTTTGATGGTTGAGTCAATGAGATGAGATTTGGAAGGAAGGCCTCGAGACTACATCATCATCGTCGTCAATTAGATCACGTGTAACATATTTATGTTTACATTCGCTTTACTTAAAATGCCTCCTTCACAGAGACAGGGGTCTTTTTGTTATTGGCCCACTATTTTCATGCTTAAAAAAATATACCAGAATAACCTAGAAAATAATTCTGGAAATTCTAACGTTTCACCCTGAGCACAGTTTCCCCCCATCAAGAACCTATTAATGGAAAAAAATATCAAACAATATCAGTGAGGACAGCTGGAAAGATTAAGTTGAGAGAGAGGGACGCTGTGTGAATAAGTAAGGATTGACTGTCAAAACGCCTGACACAAATAACAATGATTTTTTTTATGGTCCTTCTCTGGGTCCTTCTGGCAGCCTAGGTGGCCTTTGCAGTTCCTTGTTATTGGTCGGTTTTCCTTCACTTCCTGTAGTTTTGACACAACAGCAGCGGGCTAGCAGCAGTTAGCACTTAGCAGAAATTTCACTTGTAAATTCGCCGTAGTATTCAGCTTACGATGTCGGAAAACATGTCTGCAGAGGTGGAGCGATCAGAAAGATCAGATGGCAAGCTTGTGAAGATGGAGATTGACTACAGTTCAACTGTAGATACACGTCTACCGGAGTGTGCTGAAATGGCAAAAGTAAGTTGAGTATGAATGAGGCCAGCGCTGGCTGAGTCATGGTGCATCACGAATGTTAGCAGAATGTCTAGCTAGCTAACTTGTTAGCAAATAAAGTGCTGTTTGTAATAATAGGCAACATTGCAACTGTATTGCAACAAAGTATCACAAATATTGAGTCGATTTACTTGTAAGATGTAATACATCTCGATTAGTTCCCTAGGTAACGTTAGCTACGGTAATTGTTTTCGTCAGGTAACTTCTCAAGCTAACGTTACCTACAGACTCTACTAGTACAGTATCTTCGCTCTTGGTGTTATGTTATGCTTACTAGCCGGTTTGGTCGTTTCAGTTGGATTGTATACTAATTTATCAACCAACTACTAACGTAGGTACCACAGTTATTGTTTTTCGAAGACCCCGCTACTTTTTGTTAGAAATATACAAACGTTATAGCTTGCTGGTGAAGTTTTTCAGTTTAATCATGTGTCAAAGCTGACTGAAATTTGTTGACATCTTTGGCTTTACCGAATCAGACTGATCAGCAATGACTTTATGAATGATACAGTTTTCATTAGTATTTTTGGTTGTCCATCTCATAATTTGATCATGTGTGGTCATTTTAAATGGATCTTTATAAGAATTGTCTGTCATTTGTCCTGACTGTAAGCTTGATCTGCTCTGCTTTTCTAGGAAGGTCGGCTGCAGGAGGCCGTTGAAAGCCTCTTGTCGCTGGAGAAGCAAACGAGGACTGTGAGTGTGAATTCATTCATTTCTAATTAAACATCATACTCCATTGATATTAAACAATATAAATGATCATACTCCTCTGACTAATCGCATAGTTATCTTTGAGTAACATTGTTCTCTTTTTATCCATCTTCACAGGCTTCTGACATGGTGTCAACCTCCAGAATCCTGGTGGCCGTTGTGCAGATGTGCTATGAAGCGAAGGACATGGACGCCCTAAATGAAAACATCATGCTGCTCTCTAAAAGGAGGAGTCAGCTCAAAGGGGTGAGAGTTGGGGCTCCTTCTTTGAAGGGATACTAAGAGAAGGTAAAACATTTGAGGCAGGGGTGTATTAATTAGTGCAAGCAGTTGCCAAAACGTTTTGCAACAGAAAACTGCTTGCAACGCAACAAACAAATTTAATGTAGGTCCCTCCTCGTTTTTGTTCTGTTTGCCAACATTTGGTTTATCGTGAATACACCTCAGGTATGCACCAGTAGGTTACGGTGCTTTGCCATCAAAACAATGTTTTCTTCGTGTCCTTTTATGTGTTGCCTGATGTTAGCTCTTTCGATATATAACCTTCTCTTTTGCTTTGTTTCTCTATTCTCAGGCTGTTGCTAAGATGGTGCAAGAATGTTACAAGTATGTAGATACCGTCACCGACCTGACTGTTAAGCTGAGACTCATTGACACACTACGCACAGTGACCGCTGGCAAGGTGCGTGGTGTCATGAACTTTCTCTGATTATCCTTACTTGGATCATCCTAAAATGACTGATGATACCACCAATCATGCATATTCAGATGGCATAAAACAATGATTTTACTTTTGTGGGTCCAAGTCATGTCTCCATGCAATTCAAATGCGCTAACGGCTTTGTTTCCCTCACTCAGATCTATGTGGAGATTGAGCGGGCCAGGCTGACCAAAACATTGGCAAACATCAAGGAGCAGCATGGTGAGGTCAAAGAGGCCGCAGCAATCCTCCAAGAGCTGCAGGTAAGGGGTTTTCACTGGCATTCCTTGGCAGTTTTCACAATTTCTTATAGATTGGAGGTAAGAGGTTTCAACCATCCATGTTGCATGAAGCTATTTGACTTACTGGACTGAATCTTCAGACACAAGTGCAGAACTCAAACTGCCAGTCAAATCCCCTTGACATCAAATAAAAGGAAATGTAAAAAAAATATTCAACTTCATATTCATCATCTCCAGCACCACCCCAACATCAACATGTGTGAAAATGGCGAGTTTCTTTGTTTGGTAGTACAAAAGATGGAAGAAAAGTTTTTCCAATGACATAATTGGTGTGCATCGTGTGATTTTTTAACCAATTATGAGTAGGCATTGTCATTGGAAACACTTTTCTTCCATCTTTTTTACTACGAAACTCTCCATTTTCACATATGTTGGGGTGGTGCTGGAGATGATGAAAAATAAGTTGGAAACTGCGAAATTTCCTTTTTCATAATTTTAGTGAAAGTTGGCTGAGACACCATAAATAATCGAAATAAAAACTTGTGAAGTGTTGTGCCCTCCAGGACCACTACAACAGTTGTTCACAAACCATTCTTCTCCCGGTCCAGGCTGTGATGTTGCACAGCTGGGCCGTGTTCAGTAGGCACGGAATGGGAGTGGTATTAACTGAACTTGCCGAATGAGAAACGTTTTGCTATGACGTGCCCTAATGAACATGACCCAGGGCTAGAGTACAACATTCTGCCTCTGACAGCATGCACTCTTTCACCCTACAGGTGGAGACATACGGCTCCATGGAGAAGAAAGAGAAGGTGGAGTTTATCCTGGAGCAAATGAGGCTGTGCATCGCCGTCAAGGACTACATCCGCACCCAGATCATTAGCAAGAAGATCAATACCAAGTTCTTTACAGAGGACGGCACTGAGGTGAGAGAAAATAGTTTATTCAGGCTGGGTGTTATGATATGGCCTCCCTCCTAAATAGCACCCTGTTCTCTAGAGTGCACTGCTTTTGACCAGGGCCCATAGGGGTCTGGGTATGCTATGTAGGGAATAGTGTGCCATTTGTGGTTTTGTCTATTGGGGTGGAGGAGGAACTACCTAAACATTCAATGTTCCAATCAAAACGGTCACTTTCGTTTTCCTATTTTGGAACAGTTTGACAGAAAACAATATTTATTTCCTGCAAAATATTGAAGTCATGTTTTTCTTTTCGGCTGTTTGGAAAAAATGACTGTTTTTGGCGGTCTACTCTGCTCCTGATGAAGAAACATAGCAGTTAAGAACCAAGCTGCAATATTTTTAACCATTTACGTCATTATTTTTCATTAGGAGTCTAAGCTGAAGTATTACAATCTGATGATCCAAGTAGACCAGCACGAGGGATCCTACTTGTCCATCTGCAAACACTACCGTGCCATCTACGATACCCCCTGCATTCTGGAGGATAGCTCCAAATGGCAACAGGTAAACTGGTCTCAGAATAATGTTTTTTTTTTTTTAGGCTTCAGCTGTACATTTGTTGTTTCTGAAAGAAAATATTGCTCTTACAGCAGGACTTAGTTGGAGAGGGTGTTAGTGAGTGTACTGCACACTGACTGGCGAAAATGGAACTAACATTGGGTCTGGCTTCACAGGGGACTAAGACGTTACAGATTGCACCTTTTTTAAATGCATAACGATACAACGCCAATGTTCTTTCCTGTTCCAGGCTCTGAAAAGTGTTGTTCTGTACGTGATACTGGCTCCCTACGACAACGAGCAGTCCGACCTGGTGCACAGAATCAACGAAGACAAGAAATTGGAAGAAATACCCAAATACAAGTAAGACATTTAAATCGCATTATATTCCGGTGATTTAATTTCACCCCTCAAATACCAAGAATGTAATCTAGCTTCGATGGTTCATTCCTTAAAATCTTCAATGGTATAACACATTATTTCTCATCAGCAATGCCCAAATATTCCTCATCAGAAGAATGTAACCTCGAGATGATTTAATTCGTAATAATCTTAGCATTCAATACTGTTTCACAATATTCCTCATCATCCAACTCTGTAACACAGTAATTAACTATATATTCGCGAAGGTACCATATAACCTAGCCAATTCCCAGTGGTGAAACCTAGCTAAGCTACCAACTGCACATGCTTGATCTTTGTGGTACGTTGAAACCTAGGCCAAACTCTGGTGCCTCAACTACATATCATTGCGGGGTGGTGCTTTTGCCGTTGCTGTGGTTCGTCTCATCGTGGTTTCCCTCTTACCTCTCCCTCCAGGGACCTCCTGAAGCAGTTCACCACCATGGAGCTGATGCGTTGGGCCTCCCTGGTGGAGGATTATGGGAAGGAGCTGAGGGAGGGCTCCCCCGACAGCCCGGCCACCGACGTATTCAACTGCTCAGAGGAGGGCGAGAAGAGGTGGAAGGACCTCAAGAATAGAGTGGTGGAGCACGTGAGTAATTTATGGAACTGCTTTTATGGACTATCTATAGATAGAATATCACAATTACCTTAGTGGGATAGTTTGTTTTAGCAAAGGGGTCTGTGGTGGGATCACAATGCTGTCTCGTTGGAACATGGTTGCGGAAAAAAATGATCTGGGAACGTCCCTTTCCCATCTAGAATACTTTCACGTAATTGGTGTTTTTTGATTCCAGCTATGTTATGTTGCACCGTTGCTTACTTGAGTTTTTTTCTTAATCTCTCCTTTTAGAATATAAGAATTATGGCCAAATATTACACGAGGATCACAATGAAGAGGATGGCTGGCCTCCTGGACCTCTCCATAGACGTATGCACCACCAATCTACTCTTTACATCTGTTACATTTTTGACAGGGGATGGAATTCTTACTGGTCCTCAACCCTAATGAATGCAGCCTTAAAGGATAGTTTTCCCTCCAAAATAAGGTTTAAACTTAGGTGCAGCTCCGTATGGTGCGTCTCTGTTCACGCCAGGGGATCTGAACAGGAGTTAACGACTTCGGTGAAACTTCACATGATTGTTGCCTTACTGTTTTCGTGTGTTGCACTTGCATTCAATCGCATCTATGAATCGCATGGTTATGCGCAGTGTTGACGTCAAGTTTTGTTAGTCGTATGTACGGGACACACCGTCCAACGAAATGCTTAGGCAATAACCAAGGACACGGATGGTTCCTAATGTTGTGAGATTACCTCTGGTGTTTACAGAACAACAGGTGCTGTGAGATTACCTCTGGTGTTTACAGAACAACAGGTGCTGTGAGATTACCTCTGGTGTTTACAGAACAACAGGTGCTGTGAGATTACCTCTGGTGTTTACAGAACAACAGGTGCTGTGAGATCAGGGAGTCAGAACCGGCTGAGACAAAGCAATTGTAACAGTAGAGCAAAGGAATGTATGAAAGCGTATATTCTTATTTTAAATATAAGTAGTTCTGTCCCTGTGCTGTACTTGTCTACTAATGTTATGTATTATGTAATGTTTTCTCTTTTGTCTGGACCCCAGGAAGAGTAGCTGCTGCTTTAGCAAAATACAAAATACTAGAGATTTTCATACCTTAAAGGTCAAATCAAAGGTAGACTTAGAGATATGACGTAATGTACAAAGGAAACAGCATAGCGGGTCAATTTCCGCAGTAAGTAAGCATTTTAAGTGCAAGGCTAAACTTCTCTGCTGTTTTGGTCCATTGCTACCACGCTGTAACGGTGTGAAGAGAACCCATGTGCAGATACTGTGTGAGAGCGAGGTCTTCCATCTCGCTCATTGCAATATATGCGGCGCTCCTCATGGCAACTTAATTTTCGCTGAGTGGTCGACAGTTGAGCTCAATCCATATTCTCAACTTGATATTGGAGTGTGAACCATTTTTTGTTGAGTTATCTATAGAAGTACTATAGTACCCTAAATGAAATGTGTGATTTTTGTTATTGATGGTCTTTTGAAGACACAGATTCTAACATCTCTAATATCTCTTGCAGGAGTCTGAGGAGTTCCTCTCCAACCTGGTGGTGAACAAGACCATCTACGCCAAGGTGGACAGGCTAGCCGGGATCATCAACTTCCAGAGGCCGAAGGACCCCAACGACCTGCTCAACGACTGGTCCCACAAACTGAACTCCCTCATGTCCCTGGTCAACAAAACCACACATCTCATCGCCAAAGAGGAGATGATACACAACCTGCAGTGATGAGGACCGAGTGCATTGTTTTCTTTTTTTTCTTTACTTTATTGAGTTTTTCTGAATTTACATTGAATGAACTGTTATTCCAATGTCAACTGCCCACATTTTTGGAATAACAAATACCACATACCACACGCAAAGTTGAAGCATTTACAATAAACAAGTCTTACCATATGTTACGATCTCTCGTCCCACTGATGTAATACGAATTACACTGTTTAGAGTGGTTTCCCAATTTTATCTACCACAATTTGAGCATGTACTTTTGTTCTAGAACCTAGACCACAGAGGGCCATACACTGTAAATGTTTTCTCTCCTGTTCCAACTCTCTTTCTCATGTAACTGTTTTAAGGGATTTAGTGTTAAAGCATTTGCGTGCAACTTGCTGTATTAAAACATTTGCTGTGAGTTCTTGATGTCTTTTTTACATTTTTATATCTACTTTGCAATGTAAACACTTCTCACATGGCATAATGGATATTATTTTTGTTGAGTATTGTAACAGAAAATGTGATTATTATGGAGTTTTAACTGTTGTCAGATCAAGTTAAGAATACTTGTTTAAATGCTGTGAAAGGCAAACCTGACAGATGCAGCTTTTTGTTGTTGGTTTGAAAGGTTCTGGATCCTCTAGCTATCTAGTGATGACTAAATGTTACAGGTGGCACTACATCAAGACTTATTTTTGTGAGCTTATTTATTATATTGACCATTTCTACCTTACTGTGTAGTTCTATCCATATGAAAATAGAACTATAGCAGTTATGTAAAAGCAAAGACAATGGGATATTATGTAGAAATAAAATTCAAATGTAGTTATGTACATGATCACATGATCTTTCTATTGTTTTAATTATCCAAATCATCTATACATCAAAATATCTCTGAAAATTGTCCAGATAGTAGCTGAAATGAGGTGGACAAAATACAACAATGTTTTATTGATGTAATACTGTTATATAATTTACAGTGCTCAGCTAGGTGAACCCTGGAAACTGGTTTATGGCAATTAACTGGCAATTAACTAGGGAAATGTATGAAAACTGGTATAATGACTTGCTTTAAAGACTGGTATATGACTTGGTTAGAAGTTCACAATGGTCAAACCCCAACCTACACCAAAAAGACCCAAATCCCCTCAACCTTCAGATGAGCTTTTTCCCACTATCCTTTGCGATGGGCTGACAAGTGGATCCAAGATGGCGTAGAAAGTAAAGCTAGGTAAGTGTAGACTTCCTATTTTCAGTCCTTTCAGTTGTCTTTTTCAGTGGCAAGGACACCGACTTGACTCCCATCTGTAACACATTCTGAGAGTAATGAAGGTATACAATTCATGCCGCGACCACAATGTAATGTCATGTCACTTCTATACGTCTAAAAACCGAGCTAAAATTACAGGCCCGTGCAATATCGCTAACGATAGCTCGGAAACGTTAGTTGTGTATCCATTCTGCATACGTTTTGGTCAGCATGCTAGCCAGATGGCTAACGTTAGCAAGCTAGTTTGGTGCCAAAACCAAAGCGAAGGGCCCTATTTTGGCTGACGTGCAAACTGCTGTCGACAGCACCATTTTCTCACTATGTACTCATGATGAATTTAACGACAATTATTATGGAACTGTTTTATGTTTTTTCCTCGTAATATTGTTGTAAACTATGTGCCAATGGTATTGGCTACTATCGCTCAGTGAGTCTACAGTCTCATCACAAAATTATTGCTAGCCCACCTAGCTAGCAAAATTATTTGCTAATCTAATTTCTTTGTTTTTAAAGTTAGAAGCAATACATTTCCATGGTTCAAATTCCTCCTATATTTAATCACGTTGCACACCAATATGTCACAATAGATAGCTGAATGCCTTGATACAAGCTAATGTGAGCTAACTAGCTAGATCACGCCACACGACTATTGCACTGTGGTCCCACCAAACATGCGAGCGAACTCGAAGCCAGCCACAGTTAGCGGGTGCTTGTACCGTGTTGTTTTAGCTAATACCGACGATGGACAAGTTCATCGTTAACGTTAGTGGTTCGCCAACAGACATGGTACATCTATTAACTGACCCGGAATCTCAAAATAGACTGTTTTTTTAAAATATTTGTATTAGTCTATAGGAGGGCATTGTGTTTTGATCAAACTTGCCATTAGGTAAACACTAGCTAAACCATAGCGATGTAGTAACTAGCTAGCTAACAGCCTAAAAATGTCGCCCCTTGATTCATCTTTGTTTATTTGAAATGATGCGTTTCATTTGACTGTGAAATATAATTAATGACTCTTCTGGCCGTTACTTGCAAGCCACATGGTTGTCATTTTGCTCTTACAAACTGCCATAGCATGCTCATGTCATGTCTTTGGTTGTCTCAATTTCTTGTCTATTGACCAATCCATAATAGTACAAAAGTTCAAGCTAATAGACTTAAAGATGCCAAACAAAAAGTGTTGGCCTATATTTGGGTCATCAAATATGTATTTGCATTCCAACGTGCTGTGAGTGATATTTCCACAACAGTAGTTGTAGCATTTGCTAAAATGCTTTGAATACTCTGGAAACCCGCCTCTGAACCTTGGCCTTATCTGAGGTATTCCTTACAAGATAATGTTACACATAAATTCTGGGGGATGGTGTTGGTTTAGGTTAGGACTATGGCATGACTAAAATATAGCCTAAGTAACCTATCTTATACACTCATCTTGGTCATCGTGAGGGAATTGAAATATGTGTGATTCACTTTGTGGAAACTACATTAGACACTGAGTGGGGTGTCCACCCACTTTTCCCCAAAGTGGGTGAAAATGTGCTTCCTTATTTTATACCAAGACACATCTGATTCTTCAAGTTCAGAATTGTTCATTCTCTAACGTATCATTAACATTCTATCCAAAAAGTTGGAAAATGCTACATATCATGTCTCAAATTCGATATCCATCTTGCCTCGTTTCATTTCCTCCAGATTTGAGAAGAAAGATGACGAGTTCAACAGTGAGCCTGTCAGTTTGCCTTAATTCTCACACAGCATCCAGCCTAGCTGACACAATGCAATTTTGTTTATACCACTTTTCTTCTGGCCTACATTGATTTAGTCACCCTAGGATACAAGGGTTAAAACTACAATAACATTTGAACGGATAATGATAGAGACAGGTTTGGGCTATAAAAAACACAATTAACATTATTTTACCGATTGGTCAAAATATGTGTTTTTGATTGGACACCCTACACTGAGAGCTGGCTCAGTCAATGATGGTCATAAACAAAGACTAGCCCCACTTCTGCTAAAGTAGAGGTGGTGTTGTAATAGGCTACTGTCCTTAGATATAACTGCTGTGGCGTAGTGTGTTTCTTCACTATGAAAGAGCCATATCAAACCCTGATAAGGAGAAATAGAGCGTTTGTTATAAGTTGCTCCTTGGGCCCGGAGGCCTTTTCTGTTTTTAGTCAAAGCAGAGGCTATTTCAAACAGGGACGACCCCTTGCCACAGACACTGCATGTCAGGTTTTACATTTAGGCCTCCATGTACCTCCCAATGTCTGGCTGTCACTACAGTCACTGGACAGAATCCAGGCTGTGTCACATCCAGGCACGATTGGGAGTCCGTAGAGTGGTGTACAATTGCCCCGGGTTTGGCCGGGGTAGGCCGTCATTGTAAGTAAGAATTTGTACGTAATTGACTTGCCTAGTTAAAGGTAAAATTTAGTAAAGTGCATGAAAACAGATTGTTGCCCATCAGCTAGTCACCCCCCTTCTCCCCACCCAGCTATTTGTCATTGCACTCTGTTGTGGGACGGTAGCGTGCTTTTCTATTCGAGACACTGTATCCCTTGAATCCCTGGATGCCATGGCCTGGGTCAGCTCTGTGCTGTGATTAACGCTAGAGGACACCACCCTCTCTGCAGAGGACAGATGCCACCACAAGTGTTAACAGCCGCAAGTGTCCAGTAGTAAACTCGACTGCCCCTATTGCCTGTAGTTGTGCCTATAGGCCTATTAGGTTCCCAAATACTCAAGTGTCACCGGTGGACAGGCTATTTCTAATTGATTTTGGGTACATTTTTGCACGGCAAGTGTAGTCCACTCAATGCCCCTGTTGCCTGTGTGCATATAGCTTAGGCTTATTAGGTGCAGAAATACTCGTGTCACCTGTAGTCAGCATACATTAGTACCCAATGCTGCAGCTGCACACATTTTGTTCTATTGATTTAAGTGCCGTTGATGGGTCCTACCTTTGCTAGCCATTCAATTGTGGTTCAACGCCGCCAATGGATAACTCCAGTTGACTCGAGTGGCATTGGCCATGGGGCCTTTTTGGGGCCTTTTTGGCGCCTATGTGTTACTATGAAAAAACCTGCCTATAACAAGCTTGTCATTTGACTTGAGCTTTTATTTTTGAGTCAAATGTATTGAAATGCCTTGGTAAACAACTACGCCTGTATATAGACCTACTACCACAGAGGAAATACTGCTCGGCCTCTCAGCACATTTGTTATGATATCAAAAAAGGATGTGGTTCTTGTTTCAGGGAACCCCACATAGAGCTTTTTCTCAGACCATATTCCATCCAGGCTGTATCACAACCGGTGGTGATTGGGAGTGCAATTGGCCCAGCATCGTTAGGGTTTGGCCGGGGGAGGCCGTCATTGTGAATAAGAATTTGTTCTTCACTGACTTGCCTAGTAAAATAAAAATATCAGTTGCTTTTTAGGCTAGTACACTGGTTTTCAAACCTCTCCTCGTGGACCCCCAGACAAGTCACAATTTTGTTGTAGGCTTGAACCAGCTCCCCTGATTGACCTATTCTAAGGCTTGATGATTAGTTGACAAGTGGAATCCGGTGTGCTAGCTGTGGAACAGTTAAAATATTTGACTACTATATTTGAAAAGCCTAAACTTTTAATCACTTACAAAATTGTTGTCACTATGAAATGATGAATACATAGCGAAGAATGCTGTGGCATTGTAAGACCCAACACTTTCAAAATCCTAACATCGTTGAGCCTCGTGTTAAACAACCGTCTTTCCTGTAGCTTTTTTTTGTCTCGCCAACGTAATGGTGCGCGCACTAAACAATGTGGCACAGCACAGACGAGCCACACTGTACAAGATTCTTCAGTTGGTCGTGAAGATTCTCGATACCACTCTGTTTTGCGGAAAACAATGTGATGTGATTTAGATTGTGAACTTAGCTAGAACGAGCTGTGGCTCAAAGCAGCCTCAGACGTTTTCAGTCAGACATTTGCCCTTGCCATACAGTTGAAATCTTATCTAGCCAACATTTTTTTTAATTGAATATTATTCATTGTGAACTTCAGCACAGCCCAAGTAGGGGATTTTGTCTCTGATCTCAAACTTTCTTGGACAGCGTAAGATTTTCATTACCGACCTTGAGCCATCCTAGGATATTCTGTAATATTCGCACTGAACACAAATGTTCAAACCCGACTGAGCCTCTGTAATCCGAAGGTTAGCAATTCAAACAAGTACATGTAAAATCCCATAGAGATTGCCAACGAGCGCATTGCTGCCCTACAGCTTAATTTGCAAGGCTCTGGTCTCGTCGTTGTGTGCTTGTAAACAGACAGGGGACTACCGGTAAGCTTCATAATGAAGAATTGTGACGGGTGAAATGAAGAATGCGATCTTTATCTCCTAACGTATTGCACAACTTGATTGCAGGTATTTACTTAAAAAGTAGCTGCAAATATTCAAATGTATAAAATAAAAAAATCCTAAGAAATAGTTTAAACAGTATTGAAAAAAACATCCCATGGCTATTTCCAAATAAGGTATACCGCCCAAGCCTAGTGTACACCCGGCTTAGGAACCAGTAGGACTAACTTAGGTTTGTCGTGCCACACGTGACTACTTATTTTTAGCTCTGAGGAGAATATAGGTCTATGAACCAACACATCTGGATTCCAAGATATTTCAACTCGTCAAAGCAAGTGTCTACAAATAGACCTACCAGCCCACTACCCCAAGTACCCCATCACAGAAATAGCATTGCCCCCCCTGTCTCTCACTCCGGGGTGAAGTTTCCACTAGGTACAGATCTAGATACAACTTCCTCTCCCCCAATCCTTACCTTTACAATTAGTGTGGAAAATGCTAAAACTGACCCACGATCGGTGTCTAGGTGCAACTTAAACGCCCTTTTTCTCTTTCTGTCTCCAGACATTCTGTCCCTGAGTCATGGCGGACAGGAGAGCGGAGAAGTCATGTGAAGAAGCCAGCGGATCGTTAGCCAGGCGGGAGTACGAGGTGGCGGTGAGCCACTGCACAGATGCGCTGCTGGCCCTCGGCCCCCCGGCCCCTCCCAGCCCTGGAACCCCCACATCCAACCCCCCCAACGACACGGTTACCCCCCTCCGCAGCCGCGCCCTGCTCTACAGGATAGCCGCCCTGCTACAGCTGGTGAGGCGTCAGACTGATCCGGGATGCACACCTTTCGACCCACTCCCTCAGTGTGACCCACATATGGGTTTGAATTTAAGTGTGTTCAAGTAAAGTGTCATAAGCCCATCTTGACTTGGATATGTTTTCTGAGAACCAGATAAAACGACCAAGGTCCCACCTCCTTTCATTTCTCTGCCTCTAACTGCACTGTTATCTCCTTCTAGCACTAAAATTATACCCCACTACTTAAGCCTCACGATTATAGACACTGCTTAAGTACTATAATTATATTGCGAGTGACTCCGCTCTGAGTAGCAAAGATATCAGTTCTGGGCTCTTATCTAAGACTCAGTCAGGACTTCTGTCATATAAAACCCACCTTTTACGAGGACAGTCATTCTGCTGCTTTGACTTTCTGTTTACTTGTTTTCTTTCTACCACCAGAAAAACTATGATCAAGCAGATGAAGACTGCAAACATGGTGAGTTGGTGGAGTACTTATCATAGTGAAGACATAACCCATTGTATTGAAGTCCCATTCCCAGGTTAGTCATATACCAACTATGACTTGGCTAGAGGATGCACTTGCCATAAAGCCTGTTTTTGCATGGGCAGCACCATGGAGTGCTTTCACCATTTTAAAACTTGTAGAAGATGACATTGACTACTTAGAAATTAGGGCTGGGAATTGCTAGGGACCTCACAATAAGATGTTATCCCAATACTTAGGTGCCAATATGTATTTTGATTCTCTATGTATTACGATTTGAATACAATGATTTTATTGCGGTTCGATGTTCCAAACATATTGCTAAGCCTATGTCAGCTGCAGAGAGACGAGAGAGCATGAGAAAATGAGTTTTGATCCGTTAGGGAAATAAAAGTGCTGAAAACAAATTCTCTCTATTAAAAAAATATGGAAAACAAGCTATGAAGGAAAAATACTGGAGTTTTGGTGCAGCCTACTAGCTCAAACCTTTGTATTGAAATATTGTTAGTTAAACCAATACGATATCGTCAAATAATAGCCCGATATGTAGCTATATATTTAAAAATTAAAAAAGTACTATTTCAAATGGATATCAAATGTTTTATTTATATAGCCCTTCGTACATCAGCTGATATCTCAAAGTGGTGTACAGAAACCCAGCCTAAAACCCCAAACAGCAAGCAATGCAGGTGTAGAAGCACGGTGGCTAGGAAAAACTCCCTAGAAAGGACAAAACCTAGGAAGAAACCTAGAGAGGAACCAGGCTGTGTGGGGTGGCCAGTCCTCTTCTGGCTGTGCCGGGTGGAGATTATAACAGAACATGGCCAAGATGTTCAAATGTTCATAAATGACCAGCATGGTCGAATAATAATAATAAGGCAGAACAGTTGAAACTGGAGCAGCAGCACGGCCAGGTGGACTGGGGACAGCAAGGAGTCATCATGTCAGGTAGTCCTGGGGCATGGTCCTAGGGCTCAGGTCCTCCGAGAGAGAGAAAGAAAGAGAGAAAGAGAAAATTAGAGAGAGCACACTTAAATTCACACAGGACACCGAATAGGACAGGAGAAGTACTCCAGATATAACAAACTGACCCTAGCCCCCCGACACACAAACTACTGCAGCATAAATACTGGAGGCTGAGATATAGCCCTAATTGGAATTTACCCAGAGCTATTGTGGCAAAGACGCCCTCTATCCAACTATAAGTGTAACACAGTCCTACTCAACAGACCTTAAGTTTTTATTGGCAATTAGTCATCTCAGATAGTTTCATTGCTATTAAAATCATTCTAGACATGATGATATGCTAAACAAATGTTAGGGTTAGAAACAGGTCAACATTTTGGGTAAATGTCAGAGCTAAGGTTCATGCTCAAGTTAGTGAAAACTTACAAGACAAGTGGTTTGCATAACATCAGCTGTCGTAGGCCGCGTGGAGCGGGACTTCTGCACGCCATGCCTGCTTCAGTAGCTAGCTTTGCCCATGTCAAGACAAGCAGTTAGAATAACATTGGTGGTCATAGCCCTGTGTCGCAGGACTTTACCACACCGTGCCTGCAGCTATGCCCATGTCATGTGACTTGGGTGGAGAGAATGCAGTTCGATGTGATGGGAGTGAGCACACGTTCCATGCAATGTAGTGCGGTGCGATCATGCACAGTAACGTTCCCTGTCGTCCTGTGTGTCTTTTTATTGTAGTTCTGGCCGAGGAGCTGGCCAAGGGAGACGGGTCGTTTCAGGCCAGCCTGCGCTGCATGCTACTGGACGGCAGCCTGCACGAAGTGGCCGGCCTCCTCTCCAAGTCCCTGTTTGGGGAGCCTCTGGTAACACTTGCTCCCGGCCTTACTTCACTGTTAACCCTGCCTCTTCAACACCTACATCATCTTTTTCACCCCCCTAGTTCACTACCTCCTTTTTCTCCTCCTTTTCCACCCTCCCCTTTCCACCTCCCCCTCTTTCTCCTTCTGCCTTTTCCTCCTTTTCACCCCTCTTCTCCCTTTAACTCCTTTTTCCTTCTCTTCCATTTTGCTCCTTTTCCCTCCACCACCTCCTCCTATAACTGATCTATGGAGACAAACACAGCCATTTAGCTCTGAGAGCAGCTGGAACATTTGGTTCCTTTTGACTTTTCCAGGAAATGTCCTCTGGGTTTTTTTATGAAGCAGGTTCTCTCAGCACAGAGGAAGTGTCCATGTTGACTGTTGAATCGATATGCTTTTAAGGGTTTGTAGCTGTGTTATTCTCCAGCCTCTTTACATGGGGGTAAATGTCAGAAAATAGCAAAATACTAGTGTTGCATATCTCAATTAACTTGGAAAAAAAGTCATTCCTAAAATATCAATACCTTTTTAGATTAACAGGCAGTGCCCAAGTGACCGTTTCAATGTTGTGATTTATTTTTAAGTGTGTGATGCCCTGTTCTGGTGTCAGGAAACAAGCTTGATTCTCACACTGTCCCTTAAAACTCCCAACAGCAGATAACTTTCAACAGTGAAACGCGAAGCCTGAACACTCTGGTGTCTTATCTGGCAACCAAAAAGCATAGATATGAAGTCCGTTATTTGTTCTCAAGTTGACTAGAACCAGGGAGCAACAAACATGCTGCTGCATTAAGTATAAGAATCATAAGCGGCATCCACATAACCATTTTGACCAGCCTGTGAACAGATTTGGTTTTTCGGATGAACAAATGTGTTATTCAGAGGATTTATGTATCGAGTAGTATTTTGTATTGACCAGTGACTCTGCCAAGTCTCTTTTAATTGATATAGTCTAAAACCCTTTTGGATATGCTTGCTGATATTGTATGTGTTGTAATGTATTTCCTGTATCTTTTCTTCTTCTTCAGAATGGCATCGTCACAAAGGACTTAACTAGATTAAAAATGCTTCTCTCAGAAATTGAAGTAAGTGTTTGTGAGGTGGTCTTGACTTGTGTTTCTGACTATTGATTATATTTAAAAGTGAATGACACTGCAGATTTATCACCCGTTGCGGTACTCGAGGTCAACTAATTGTTTGAGTGGACATTAAATGTTATTGTCTTATGAATACAATACTGTCTCTTTCTCACAGGCCATTCGTAGCGAAATGGCTACAGAATATACAGACGACAACGAGGAAGGTGAGCAAGTCGTCCTCACGCGGGGGGGGGGGGTATATATATTTGGATGCGTTTTATATATGTCAATTGGATTTCACAGCTTGTGCTCAACACAGTCAGGCTCAATGCTTCGAAAAGGATGATTTGCTTCGAAAAGGAAAGCTCTTATTTAACGCCTGGTCGCAGGATATCGAAAGACCCAAGCCTTTAGAATTGGATTTCATTTTCACTTTGACTCAAGTCTCAAAAGCTTGACTCAAGTCCATATGTAGGCGCTTATTTACTGTGTGAGTGGGATGTTCTGTTGATGCAGTTATGTCTTTGTGGTCAAAAGTTCGGGATGGATGGCAGTTTCGCCCCCCGCCTAGAGGAGTTACCAGCAGTGAGGAGTACACGCTGTGTAAAAGGTAATGCTGTCATGCGTTGCTGACTATGTTATACCGGTGGCGTAAGACCATAGTTCATATAACATATTACAAGACTTGTTTAACGAGTAATTGGCATGTTGTATGCAATCACTTTGTCACATTTGTACAGTGAGTGGCCTACAATTAAAGCCATTGTTATTGCACCTGCATTATGTCCACCTGCTGCAAACATGGGCTTGCTTTACAAGCAATAAACATTGCATTAGCGCTTGTTACCTAGCTGAGTAACCGACACAGTTTTTCAGTGTTGGTTCAGAGGGTGAGGCCCTTTTGGTCCTTGGGGGTTGGATTCCCGGACACTATTGGAAACGAGAACCACGTAACAAGTTGACGCCACCCGGTTGAATGTCCTGTTGTCCTCGCCGTGCTCCTCCAGGTTCCTGGAGCAGGGCCTGTGTCGCTACGGTGCCCAGTGCACGTCGGCCCACTCCCGGGAGGAGCTGATGGAGTGGCAGAAGCGCTACGCCTCGCGCCTCATCCGCCTCAAGCAGCAGCAGGAGAGCAAGCACTTCACCGAGAACTACATGGAGGCGCTCATCGAGAAGTGGATGAACTCTCTCTCCCCTGAGAAAGTGGTGAGTCAACCCCTAGTCTAGTCGCTTGGCCTACGGCCTTAATAGACTAGTGTTAAAATACACCCTCCCTTACTGGAAGTAATCACTGATTTTTAACGAGTGGAGGACAGGCTGAGAAGCTGTTTGCTTGGGTCTTCAAATGCGTTAACACGAGCTCCCTTCCTCGGAGTAATCACTGATCTAACCCAAATTGAGACGTGGTCAGATCAGGGATTAGTACTTCAAGGAGGGGAGGAAGCAAAGATGCTTGTATTAGGACAGAGCCCGTGAGGCTGATACAGGTGTACTGCTGTACTCTCAGCATATATTGGTTTTTAGACTTGTTGACTCTTTCATTTTGTCTACTTATCTCAAATAAACTGCCCTTTTTTTAAATGTACAATCTATTAAGAGGTTATGTCCTCGTTTTAGCCAGGCTTTTATTTTGTTCAACTCTCCTTAACCTGTGTTCTGTTCCTCTGCTGTAGCTGAGTGACTATTTGGACGGCGTCAACGTGGAACACAGCTCCAACCTCTCCGTAACGGTCACCACCAAGAAATCAGCTCACTCCTGGACCTTTTCCCTGTTCTGCAAGGTAACAGGGGCTCTGTCTCACTCAATGTCAGCACACCAAATACCACCCTTATTCCTTATACATGGCACCCTATTCTCTATATAGTGCACTGCTTTTGACTATGACCCATTGGTCAAAATCAGTATATAGTGAATAGAGTGCTGTTTGAGATGCAACCAATGGTTTCAAATAAATATATTTCCAAAAGCACCACACAAGTAGATTTTGATTTGAAATCAACATCTGGCTGTTATCTGTAGGTCGTACACGGCCATATCATTTATAAGCAACTTTGATAAAGACTGCTCCTACGCAGAGGAAAGCTGCATGTTGATTTTTGCCGGCAGGTTGGTCATGTCGACCTTTATCAAGACATTATCATAACACATAAAATAATTGTGCGGAGGTCGTGTGTGGGAGAAATTTGTATCATTGACCGAAGTTGTACTGATTTTTTTTTTTCCCCCCACCATTCCCAGCACCACAGCAGGAGACCATGTACTTATGCGTCTGAACATTCACTCTCAAAAGCCAACTTTTTCATATACCCATTGATATACTCTTAGACAGTAACTGACTGACAATGCTTCCAAAGAGCACTCACATGTGGCGCAAAGTAGCCCTTTATCTCTGATTACCCACTTTCACACGTTCTGCCCCTCCCCCTCAGCCTGTGAGGAAGCTGTACCGCATCGCCCTGCTCTACGACGCCCACCGACCCCACTTTTCCATCACGGCTGTGTCGGTTGGCGACGCCGGCGCCCAGCGGCTGCAGGCGGCGGCCGAGGGCTGCCAGGAGTGGACGGCGGGCGAGGAGGCGCTGGCGGCCGACAACGGCATGGACCACTGCGTCTACACGGTGGTGGTGGGCTTCAGCACCGAGATCTTCGGCACCTTCCGCCAGACCATCGTCTTCGACTTTGGCTCGGAGCCCGTGCTGATGCAGCGCATCATGGTGGACGCCGCCTCCATAGAAGGTTTTTTTTTGTGGTTTTTTTAGAGAGATTTTGACATTTTCAGTTAAACAAAAACCTCCCACCCTCCCTCATTAGTCCAAGTTTCTAACACAACAATAAAACTAAAATTATTAGGAAAATAGAAGTTAGGTTATATTGATAATGGGTTGCACGTGTGACATTCCTTACAAGGCCTCAAAGTACTTAGCAATGTAATAGGAGGCAACTGAACCCTATCCACCACAATGTGTAGCACCAACATGAGTGGTACGGCAGCCGTATACCGTTCATTCGGAAAGTATTCAGACCCTTTAACTTTTTCCACATTTTGTTACGTTACAGCTTTACTCTAAAATTGATTTCACTTTTTTTCTTATCAGTCTACACACAATACCCCTTAATGACAAAGCAAAGACAGGTTTTTAGAAATAAGCATTCAGACCCTTTACTCAGTACTTTGTTGAAGCACCTTTGGCAGCGATTACAGCCTCAAGTCTTCTTGGGTATGACGCTACAGACTTTCGACTTCTTTTACTCACTATTTCAGATGTGCAAATGCAATGTTCATTGTTCTTTTTATCCTTTGGTTATGTCAAAATATATATATATATGTGTATGTATGTATGTGTGTGTGTGTGTTCTGGCCAGTCCTCATAGCTTTAGTAGCAGGCCAATATTCCCCATGATTTGCGCCAGGTGGAATCTGTGTGGGCAGAATTTTCCTAAGCTCCTCTTCCTAAGCTGGAAGAGGATTTGAAATAAAGTAATACTTATGAATTTTCTGACATTTGATTCCACAACACTGTTGGCCATTATTATGTTTACAGACATGCATGAAAGCGATTTAATAATTCTTTAGGATTGGAATAATAATATAGGTCTCTATGAATAAGAACCTGCAGATTCTGTCTCATCTCACCCCAAATCCCCTGTGACTTACAGTAAAATGTATATATGGCCCTTGCGGGAATCCCACGCACAACCCTGGTCTTACCAGCTGAGCCATCAAAAACACAAGTGCAGGCCAATATTTAATTTTTAAAATCTTTTTATTTATTCAGGCAAGTCAGTTAAGAACAAATTCTTATTTACAATGACGGCCTAGGAACAGTGGGTTAACTGCCCTTGTTCAGGGGCAGAACGACAGATTTTTACCTTGTCAGCTTGGGGATTCGATCCAGCAACCTTTCGGTTACTGGCCCAACTCTCTAATCACTAGGCTACCTGCCGTCTCCAATTACCCTCATGCTCAAGTGTCAATATTAATGATGGAAGGTGTGCTTTTCACAAACCCTCACATCTCCCTCTACAGACCTGGAGCACCTAATGCAAGCCAGGCAGCAGCTCCTGATGACGGCCAAGCGCTGGGACCCGTCCTGCAAGACAATCGTGGAGTTCAGCCCCAACGAGACGGTTGACCTGGACCGCAGCCTGCTGGCTCGCTACCAGATCCCTCTGTCGGCCGACCAGCTCTTCACCCAGTCGGTCCTGGACAAGACCCTGACCCGGGACAACTACCAGGCCCGCCTGCACGACCTGCTCTACATCGAGGAGATCGCCCAGTACAAAGAAGTCAGCAAGTGAGAGCCTCTTTGTTGTTGTAGTCTGTTTCCAATCAATCCTATTCTGAAAACCTTCCACCATTGACAATGGGGAGTAATTGCTAAAAAGACACTTTTTAAATAGCACTTCCATTGCTAGTGATAATTGTCTTCTAATTGTAAAAAGTGTGTACTGATTTTGAGTATGTTTTCTCCGAAGGGTTGGTCCTTTAGTGCTGCTTTTTATTTAGTTTTAGTCAGTCACACCTCTTGATACCTGCGAATATACATTTTAGTGTAATGTTTTATGTAGTGTGTAGACAGTACTGAGCGACAGTCTGGATTGAGCAGGGGTCTGTGAGACTGGCTCACCACAAGGTGTCAGAGTCGATCTTCCACAGTAAAGGGGTGTGTGTACACTACACACGTGGCCAGGCACACAGCTAAAGCCCTTTTGATTATGCATATCTCCTCTGCATCCCCAGAGATTTCCCCAGACCAGGACATTTTTGTTTTAGAATAGAAGTCATTTCTTGTGTATGAACTAAGGCGCCTCCCCAACCCCCCCCTGTAATTCGACACCTGCTGCTGTCCTCAGTGGAAGGTGAGAAGGAGAACAGGTTATCACAGCAATACAACCCTGATTAAGACCTAATCAAAGGCCCCCCAAGCCTTCGCTCAGTCAACCCAGTGGAAGGAACCAGGGTTTCCCCCACTCCTTCACTGTTCCCCTCCCCCACTCCTTCACTGTTCCCCTCCCCCACTCCTTCACTGTTCCCCCTCATCACTGTTATTGTCATTTGACTGGGGCTGTGGAATGGATTCCTCTCAATCATCCAATTTACCACTGAGGGCCGGTTTCCCGGGAAACAGACCTGGACAATAAGCATTTTCTATGGAGATTCTCTATTTGAAAATTATTTTATGTCCAGGACATAATCTATGTCCGGGAAGTATGTCTTCATGTGGCGTTCAAGGACCTGTGAATTCCTGGTTTTGCATGCATGCTCATCTGGTTCAATACAGACTATGTAATAGTTTATATAATACACAATATTAGGATATATATAATACAAAAATGAATATTTTATTAATACTACTATAGTATAGTCTAATGTCCCTGTCAAATACCCTTCACAGTATTGCTGTCTTGATAAGAGAGATTGATCTCAGATTTATTTTCGCTGTCCATGAACCACACTTGACTACTTGGCACAAACAAATGATCATTCAACGGTCAATCTGCTGTCTAATTGTTAAGGTCCCTAGCTTACCTAAGGGACTCCCAAAGCTGACAAACATATGGTCCAAGTCAGTTTTGCCACACTGCTGAAATAGCAATTGGTAGATTTTCATGCCAAACAAACCCAGATTCTTTTGCCCAACACAAACATATTTTTACCACTAACAGCTGTCTATGTGAATGCCTCCGGGCAAAACATTTGCCATGTAAACCACTGTGGATCACAACAATCACTGTTTGCATGTAAATGAACAGGATGTGAAAAGGTCAAATTTCAGGAAGTAAAGAGGTTACACTGATTCAACCTTATTCCAGTTAAACATGGTGCATATTTAGCAATGACTCCAGTCCAGTCTCATTTCATTGTTTAGCTATCTTTGCCACTGTCCTACCCTCTCTCCTCCCAAGTTCAACATCAAAAGTCACCTCAGCACTGGCTAACAATGCTTATGTCTATTTCCACTTAAATTAGGCCTAATACTAATGTCCATTTCTGGCTAACTTCGTTCAGGCCTACTCTCCACAACTCCCGCCTCTCCTCTGTCACATCATTTTCGAACAACGCTAATGCTCCCGTCCCTCAACTAATTTCTGGCTGATGACAAAATGTCCTCTCCCACCAGGTTCAACATCAAAGTCAACCTCCAGCTGGTCACCAGCTTCATGCTGACTGGCATCTCGGGTGGCGCCAAGTACGCCCAGAACGGACAGCTCTTCGCCCGCTTCAAGCTGACTGAGACTCTGTCGGAGGACACACTGGCGGGCCGACTTGTCATGACCAAGGTGAACTCTGTCTTGCTGTTGCCCCTGGCCCGCCAGGAGTGGTGCAGCCAGCCCCCTGGGGTCAAGGAGCGGGTCTACGAGGCCTGCATCGAGGAGAAGACCAAGGACTACATCTTCCTGCGGATATGCAAGGACTGCTGCGAGGAGCTGGGGTTGATACCTGACAGGGAACTGCAGGTACGGACCAAATAGAATCGTTGTATAACACTGTGTGATTGGCCTAGCAACAAGTTGCTACAGAAGAGTCGATTGGTTAGAATAGATCATTTATTTTTCAATTGAGATTTGAAACATGACAGCTGCCACAATAGGTGTTTTTTAAATGTATTTTTGCGGGTAGGTTATTGGATGAACAGATCCAATGTCCACTATGGAGTAGGTGACATTTTAGCCATGTTCCAATATGGAGGATGTTGGATTTGTTCCCTGTAGTTCAATACAACACATAATCACACCATGGGTGAGGTCTAATGCGTTTGATTCACAAGGACATCTCCCTTGACATGGCTTCAGCCTCAAAGCTTGTTTATGTCCCATGTCATCACGGACAGAAGCGGTGGCATAGAAACTATTCTCTTGAGTCAGGGGAACTGTTTAAACCCCTTAAAGGCCCACCGCCCCATCCTTCTTTCAGTCTTTTCAATCTCCCATTCCACTGTGTCCTCTGCCATTTGAGAGCTGAGAAATCTTTAATGAAAGGGTCACCTCTCCAACGTCTGATGCTTTAGCGAAAGCAAACTCTCGGGGTGAAAGGTCCCAGTATCGATTGCCACTTCACAAAGGTTAGCGCCGTCCACGGTAAGGCTGGCGCTCCAGGGAAAATTGCACTCTCCCAGCGCGGCGAGAGATCCCAATTACTTTGCCCAGTGGCGTCTAAAGGCTGTTCTTACCCGCCGGTGTGAATGATGGGCTGGCGGGGGAAAGCGAGGCCCGGGCATGAGCAATTATCCAAACAAGCCTGTTGCAGGGAATATAATCTGTCCGTCCGTGTTTTGGAGCAGCTCATGTCTAGCTAAGTGATTAGGACAGAGCCCGTAGCGACGGGGGAATTAAAGCTAGCTATCTAGCCACCCGGTGGGGGAGAACGTGCCCCCTAGTTAAACGAAGAGCCACGATTGCCAGTGTCAAGCAGACTGACCTGCAGATAATGAACAAATGTAGGGATGGAATCTAGAAATGTAAACGGTATTCTACTATATTACAAAATGATCTAACTTTTATATACAAGCGCAGCTAGCAATTTCTGTAGCTGATGGCTATGATGCGAATGAAAAATCTGGTAAACGGAAAGGCTTTCCCCAAAAACGTGTTTTATTAAATGTTAAGTACAAAGTAGCCTATGCTTACCTGGCAGAATGACATCACGACATCATTATTTGCATTCATCCAGTGAGTATTTGTTTAGCTAATTCTACCTGCGCTACAAAAACAATCCCAGCGTCTTTCTAGGTGCGCAATGGAATTAAATTGTAACTGCCTGTATACAATCCGCGATGTGGAGAACACGTCTGGATTCTGTGATTCCTTCCATTTAAAATGGAATTCAACAATATTCAAAAACATATTGAACTTAGTAGGGAATCAACTAAATGTATTAAGTTAGTTCATTTGCACAGGTTTTTTGTTGTTGCACATAAGACATGAACAGAATGCATCAGTGACTCGCATTTCCTGCAACTTTGAAGAGGCAATGAATATATGTAGCCATTAGCATGATTGTAATTGAAAGGCTTTCCCAAGAACCTCAGTTAAATGTTAACTACACAAAGTAGCCTATGCTTACCTGACAGAATGATATCATGGTTATTTGCGTTAATCCAGTGTTTATTTGTTTTGCAAATTCTACCATCACATATACTTGCACTACAAAAATATATATAAACAGACTTTTTCAATGGGCACGCTGGAATTAAAGGGTGACTACAACAACAACAACAAAATATTTTTTCCCAGACCTCAAATGGTATCCTGATGTGGTGTAAGTATTGTTGTGGGCTTCAACCATTTTCTATTAAAACAGTGTGATTTTTGAGAGTGAAAAACAGGGAAAAATAAAACAGATTTTTATAGGGCCCTATAAATGGTTGCCATTAAAAAGGAGCGAGGGAGACCGACACTTTGAATTTGTAACAACCATCTTAGCATTGTGTTGATGGGCCATTGAGTAATATGTCAGTTATGTAGTCGTTTAGAGCCAATTGTTTCCAGCTGAACCTCTCTAAACTGCATCTTTATTTAGTCTCAAGACACTTGGTTTGAGTGACCACTCCTGTGTTCCCCTCTGCCCCAGGTGGAGCTGCAGTTTCAGTTGAACCGCCTGCCCCTGTGTGAGATGCACTATGCTCTGGACCGCATCAAAGACAACGGCATCCTGTTCCCAGACGCCAGCCTTACCCCCACCATCCCCTGGAGCCCCAACAGGTACTATTCCCCCCCCCCCCCCCCCCCCCCCTCTAGACCAGGAGTATTTCAATCTAAGCCTGGAGGTCTGCTGGTCTTCTGTTCTACCTGAGAATGAATTGCAACCACCTTGTGTCCCAGGTCTAAGTCAGTCCTTGAGGAAAATAATGAAAATCAGGAGTGGAACTGACTTCGAGATCCAGATTTTAATTTGTCTGCCATAGATCCTCCAACCCCTGTTCCATGGTGTGCAAACCGGTTCAGGACAAGCGTTGCTAGTCATAGTCTGCCCAACAGGCCTCTTACTCAACCTCGATCCATGTGAGGTTTTCACATGAATTTTGGCAGAGGCCTTTTTTTGATTTCAAGAAAGATTACGCAATAACCTACGTGTGTGTTAAATGTTATTCTAGCTTGCATACTCCTTTAGGTTAAGTTTAGTAGTCTGCCTAAAACATGCATGGTAAATTAGGTTTGCTAATACTTTCACACCGAAATGAAGTTGAGAAAAGGTTGCTAGCTGTCCTCGCTGACTAGGCGGACATTTTGAAAAGCTGTTAGTTCTCCCGGCTTTAGATATCTCTTCTAAAGACGGACAAATGTTGGAGGGCCACAGAGTAATCTTAATTGACGCGAACCCAAGAGTCAACAATGTCAAGCCTAATCTCTTGCTTCCAAATAGCTCTTATCTGGTTTCCTGAATATGATTAACACTGTATATAGGCTTTGATTTAATGAGCTAAAGCTTTTGCTACTGAAAGATCAAGTCAGACTCTAATTCCTGCGTTTTGTATATGTTTTTGCAGTGGTGGCCATAATTTAAATGCATAAAGGGGGAACACTTACTAAATTGACAATGGTTATTAGTACAATAACCACCTTAACTAGCTCCATATGGCAGTAACCCGCTTTGGATAAAGTTCCTAAATACTATGGGTCCATGTATGCTTCACCTCATTAAGATAATGGTATGAGAATAAGTAGTGTTAAAAATGGGTTTTAAATATATGGAAAGTGTTGACTGTTTAGAATAAGTAGGTTATATTGCTTGTTATGTAGGCCTAACAAAGCCCCTGCCTTGCCTGACTGCATGGTGACTATTGACTGCCATGTTGATTGGTCATGAATAAGCTAATTGGCCAGCGCCAATGCACTTGTCTCCTGTGTCTGGGTTTCTCAGACCAGCTGTGCACGCTGTGTGTGTCCACTTTGTTTCACCACCCATACACAGTGCTTTCGATCAGCCTCAACCTCAACCCTCCTCTTCCCTCAGACCTCATTACTCTGTGGGTGTAGCAGCCCAGCTCAGTGTTATACCCTGACCCGGCTCTCCATTCATCCCCACTGATCCCTGAACCCGTCCCTCTGCCTCTACCTATTCACAGCCCCTTCACGGTGCTTACAGCTGCCTTTAGCAAGGCTGGGCCTGTATACGATTGACCGGGCGGGCTGTTCAACTCCACTGGGCCAGTGCTCTCTAATGAGGACTGTGATGCTAGTAGACTGGGAGACTGGCCCACGATTTATCACACTTAAGAGGGTGTGTTAGTGGGGTTTAGTGTGTAAATGAGTGTGAGGGGACCAATGTCCCCTCCTTGTGTCAGGGACCCCACGAGCGATGCTGCTTGTTCGCCAGCCAACTAATCGACTTACTTTCCATGTGAGTCATCTTCCTCCCCTATCTCATCCCCTCTCTCTGCCACCCTGCAGGCAGTGGGACGAGCAGCTGGACCCGCGTCTCAACGCCAAGCAGAAGGAGGCCATCCTGGCCATCACCACGCCTCTCACCATCCCCCTGCCCCCTGTGCTCATCATCGGGCCCTACGGCACGGGCAAGACCTTCACCCTGGCACAGGCTGTCAAGCACATCCTCAGGCAGGACGACAGCAGGTGAGGCGGGCACCACACAGCAACTCTGCTATGTCCAGATAGGTCGCTCTAAAAGGGCAATGGGTGAAAGGGCAAGGTTACTGCTGCTCCCGGGGGCTACCAGCTTCCTTGGAGTTGATGTTTAGTTCAATAAACACTCAGGGTGACATTGTCAAGTTGGGTGTATCTTCCGATCAGAATGTGTCACTGAAAGCAATTGGGGGATGTGTGTGGGTTATGGGAATGTCTGTCGATTGGGAATAAGGCAGCGATTGGTTGGTTGATTGTGTTTGGATTGTTCATCTCCATTCAAGTGAACCACGTGTTCAATTGGATTGCCATTACAACGGCCTGTTATCTCACGTCCAACCGAATGCCATGATGTAATAGAGCCATGATGTAATAGAATGCAAAATTGCCTGAAGATTCACATTCTCTTGTTAGTACGGCGAGGCGCTGGCAGGAAATGTATATTGGCTGGTGTAAAAATAGGAAACAACAATGTTTTAGGTTTTTATTTAAAATAAATTGTAGAATACGTTGTGGCATTTGGCCTTGAACATAAGATACGTTTTAATTTGATAAAGCCTTCATACATAATTTAAAAAAAATATGTTCTGAAAAATGTGTTGGAATGCAATATTCATCTGGAACTTTCTAACTGACTATGATAAATATTAAATGGTGGGAATGAATTATGGATGTTTTAAAAGCCAATACAAGGAGGGTGATTGACCCCTATAGACGGTTATTCATCATCATGTTAACTTTCTGAGAAATAGGAACTTAAAGTCCATGGTCAAGTGCACAGCGTTCCTGCAGCGCTGTTTAAGGGTCGTGTTAACATGTTCACTCCAAAATGAAGGTCCTAGAATTGTCAGTATGGCCTGAAAGAGTAGGAGTTCGTGCACTTCTGGTCAGTGCTTCTCCAACATACCTACTTGTCTTTCATTGTTATGGCCTGGAGTTTTACCTTGGTCAGATCACATGGTCAACAAAATCTCCTGGCTGTATTTATTTGTTAAAGATCTCTTAATTGCTGACACATTTATCCCCTTTCTTTCGCAGGGTCCTCATTTGCACCCATTCCAACAGTGCAGCTGACCTGTACATAAAGGACTACCTTCATCCATACGTAGAAGCGGGCAACGCGCACGCAAGACCTCTCAGGTAAGGGTCTGTAGAAACGCTCTACAAGGGGTTTGCAGCACCTCTTAAGATTTATTCCAAGATATAAAAAAATATTTTTTCCCCGTTACAGTACCCAACCTTGAGAATTCATTGCTTACAACATCTTTAAAGGAGCATGTCTGCCCGCCTGAAATCAATCCCCCACCTCTTCTGAACAGTGTGCTTTCAGGCATTCAGTTCTCCCTGCTGGCTGTAGCCTGAGACATCAACAAACCCAAATCCACTCATAGTTGTATCAACTCCATGGAATCGCAGTTAAAACCAATGATCGCTCAATCAATCAAATGTATTTCTAAAGCTCTTTTTACATCGGCAGATGTCTCAAAGTGCTTATACAGAAACCCAGCCTAAAACCCCAAACAGCAAGCAATGCAGATGTTGCTGTACGGATGGATCGGATTGATCCATCCACGTCATTGAGGTTAGAGGTGTAGTGGAACGGGAACAGCGGTTGCCTTATGGCAGTGAGCTTGGCAGACCTCGCTCTTTCTGAGGAGATGTGTCCTGGCCTCACAACACAGCAGCTGTGACATGAAGACTCTCTCACATTCCTCCCCTTCTCGCCTACACTCAATCTCCTTCTTACGACTGCTGCTTCAGTGACTTCTAATCACAGTAACTGTAATCCAGCCCCCCCCACCCACCCAACAATATAGAAATGTATCCCTGACTTCTAGCCAGACCCCATGTGTCAGTGAAGGGCCTGCAGGGGGAACAAATGACTTGTTACACTTGACTGATGGCCTGATACCAAGGGCTGTGTTGGGAATCCCACTATAATCGCCATGTAATTGGGCTATCAGCCAATTTCTCCTGAGGCTTTGTGTGCTTAGCCAAGTGAGAAGGCCATAAGTGTACATGCTGAAGGCGATACACAGACAGTTCTTTAGGTCAGCTAAACCCTGTCGTGGCACAAAACCCCATAAGGAATGAGACAAGATACAACCAATGGAGTGTTATGAAAATGTCAGGACAGTTGCTAAGAGTATGAAAAGTCGAGACGCTGCTAATTTGTGTCTCTACTTGTCGATTTGCAAGTTCAGCAATTGAAATGTTAGATAAATAAATAACCCCGAATAACAAGTCAATGGATACTTCTCAATGTTAACATGTATCTGCTGCTTTTTGATTTTTGTCAGCCCAGTTTGTCTGGAATTAACCATCCCACTGTGTCCTCTCTCTCTCTCTGCTCCCAGGGTTTACTTCAGGAACCGCTGGGTGAAGACTGTCCACCCGTTGGTGCAGCAGTACTGTTTGATCTCTAACACACAGTACACTTTCCAGATGCCCGAGAGGGAGGACATCCTCAGGCACCGCGTGGTGGTGGTCACCCTCAGCACGTCCCAGTACCTCTGCCAGCTGGACCTGGAGCCAGGTGAGTGGCTAACCGCTGACGTAGCATACACAGCTAACGTAGAATACGGTTGTGCTTGGTTGGCTAACTGCTTACGTAGCAAATATGGCTAATGTAGCAGCATAATACTGTACTGGTGCTTTGTTTGCTAACTGCTTACATGGCTAATATTTTCTTAACTCTTTTTGAACGTGCACTGTTAAGGGCTTGTAAGTAAGCATTTCATGGTAAAGTCTACACTTGTTGTATTTGACGCATGTGACATAAAGTTTGGTTTGATTTCATGTTGCAGCATATACTGGTGCTTGGATTGCTAACTGCTAACATAATAAGAATACACCGCTAACGTAGCACATGGATAAGGTGAAATGCATAGCTAACATAGTATACACCGGTGCTACAGTGACTTGATATGTTGAGCTGTATACCCACATAAATCAACATGGAATACACCGCTAACGTAGGACATAGCTAATGTAGCATATACAGCAAACGTTTCATACACTGGTGCGATAACTACTTCATACACGGCGCTGTATAGCCAGGAACAAGTGAGCAATGCAACTGCAAACTGCGTGTTTAACCAGCTTAGGCTACATGCAAATTGTATGTGTTTACCAAGCAGTTTGGTTTTAACGAGCTCATAAAGTAAACAGAATGACAACGGGGCCTTAAAACAACCCAGACACCCACGTACTGTAGCTACACGACACATCTCAAACCCGCCCCAACGCGTCTTTTGATCGGCCGCTACACCTTCCCCATAACAGCAGGAGAAGGCAGAGAGAGGGAGGAAGTCATTTTAAGATGGAGTATAAAAAGACGGTGAAAACAAACCAATTTGTCAGCGGCGAGCTAATAACCGTCTCTAATGTGTCAGCGGAAGGCTTTGTCTGTTGCTTAGGAACACCATCTGCCTGTATCGAATGCACTTTACTTTATTAGCCCCCCCCTCGTTTAATCTATCTCCCGCGCTCGCCGTTGATGAAAACCGCCGACAAATGAGGCAATTGGGAGCCCCTCGCGCTCCTTTGTAGTGATAACAAATCACCAATCCAGTACACATGTTGAACAGGTTGCGTTGTCGCTAATCTGTTTTAGTTTGGGTTTGTTAATCCCTCTATGGGCCAGGCTTTTGGCAGCCTATGGTTTGTCTGTGTGTGAGAGTCGACCTAGAGAAGAACATTTTACACCTACATAGTCTACCTCTTAACACCACCGCACCCCCAGTGCTCTCCTTCCACCCCCAGCTCAGGCCAAATTCCACGGCCGTTGTTAGACACATGATGGAGAGCGGGTATCGAAATGCAATTTGTCCCCTGGTTCTTAGCCCCCCCCCCGCCCCTTCATGTCCGACTGCCCTTGCTCATCAACAGAACAGAACCTGCCTTCCCAGCCTCGAGGCACACTACAGATTATTATGTAATTATCCATGTACATTATGTGCTGTTTTGCATATTTATGAGGGTGGAGCTGCAAGCAGCAGAGCGCGTTGGCGCCAGCTTCACCTTTGGCTGGGTTTAGATGGCTGGGGTTAGAGGTCACCTGTAGTGCATGTTGTAAATGACTCATGACAATGGGAGGTGAATTTATGGGGCTTTGGTGTCTTTGTAGTCTCTTAACTGACGTGCAGGGTGCCATTCATAAATAACCCTACTACAATAGATGGTAAAATGTGCTTTATATTTCATCTCTTGCTCAAGTACGACTGCAGTTCCAACGCTCAACATGAATACAAATGTTGTCGTGCATTTTGCAAAAGGTGTTGTTGTAAAGCTAGATGTGGCCTTACACTATACAGAACATGAAAGCATTCCACTCTGGTCTGTTTTGCTAGTACCAAACGTTCTAGAAAAATCCACCAACCCCTTCAATGAATCCCTTTCTCCACCATCTCCACCATCCTGTGAAAATGTTGAGGCGTTTGGACACGGCTGAACAGTGGTTGTTTCTTCCACCTCTCCCTGCCTGCTCTGCTCTGACAGTCCTCGACTATGCCGTTACATCCTCATGCGCCAAGCAGCGTTTGAGCCTTCTAAATCAGGGTAACCGCTCGATCCTTTTCGAACGTCTGCAATACCAGCTTTAGTGTGTGTATAGGGGGCTACTCTCTGACGTTGAGGTAGAGAAAGAGATGGAGAGATGATGGCAGAAGACAGGCGTGTGACAGGCGTGTGTACATGTGTACCGCGTTCATCTTTTTTTTGGGGGGGGTCTTTTTGCTGTCTGCAATCACAAAGCCAGACGGATCAGAAACCAAAAGAAAAACTGTCTGTACATAACCTTCTCCTCATGGGCTGAGCAATGTTTGAGTATTTTAAATGAGGGATACCACCGCTCCAACCCTTTCAAACGTCAGCGAAAGCAGCATTGGTGTGTAGTGGCTACTGTTGAAGATGGATATAGAGGGGTAGAAGGTTAACTAACCTTGTTGCTCCAATGTGTTTTTTGGTTTGTGTTTGGGGGCGGCAGGTAGCCTTGTGGTTAGAGCGTTGGGCCAGTAACCGAAAGGTTGCTAGATTGAATCTCAGAGCTGACAAGGTAAAAATCGTTCTGCCCCTAAACAAGGCAGTTTAACCCACTGTTCCTAGGCCGTCATTGTAAATAAGAATTTGTTCTTAACTGACTTGCCTAGTTAAATAAAGTTTAAATAAAATAGAAATCACAAAACCAGACAGGCGAGACAAAAAAAACGAGCTGGAACAAATATCCCATCTAAAGAAGATCTGCAAGTTTACAAAACGAATAGTAAATGAGAGTATTCGTAATAGTTTATTTTTTAGAAAGTTAATCTCTGTGAATTTTTTTATATTTGAGGTGCAACAACTAAGACAAGTACATCAGAACGTTTGGACCCTGATCCAAAAGGACTATATAGCAGCTCTATACCACAGAGCAAAACTATACATAGCAGCTCTATACCACAGAGCAAAACTATACATAGCAGCTCTATACCACAGAGCAAAACTATACATAGCAGCTCTATTCCACAGAGCAAAACTATACATAGCAGCTCTATACCACAGAGCAAAACTATACATAGCAGCTCTATACCACAGAGCAAAACTATACATAGCAGCAAAACTATACATAGCAGCTCTATACCACAGAGCAAAACTATACATAGCAGCTCTATACCACAGAGCAAAACTATACATAGCAGCTCTATACCACAGAGCAAAACTATACATAGCAGCTCTATACCACAGAGCAAAACTATACATAGCAGCTCTATACCACAGAGCAAAACTATACATAGCAGCTCTATACCACAGAGCAAAACTATACATAGCAGCTCTATACCACAGAGCAAAACTATACATAGCAGCTCTATACCACAGAGCAAAACTATACATAGCAGCTCTATACCACAGAGCAAAACTATACATAGCAGCAAAACTATACATAGCAGCTCTATTCCACAGAGCAAAACTATACATAGCAGCTCTATACCACAGAGCAAAACTATACATAGCAGCTCTATACCACAGAGCAAAACTATACATAGCAGCTCTATACCACACAATATCAAAATCAATCCTTATCCAATGAGGTTGTGATGTTACAAGCGTCATTACCGATGGCATCCACCATAAGCACCACAGACCAATGCATTGCTAATGTCTTGAACGACCCGTGCACCATTTGTTTCAAGGAGCCCAATGAATCACCACCTCATTATAATTAATGGGTCATATGATGGTGCTCTGACTGAAATGGTTTGTGTTCTGTGTCCGCAGGGCTCTTCTCCCACATCCTATTGGACGAGGCGGCCCAGGCCATGGAGTGTGAGACCATCATGCCTTTCGCGCTGGCCAGCAAAAGCACCCGCATCGTGCTGGCTGGAGACCACATGCAGGTAAAACTGCGGTTTAGGAGGAGGTTTATGATGTCATTGGTTTGAACAAACTCTGACCTTTGAAACAAACTCTCACTCCTTTTTTTTTTTTTTTTTTTTTAGGGCCTTGATTTTTTAGGTTTTTTTTGGTCAGGCCTTAATCGTATTCTCTCATGCGAATGACCTCCGCGTTCTGCAGACCTTTGCCAAGCTAGCAAATAAAAACCAGTGTATCACCTAAGTCCTTTACATTTCCGTGTGCTTTGGACTCCGTCGTTAGCCTATGGCTAACTTCACATTGGCCGTGAGTGAAACAGACTGAGGAGAGAAAGAAGTTGTCAGAGAGAGCATGTTTACCATTCACAGTCCAGTCAGACGAGGCAAACTAAACGAAACTCCCCCTGTCATTCAAGCTTTGTGGAACACTCCAAAGTAGCCTCTTATTTCCGTTTCTTTTTGTGTTCTGGACATTGTGTTTATTTTAGTGCGACAGGATTAAGAGTGGGCAGTAGATAAATACACCCCGAGGGAGTTTAACCGTGCGATAACGGTTTTAATTATTTCTCTACTCCTTCCTCTCTGAAGGAACAACGGCTTCAAACACGCTCTATTCTCCTCTCCTGCTTCTCCTCTGTCACTTTCTTTCTCTTGCTCTCCCTCTATCTCCCTCTACATCCTAATCTGTTGCACATTGTCTGTGCGCTACGTGTCAGTTGCCAAGGAGGATTTGTTTGCCCCTCCTCCGACTCTCTTCTGTCTTATCACTCTTCATTATGGGATGTTTTGTGTCTCAGCTGAAAGAAGTAGGCTGAGAATAGTGAATGAAGGTTCCCTGGCTCCTGTTGACTTCAGGTCTTCTATCTGCTGCGTGAGCCTTATTTAAATGCCTGGCTGAACTTTTCCCCTGAGACTGGGAGGTTCAACCTGGAGCTACATTACCACAAACACAAAACAATCTAGTTCAGCCAGTGTCAGATTAGAGGTAATTGCTATTGGGGGGGGGGGGGGGTTGTGTGTCTTCAGCGCGCATCTTAATCAAAGTTGCTGTTGAGGATGTTTCCGGAGCACCTCAACGCGTTTCGCTAACTTGAACTATTAGTATGTCTTATTGTTGTGTCGTGGAGGGAACCTGCAAGTAAGCGGTCAGTTGGACAGTGTTTACCATGGTGTATCCTGTACATACCACGAATAAAACGTGTGACTTTACAAATCATGTTAATGGAGCAACATCGCAGCAGAAATGTAGCTACCGATGATGAGATGCTGGCCACAGGTCCGTTTTTCGATTTAGAGACGGTAGGACGGGAACTCATTGGTTTGGAGCATTGTGTTATCTACACGGATTGCATGACTCGAGCTGTCGAAGAGCAGACGACGTCTGTTCCGCAAGTCAGATGTACATTATCTGAACCAAAAGTTGGTGTAGAATACATTTTGGATCCAACCAAATATTGTCACACAACATGTACAGTTCCAGTTATATTGACTACAAATGCAGAGAAGACACAACTCCAGTCAGGCTGTATCACCACCTGCACATCCCTGTTGCATTAAAAATAAACAAAATAAAAATGAATTAAAATTTGTTACTCAATGTTTTTGGGCTGCCCTCACTTCTCTACCTCCATCCCTCTCTTTTCCCTGTTCCCTCCCTCCAGCTCAGTCCGTTTGTGTACAGCGAGTTTTCTCGAGAGCGCAACCTGCATGTGTCGCTGTTGGACCGGCTGTACGAGCACTACCCAGCCGAGTTTCCCTGCCGCATCCTGCTCTGTGAAAACTACCGCTCCCACGAAGCGATCATCAGGTAGGTGTGAACGTCATCACGTCGCCGAGACTGATCCAATTTTCACCCCGACTCTGCAACGTCGTTTACAAATGAGAGATTTTATGCAGACAGAAGACTTGGAAGAGTTGACGGTTCTTCTAGGCTATTGACAGACATAAAAGCCCAATGTACACTGAGTCCCATGACCACCCTTGTTAAACAATTCTCAGATGGGGATGCTGACATTTTGAAGTGGTGGTTTATCAAAGAAGCTTACGCAATGGGTTTGAAGTGGTTTCTCCACCTTTAAAGTGGTCTTGGTATTTTATATAATGCTTTTCACTCACACACATTTACGTTTGGACAACACTGTGAATGCACATTCTTTACAAGAACCTCGAAAAGTCACTAGGAACGGCAAGGACCACATGGAAGGGAAAACGAACAAAAACAGATGGCACCATTGTCGAAGAATAGCCACAATGCACGCAACCATGCCTTTCTCGACTGACGCAACTGACATTTGTGAAGACCCACTGATGTTAAGTCTCCCTCCCTCCCTCCCTCCCTTCCTTCAGCTACACGTCAGAACTGTTCTACGACGGGAAGCTGATGGCCAGCGGGAAGCAGCCGTCTCACAAGGACTTCTACCCGCTGACCTTCTTCACGGCGCGCGGCGAGGACGTCCAGGAGAAGAACAGCACGGCCTACTACAACAACGCAGAGGTATAAACCCTTTTGTTCCCTGTATGCCACTGACTTAGGACTGCATTGATGGAATCAATTACATTTTGATTGAATTGAGTTGGTGCGTTCGTGGTGAATTGAACGTTGATTTGAATTGAGTTGGTGCGTTCGTGGTGAATTGAACGTTGATTTGAATTGAATTGGTGCATTCATGGTGAGTTGAAATGGTTAATCATTCAATGGAATTGAGTTGAAATGCACACGTGGGCAAAACACACCCCATTCAGTCAACATTACTGTGATGTATTACTTGTGCCTCATACTACTGCGCTTCACAACCAGACGTTTGACACAACCACTAAATGCTAATTCCTTGTCCAACATTTAAACCAGGCACTCCAGCGACTGAGTTTGAATTTCGGAGGTGCCTCTGCTAAATCTGAGGGGCAACTTGCCAAGTTGACCCCTGAACCCAGCTGACAGAAGCTGCCCAATTAAATTGGATCTACTCCTATCACAGCGCCGCGCTAACCTGTCAAAGACGCCACAGGAATTACCCTACCTCCCTTTGATGACACCGCGCCTGTGTCAAACGGTTTCGGGACATTAGCATAATGTCATAGGTTTAGGTTGCCTTGATTTAAGCGTGTGTCCTGTTTGTCTGCTGATGTGACGTCTGGATTCTCCTATTTTCTTCTTCTTCTCTCCTCTTGGCTGAAAAGGCCCCTTGAGCAGCAGTCATTTCCGCCGTCTCTTTAGCTCTGCTTTCTCTTTAAGTGTTTTAAGCACCGGGTTAAGTACTTTGGTGACTCATAAATAATGGCAACAGCTTACAATGGACTTTCTCCTGCGTTGCACTGGTAAAGATTCAATTGACACCAATGGAAGATGAAAAGGTTTTTGGCGGGAGGCAACAGGGCCGAGGCGGGGTGCCCTGCCTTCCAGGACAATTGTTTCTATCCAGGACCACGAAAAAGCGCCCCACCTTGTAGTCAGTGGGGACTGGGGAGTAGGGTGACGTTGCCCCTAGATGCTGATCTTGGGTCAGTTTTGCATTTCCCCCATTTATGGTTAAGGCTAATATTGGGGAGGGGAAGCTGATCCTAGATCTGTACCTAGGGGAAGCTTCACCCCAGAGATGCCGATTTTCAGACATGACCTATGAGAAACACTGGCACTTGTAACCAGTCTCTCCCTCCTGTGTTACCCGAGGTGTTTGAGATCGTGGAGCGGGTGGAGGAGATGCGCAAGAAGTGGCCGGTGGCGTGGGGCAAGCTGGACGAGGGCAGCATCGGCGTGGTGTCGCCCTACGCCGACCAGGTATTCCGCATCCGCGCCGAGCTCCGAAAGAAGAGGATGCACGAGGTCAGCGTGGAGAGGGTGCTCAACGTCCAAGGTGAGAAGAATACTATATTTAATCCATTTCCTTACAATTGTTTATTTCGTTTAACTTACGACATTACATTCCACTGTAACCCATGGCACAGGTGGCCATTTGGCACACATTTGCTATCAAATAGAATGAGAATGTCAATACCGCAATCACAATGGAATTGTAACGATCAAATCCCATACTACTCATACACTGAAGCATTTACAGGACGTTCACTGTGGAACTTTCCCGTTCTCCCATTTTTAAATTCTGTTTTGGCATTCTAAGACGGCAGAGGTTTTTAAAGTGTGACCCTTCCCATTTCTACCCGACAACTCCGAGATTCTCAGTGACCGTCTCCCAGCTAGCAGCTCCTCTCGTCTCTGGGACGAGGCTAATGCTCCCAGTGGCAACAAACACTCTCACACACCCAACTCTCACAGCCATACGCTGCTGCTTCCAGCTCATTAACTCTCTCATTAAGGAGAAGATGCAGCGATCAGGACGGATCTCACAACACACAGCTGTCTCTGTCTCTCAATGTGGTGTTGGTGTACAGTACACACACACTAGCTGGAGTTTGGGTGTGAATTATTTTTTATTTTTTTGTATTGCCAAACTCCAATGCTTTGTCATGAATAATTTCTGCAGTAATTGGATCGTATTTTGGGTCATGAATGATGTCAGCGCCTTGTCGAGGTACTTGGATCATATAATTATTATTATGTAATGAATTGGTAATTGTTTCTATGAGATTAATATCCACGAAAGAACACTGAATATGACCAGTGGCACTTAGTGACCTAATGAAAAAGCATTGTATGAATGCAATTCATTACTAAAACCTTTGCCATACGACACACTAGCTCCTCAGAGTGCTGGCTGAAAACTAAGGTCTAAACTGGCCTTGTATGTTCCCCCCTCCCCCTCTCCAGGTAAGCAGTTCCGGGTGCTCTTCCTGAGCACAGTGCGCACGCGGCACACCTGCAAGCACAAACAGACGGCCATCAAGCGCAAGGAGCAGCTGGTGGAGGACTCGACAGAGGACCTGGACTACGGCTTCCTGTCCAACTACAAGCTGCTCAACACAGCCATCACTCGCGCCCAGTCCCTGGTGGCCGTGGTGGGAGACCCCATAGCGCTCTGCTCGGTGGGCCGCTGCAGGTACAAACAAAACAACCAGGAAGTGTTGTCATGGGTTAGGGCCCTGTTTTTGAATACTTAAATGAATCCTTCCTTGAAGAAATCCCTGATCTGACATGGCTGGATTGGTGAAAGCTATACGGTAGAACTGTTGCTTACACCTATCAATCTGGGTTAGATCAGTGATTACTCCAAGGGATGGAGGTAGGATGGGTGTGTTTTCACAGTGCTCAAGCAGTGCCTGGCGTTTTCCCTGGTCACGTCCTAGTCATCCAAGTATTTTCACTAGAAATGTTGCTATTTTCATGTTCCATTACATGTTCTGAAGGCTCACAGTAAATGTTACGCTTTGCAGTGTGTGTACGGGTGGAAGGGGCACAGTTGGTGTGTCAGCTGTGCAGGAGGAAGAAGTAGCACAGTGGGGGTATATGTCCCTGCCAGGCTGGCTCGCTCTACCTCTGCCCCACACACTCATTCACACACCCTTCCCAATCCCTCTCCAATGCACGCCCGCAGAGTGTCAGCTTAGGATGACATCATAACGCCAGGCCCTGACCAAGCCATTGACATCAGCAATGTGCTCTGGAGGGGTGGGGCAAGGGTGCACTACTTAGTTTTTCTCCAATGGAACTGAAATATGGGGGGGGTGTATTGAATTTGGTGCAGCTATTTGTGACCGATAAGAGTTCTCATCTTTGCCCTGACTGGTATTAAGCCAAAATCGACACTTTGCCTAGTTCTGTGTTGTTTACGTCTGAATTTTCCCCATATTCAAAGCGTCTTCAGGGCTGGGGCACAGATTATGCTTCCCCATTGCAAACACACACACACACAAACAACACCCCCACGGCGCTCACCGACCCCCAGCTGCAGTCCCTCTCTCCCGTTGCCGTGGCAACTGTTGAGCGTCAGCCAATCGCGACATCCGGCTGCGGCAGTTGTTTAGAAAATGTCTCTCTCTCCCCCCCAGTTAAATCAATGGCGCTAACGAGGAAGAAGCTCTGTTTAGATGGACTGTCTTAATGCCTGGAGGGGGGGGGCACCCCCAACATCAAACTGTTACCTTTTAAAAAGAACAGCCCAGTGGGTAGGCTGCACAGTACAGACGCACTTGATGTGCATACACACTCGCTCATACACACTCTCACACGCATGGCGGGTGGGAAAGAGGAGGAGCATGAAAGGGAGAGATGATTGGGGCGTTGACTCATTTTCAATATGTCACAGAACCCCCGCCCCCCCCTTCCATGTTGGTAAGAACAGGGCACTGGACACACACCCACCACTCTGCTGTGCCTGTCAGATAAGCCAGCGGGTAGCCACAAAGGTTAAGCAGCCTGACTACAGAGAGAGGCCATGGCAGTTCTATATACACATTAGAGGTCGACCGACTATGATTTCTCAACACCAATACCGATAATTGGAGGACCAAAAAAGCCGATACCGATTAATCGGCCAATTTAAAATAAAAATGTATTTGTAATAATGACAATTACAACAATACTGAATTAACACTTATTTTAACTTTAATATAATGCATCAATAAAATCAATTTAGCCTCAAGTAGATAATGAAACATGTTCAATTTGGTTTAAATAATGCAAAACAAAGTGTTGGAGAAGAACGTGAAAGTGCAATATGTTCCATGTAAAATATGTGCTATGTTAGAAAGCTAACGGTTCAGTTCCTGGCTCAGAACATGAGAACATATGAAAGCTGGTGGTTCCTTTTAACGTGAGTCTTCAATATTCCCAGGTAAGAAGTTTTAGGTTGGAGTTATTATAGGACTATTTCCCTCTATAGCATTTGTATTTAATTAACCTTTGACTATTGGATGTTCTTTAGTATTGCCAGTGTAACAGTATAGCTTCCGTCCCTCTCCTCGCTCCTCCCTGGGCTCGAACCAGCAACACAATGACAACAGCCACCACATTGAAGCAGCGTTACCCATGCAGAGCAAGGGAAACAACCACCCCAAGGCTCAGAGCGAGTGAAGTTTGAAACGCTATTAGCGCGCACTAACTAGCCAGCCGTTTCACTTCGGTCACACCAGCCTCATCTCGGGAGTTGATGGGTTTGAAGTCATAAACAGCGCAACGCTTGACGCACAATGAAGAGCTGCTGGCAAAACGCACGAAAGTGCTGTTTAAATGAATGTTTACGCGCCTGCTTCTGCCTACCGTCAGATACTTAGATACTTGTATGCTCAGTCAGATTATATGCAACACAGAACACGCTAGATAATATCTAGTAATTTCATCAACCATGTGTAGTTAACTAGTGATTATGATTGATTGTTTTTTTATAAGATAAGTTTAATACTAGCTAGCAACTTACCTTGGCTTACTGCATTCACGTAACAGGCAGTCTCCTTGTGGAGTGCAACGAGAGAGAGGCAGGTCGTTATTGCGTTGGACTAGTTCACTGTAAGGTTGCACGATTGTATCCCCCGAGCTGACAAGGTGAAAATCTGTCTTTCTGCCCCTGAACAAGGCAGTTAACCCACTGTTCCCTGGTAGGCCGTCATTGAAAATACGAATGTGTTCTTAACTGACTTGCCTAGTTAAATAAAGATTAAATAAAGGTGTAAAAAATAAAGGCGCCCAAAAATACCGATTTCCGATTATCATGAAAACTTGACATCGGCCCTAATTAATCAGCCATTCCGATTAATCGGTCAACCTCTAATACATATATAACCCTCCACAGTGAAAGATGTCACCAATCAAATTATGATCTCTCATCTTTTTTGACGCTTCTACTGTTGCTCACATGATTCACATGGTCTTTCGTGAGTGAAATACAGTCGCATTCTTGATGAATGCACATCTAATAAACAAACAAATTGGCAGTGAACTTACTAATTCAATTTGTTTTACGATTGTGTACAATTGATTTTAATTCTCCATCTATTTGGACTTAACTCAGAATGAACAGATTGTGTTGTCTCTGTCCATGCCGCCCGTGTGGGCTGAATGTGGGTCATGGAAGCGATGCCTTAAATGTGGGTAATCTGATGAGACGAGATAGCGATGGGGTGGGGGTGGCCTCTCCTATGGGAGGGACAGACTCCGACCATCTTATTGACGCCCGATTTTAACAAAAAATAGCCTTCGCAAGTCACTGCAGATCAATCATATAACCCAGACACACATCTACCTCCCATCCAGCCACAATAAGGAGTGAAGATGCACGTTGCCACTGGAGTCCTAGCGCTGTGTTCTGAGAGACGTGCACTGTACCACACCAGCCATAATTGTGAGGTGCCCTCAATTTGATACCAGCACAAAAACCTTGCATTTGCTTTCAGAGTAAAGCTAGAGATTCATAGAAATGTAAATTCAGTACCATTTAATATTCTATAAGGATTTTTCAATTTACTCTTCAAATGGAGTTGAAATGGAACTGGCCCTAAGTTAGGGAGTAGTGAATCTCGCAAGCTTCCGTCATAGTGATGCTTTTTCATCGCGACGTCTACACTCGATGCAGTCAAAATAAGTGACCGCTTATGTTCCCTTGGCCACCGGTTCTGCAGTTAATGTGCAAATATGTGAATAATGTCCGTAATTTTTATTCACCCGGACATTATGCAAGTTGTGTTTCCGTACGCTCGCGCACACACACACACACTCGTACACACACACACTTATATACACACACACACACACACTCGTATACACACACACACACACACACACACACAAACATGCAAATCATAGACTCGTACACGGTCTACACGACAGAACTGATCTGTTATGAACATGACAACCCCACAAAGAACTTAATTTGCTTTGGTGTTGCTGCCTACAATAGCCCTTTTTTCAGTGGACCATGATTTATTCATTTATGCTACAGGAGCCATCTACTGTAGTGGGTGGTTTAATAATCGAATTCTGAAAGTAGAAGCCATTCACATGAAGATTCTGTGCAAGATTGGACTTTTATTTAACCTTTTTGACGGGGGAGTCTTTTCCAGATGAGCCCTGTATAGCACCCCAATACACATCAAAATACAATAAACACATTAAACTACACGTTATTGTACACAACGATACACAAAAAGCAAAACACCATCATAAAAACCAGACATTTTTCAGTGAAAAGAATGTCTGAAATGCCCTAGAGGCACCAATTCCTCCCATTTTAAAGCATATTGTAGATCGTTCCACATGTAAGGTGCAAGGAAATGAAAGGCTGAATTACCTAGGAGTCTCCAGAGTTAACCAACCCTGTGAACAGGGTTGATAACTTGTCATTTTAAATCTTAACAGCGATGTTAGGTAAGTTGGACGTTTGTGGAGCAGGGCTTTGTAAACGAAAAGAGCGTAATGATGTGATCTACTTGACTTCAGTCTGAAGGTGTGTGTGTGCGCGTTGTGCACTAGGCATTTCTTTAAATAATGACTTAAGTCGGCGTGTCAGCAAGTGTGCAACCAAGTGTTCGTGAGTCAAGATAAAGTGTATTATGAGAACACGTCCATATATGTCCATGCCACTCACATCACCCCCCTCTCCTCCCCTCTAACAGAAAGTTCTGGGAGAAGTTCATCTCCATCTGCCACGAGAACGCCAGCCTGCACGGCATCACCTTTGAGCAGATCAAGGCCCAGCTGGAGGCCCTTGAGCTCAAGAAGACCTACGTGCTCAACCCGCTGGCGCCCGAGTTCATCCCCCGCGCCCTGCGTCCCCAGCCGGCCCAGCACCCCCATCATCACCATCACCATCACCAACACCCACACCCCCAGGGACACACGGCCAGCAAGCAGCCCGGGCCCCAGCAGCAACAGCAGTCTCCTCCGAAGGTAAGTGGGTTAAGCCTGGGGGGAGGGGTGGCAGAGCAGCTAGGGGCTGTGGGTCTTGGGGCTGCTGGGTTTTTCACGCTCAACAGTTTCCCATCCAGCCAACTTGACACAACTGTAGGAAGCATTGGAGTCCGCATGGGCCAGCATCATGTGGAACGCTTTCGACACCTTGTAGAGTCCATGCCCCAGCTAATTGAGGCTTTTCTGAGGGCAAAAGGGGGTACTCCTAGTGCTTTCTACACTCAGTGTATATTAAGCGAACAATGATGAGAGATGGGGCTGGCACAATTACTTTATAACCATGTAACTGACTGTTATGGATGAAGACAGTCATGAAAATAAAATAACCATAACTGTAAAAAATTGTGTAAGTTTTGTGTGGAACAAAAAGCTGATTGAAGACGGGACGTCCGGGCATTTGAGTCCGTTTCTGCTGTAACATGGACTTTACAACATGATGAAACTTCGTTGCTCGTTGCTGAAACAATCAAGGTGTTGTAGCAAACAAGTATTTGTTTGCCTAGGCAACGCCCCTTTCCTGCAGCAGCACATGCAGTCAAGAGTGGAGGAGAAACTGTCAGTCTCAACAAAAATAGGATAGGACTGGCCACTTCAGAGCCTGGTTCCTCTCTCGGTTTCTTCCTTGATTCCTGCCTTCCTAGGGTGTTTTTCCTAGCCACCGTGCCTCTACATCTGCGTTGCTTGCTCTCTGGGGTTTTAGGCTCTGTTTCTGTGTAAGCATTTTGTGACAACTGCTGTTGTAAAAATGCTCTAGAAATAAATTTGATTGAGAGATGTAGGTATGTATGTATTTGTTGTATGTCGTTTTATTTATTTTTTGGGGGGGTGAATGTGACCATTTTGCTAACCAATAGTCTTCATCCATAATTCCCTGACCGTCAGAGCCCTAATGAGAGGGATGCATGGCTAGGGCTATCAGTATCTTTGTCTTGGTGGTAGTACAAGAGTACGCTCAGAACTCGCATAGTCAGTGGTTTTAGAGCTCAAGGAATTCATATTTTCAATTCAGTTCAATACAACGTAATTGGTTCCCTCGCGGGCCTTTTTGGAAAACATTTCGGAACATTTTGTACTTTTTGTGGTTGCTTCAAGAGTAGTTTCCTCAAGTAACTCCTCTAGATAGTTGTAATTATTATCGCAAAACCATGTTTTTTTTTCTTTTCGAAAGTGGGTTTTGAAAAGACGAGGAGAGAATAACCGCTTGAGTTTGCACGAGTGCCTTTTTCTTTTTTTTCCCTGTGAAAATGTTAACTGTTTATCTGATGTCCTCGCTACAGGCGTAAAGGTTAACTAAATCACCACAGCTGCCAAGCCCCTGTATCGCCCACTGAGTGAGGTGGATATCCACATCACACACACTTCTCTGTGCGTACATACACAGTAACACTGAAAAGAGCGCATACTGGCTCTCTCTCTCTCACACACACACACACACACACACACATACAAAGTGGGTTGGTTACAGGCTCTTACTCTGGGCGGTAAAATTTTAAAAAAAAACAATATACCAGTATTCATTCATGGACCAGGTAGGATTTGTACATACTCTCTATAAAGCTATTTTCATGTTTGATTTATAACGTTAAATTATTCAGTAATGACTTGAAAAAATTATGGTAATCATCTGTTTTTATCACCAGTTTCTTTTTTTAAAAATAGTTTAACCACAAGAGGCACGTCCCGATTGTCTAAACAGAAACCGGGGGAACCAAACCAGCCATCTAACCGATCACGAGGCGCATCCCCCAAGGGAAACCACATCAAGTGTTCTCAGTTTAACACCACCACCTAGGGGGACTGTGTGCCTCAGCTCGGCTACGCTAAGACACGCTGAAGTAGATTACTGCGTACGTTCCTCCGTGCATCAATAATACAACAGGTTACAATCCACCTAAAGTCAATTGGATGGAGAACGTCCGTGTTGTTGGTCACATAACAATCAATCAATGTCAGACGTTGTTGTCTGAAAAAATGGAATCAAATGGAATACGGCCCAATGTTGTGTGCATTAAAATGGAACCTGGTGGCACGGAATTGCCTCTCTTTGTATGGAGAGCGAGAGAAAAGAGTAGATGGAGAGAGAGAGAATTGAGATGTGTTGGTGCGTGCTTGTGCGAGTGTGTAAGTTCCTTTGGATAAAAGTGTCTGCTAAATTGGCTATGGTGTGTGTTTGCTTGCTCACTCCAGTTAGTGTCAGTCCTCATTGCCCTTATAAACAGTTGAAAAAGATGCGTAATGCATACTGTCCTTTTTTTAACACTGTAACGACGTAAGGAGAGTGCTTCTGTATGCATCTAACAGCTATGGAACACCCAGTTCCCAGCTGAATAGATTATGAAATTAGGCACGAGTGTAGGATGGACATTTTTTTTCTATGAGCACAGAATTGGTCAAATGATTTAAAGAAGCGAGGAGTCTGAAAATAGGAAACCTACGACGTTTTGATATCTTGGGGCCGGTAGTATTTCTACCCACATGACTTGACCACATGAAAGCCTATTTTGGCTAATAACAGGATGTTTGAGACGTTTTTGACCCATTGCTTATTCTTTCTATCAGCGCTTTTCCCAAGTCGGGTCACGTTAGGTAAAACTCCTGGCCCTAAAATACTATAGCTGCCGCCCTCATGAATCCACACAGTGGTTTTATATTCTTCCAGAGCTGCAGCAGGAGTCTTTATCCTCCAAGAATGTTGTTGCCATTTAGATTCAACAGCATTGGCTATTTAAAGTGTTGTACAAGCGTTAACCGTGTAGCCATTGTGACCAATGTGACATATGTGGGCCACCGCGGACCTTACGGTTACCGCTGCTTGCCCGCCTTGTCACATAGGGAGCCTCGCTCTCCTCCACTTACTCCCTCCCTCCATCCCTCCCCCTCTTTTTCTATGGACTTCTCTCGCTCCAGCCCTTTCTAAGGATGCCTCCCTCTCTCTTCTCTTCCAGGGGAAAGGTCAACATGCGAACCACACGGAGCACTTCCCACCTGAAGGATTTGGTGAGTGTCCATCTTTTCTCTTCCTTGTTGTGTTGACTTGTCAATTTGTATCTCTTTCTGGAGTCCATACAAACCACTCAGACAGAAAGTCAAGAACACTATACTCTAGCTGTATGTCGTTTGAGGGTGAAGCACTGTCCAAGTCTTTAAACTGCCATCTCTCCACAAACATACTCAAAAATGTGTTTAACCTCTTCTCCAAAGAAATACTTGTTACTTTAGTCATAATACAGGAAGGACACCGTATTTATTAATTTTCCATTGATTGGATTCACTTCTCAATGGTTCATGTTTCACTGGGATGTGAAGATTCAGGGTTAGAGAGGTGTAGCACACAGCATAGTGTACTCTACCGTGTAGGAGCGCTGTCACCGTGAATCTAGTCGCCCCGTAATGGAGAAAGCACGTGGGGGGTAGGGGAGAGATGGATAGAAAGGAGGTATATTGTGCCATCACTTTAGACGGAGAGCTAGAGCGAAGAGGAGAACAGTGAGGCGTACCATCATGTCCCCCACCCCCATCAACTGCAGAGCTTTAGGCCCAAGGCTACTGTGGCAGCTCCTATAAGAACACTGCATGACGCCCATTATAGGGTGTAGTCTTGGAAGACATGAAGTCAGGGTAACTGTTCTTTATCCATGACTGGGGGACAAGGAATTATACACAAACAAACTTATCTTTCTTGCTAGATCATCGCAGGAGTTGTCTACACTTGAAGACCAACATGGTGCAATTGTTGTGAAAACGTTGTTTCAAATGTATTTAAGACCTCTTATAGCCAAAGAAGGTCCAATTGTTTCAAAATACAATAACATCTCATGGGGAAATTAGCTTGGTCCGCATAGGCACAAATAACAGAGACCAAAACAATGATTAGGTCTAGATAATCAAATCTTTCAGGATTAGCAACAAGACTAGCCACTGCTGTAATGAATATCACTTTAGGAGTAGCAAATCATTAGCAGATATTAACTTTTATTTTCCTCCTCTTCTTCCTCCCCCAACTCTCTCCAGTTCAACCCAACCCTGCGGTGTTGATGGGCAACCCCATCCGGGCGTTCACGCCGCCCCTGGGGGGCACCCCTGGCGGCATGGGCAAGTCCCCCAGTCCTGTGCAGAGGATAGACCCCCACACGGGCGCCAGCATCCTCTACGTGCCCGCCGTCTACGGGGCCAACATGGTCATGTCCATGCCACTGCCCGTAAGTATACTGCTACTGGGAATTGTAGTTTATTGTTGAGGAAAGACTCCATGTGTGGGTTTTGGTTTGAAATAATTAATTTTTGTAAGTGTGTTGCTTTGAGTTGGAAGGTGTTGAGGAACGGGTTAGCTGTGTGTGCAGAGCATACACTCTTATGCGTATGCATACTCGCACACACGAACTGACTTACACAGATCTTTCAGTTGGTGTTCGTTCTTGGTCTAAATGCACTTTATTTGAGTCTAGGAAAACTATAGTTTTTTGGTTGTAACATGATTAATTAGTCAAAGAAAAAACACGGACCCATTATGCAATACTACATTTAATTCAAACTTGTCCGTTGGGCTTTGGTGTTATGGCGAGTTGTTAACGAAAACTCATCATTACGATCGCTAATAGAGTGCCAAAATCCCCATAAGCTTGATTTTGACATGTTCCCTTTGTGTTTGGGCCCTATGTCTACATCCCTCTTCATCCTCCTCTGAAAACAAGACCGAGAACAACACGTTAATTGAGAATAATGACTTCTGTTAGTCTGAACATTTTCACCTCGGCCCGCAGGGTGAGATTTCACACTCGTTATTCCTCGCTCAGTAATGGAAAGAAAGTCAACTCTCCATCTAACCCAATCTAGGCTGTTTATTTCCCCATTAAACCATAATGGCACATGGCTGATAGAATGAGCGTTTTTAATCAGGAGGATGATTTGGCACAGCAAATTGCTGTGTCGACACACGGAGGGGACACACTGTTTTAAAAATTATGTTCTTGATAGATAGATGCCATCCTTTTTTATGTTCTTCACCGCACTAATTTTGAGTCTTTTTGTGAAACAAAAAATATTATTTTCAGGGCCATTTTTCTTTATATTTGAGGGGTTTATTTAGCAGATTTTCTTTTTTTGTAATAATGTTTTTGAAGATGCTTTTATATCGGAATTTGTTTATTCTATGGACCATGCAAACAATCGGAGAGTCTTCATTCCTTCACATACCAATGCCTCTTCTTTTTAATTTTTTAAAATTATTTTTATTTTTTTACCTTTTGTGGAAATTATTGGATGGATGTGCTTTGTTCAAAATTGTCCTTTTCAAAATGTTAATTTTATTCTGTATTTCTGCTCATTGTTGTCAGTCAGTTTGCATCCACTGCAATAAATGGATATGTTTCACTCACCAGCTGGCCTGGCAGGTAGCAGAGTCCAATCCAATATCCTATTGCTCTCCATCTCAGAACCAGATTAATATTTTAACACTGTCTCTTTCCTCCGACCTGCATCAGCCACTGTGCTTTTCACATAGACCGTCAGAACATCGGGGGGGGGGGGGTGCACTAGTCTAGACCATATAATATTTGAAATTATAAACTGGGTGTTTCGAGCCCTGAATGCTGATTTATTTATATCAAAGATCGTATACCACGGGTACAACAAAACATTTATTTTTACTGGTCTAATTACGTTGGTAACCAGTTTTTCTAATAGCAAAAAGGCACCTCGGGAGTTTGGTATATGGCCAATATACAACGGCTAAGGGCTGTGTCCAGGCACACCACGTTGTGCATAAGAACAGCCTTTAGCTGTGGTATATTGGCCATATACCACACCACCTCGGGCCTTATTGCTTAAATATCTAGCATGGTAGTTCAGCGCGACGCATCAAGGCATTCTGCATTCACTTTTCAACACAGTATCTCCTACAAATTGTCAGTTGTGAAAGTCTTAATGCATTGTACTGGGATGTCCATGAGGAAAAAGGTATCATTTCGTTAATTGGCCTAGGTACCAACATCACTCTTTAGGAATGATCTGTTACCTGGACTTGCACTTATTTGGTTCTAGCGATATTTTTATAATTTATGTAACAGGGACAATGCACTGTAATCAACATTTGTAGAATGAACTTCGATAGAACGCCACTGGAATTAGCTGACCTGCTTCCTGTCAACCCTATCTGCTCTGACTAGGCGTATTAGGTGTATTTGATGTGTATTGATGCGTGTGCGTTGATTTATATTGACTCGTATTGCTGTGGTGTCCAGTCTGTCCCCATCCAGTTGCCATGGCCCGGCTACCAGAACCGCTTTGCCATGGACCCACGCATCATGAACCACCAGGCGGCCATGGCCTACAACCTGAACCTCCTGCAGGCCCAGAACCGGGGCTCGCCCATCCCCTACAGTGGAGTCGCACACCCTTCCCCCTTGGGCATGGGCCAGCAGACTAGTCCCGACAAGGAGCTTCAGACGGATTCCACCAGAAACGGTGTGTAGCAAATAAGTTGTAGTACTTCAATGTGGAAATGGGTAGAAAGTGTGAAGTCTGTGTCTTAGCACAGTAACTCACACACAGTACAGAAGCTGAAAAAGTGTCTGCATTTTTTTTTAACCCCCTCAGGTAAAATGGACGGGAGTGCGAAGTCCGAGCAGAGCCGGCTACAGACACCAGAGAGGAAGACCTCGGAGATGAAGGACAAACCGGTACGTTGTTGTTGACTCGCTCTGTAGTCACCCTGTGGGCTTAGTTGGTGCTTTATCACAATGAGAAAGGGACTTTCAATAGGCTCCATTAAAGTCTCAATTTAGCAACAATTCAAATAATACATAATTTCAAAAAAGAGTTTCTTTGCTCACACATATTTAAGTATTGATATAGAGAGGTTGGTTGTTAAGCAATAAAAACGACCTGTCTGTATACAACTATGTGGCAAAAGACTGGGTTGGCTTGATTGTTGACGACATGTAAGCTACATTTAGTCTCCAATGTGTATTGAAAACAAATACATTTGCACAATCAGCACTTGTTTTCTCTCTCTAATACATCGTTACAATTGTTGGTTAGCGAGCTAGCGAATTTTAGCCATGTTAGCCTTAACGTGACATCAGTCAAAACACAAAACAACACATGGTATCAAGAACAGGATAAAACTTGCTGAAATGAGCCACCTGCGATTCCCCACATTGCAGTTTCTAGTCATCGTTTTTATCCATCTGGCCATCCAGAATCACAACAATACACAGACTTCTGCCCGAGTGAAGCATCGTTTTCGTGACGTTGTCAGCTAACCCATTCGTAGTTAATGAACTATTTAGAATTGATACGTTTTCATTTATCCATGTATCTGAATTAAACTATATTAAACTTATTCTGTAGAATTGCTGTATGGCTAAATGAGCAATGTGATTGTAGCCCAGCTCACACTGTGTTCAACTGCTCCAGGGAGAGTGTGATCCGGGCGGTGGTCGGAGTCTGGACTCTCAGACAGACGGACTGGGCTTTCCCAATGCCATGCTCCACCGCAAGGACAACTCAAGCCAAAGACCCCTCAACTACCACCTGGCGCCCCCCAACCCGGCCTTTGCCCCCCATCCCGTGGGCCGGGCCTTCCCCCCACAGTACCCCGGTGTGTCCAGGCTCCCCTTTAGGGTGCCGTCCCAGCACCCAGGTGGGGGCCCGGCCATGGGCCAGTCTAACCAGCATCACTCGGCCCAGCTATCACCAGCCTACGACAGCGGCAGGCACAATCCCTCCTTCTTTGGTGGGGTCATGGCCTCCCACAGGGTTGTGCCAGAGACTGAAGAGGAGGGGCCGGAGGACATGGGGAATTCCATGAGGTCCCAGATGGGCCACCAAGGGGCGCACCACCCAGCCCTGTCGCAGCCCAGCCGAGTTAACAGCTTCGGGGAGGAGAACCAGGAAGGAGGCCTGGGAGATGGGATGGGTGAGTTCTACCATAGAGTTCAAATTCTACGAGTGATACTTATTTTTGTCCCCTCTAACCCGGGAGGCTTATTCAAAGCAAGGGAACAATAATAACAACAAAATAGGAAACGATCTGTAAATGTTGAAAATAAAAAGAAGCTAAAGAAAATTGTGCTTTTTCACATCTGTAAATATTGAATACTCTTGTGGTACAGGTATAAATGTTGCGTTAGTCTGGGCTGTAGTTCAGGAGGGGCCAGTTTGGTCCACAGATGGTCCCAGAAGGAAGGCTGCAGGGCCGTGTCCCGGGGCCAGTCCAGGTAGGTTCTGGTCTTGACCATTCTAGCCAGACGGTGGTGGGCAGACAGCTGCCTATGTGGGATGTTCTCCAGGAATACCAGGATGAGGAAGTCCCTGTGCTCCACCAGCAGATGGAGAGTGGCCAGTCTCAGCTCCAGCAAGCACGAGTTACTGCGCAGGAAGTGACGACTCACCCCACACAGGGTGTGGCGGCTGCCATAGAGGCTCGCTGTGATGTTGTTCACGATGTCCTTCCCTAGCTGGTAGTCCCTGCTGTGCAGACAGACGTAGGAAGGGAGGCCCCCTCTGTTCCAGGTTGGGCAGCAGCTGTTCCACCACCCAACGCTTGTCTTTTCTGCTATACGACACAAAGGCATCATAGCAGTACCTGGGGTTGGCCTTCCGCAATGCTTCCTCCAGCCAGCCTCGGGCAATGTGGAAGAGAGCCAGCTGATGGAGTATGACCACCAACATGAAGAGGAGCGGGCCCAGATAGGTGCAGAGGAACAGGAAAAATCCCAGGTCCAGTGTACAGTTGGCCTCCAAGTATCTGCCAAAGTTCTGGATACCGTTAGCATTTTTGCATGTCAGCATCGCTTCTCTGGCCTGAAACAAGATGACCTGGACTTGTTTTTGCCTCTGGGCCCAGGTGATTAGCCAAGCATTCACAGCTGTAGTACAGGTAAGGGTCTGCGAATAGCATGTACCTCAGGCTGGTCAGGGGTTCTGGGAAGCTCTCCATCACGGTGTACTCATCGATTCGCGCTGCCTGATGGAGTGCAGGTCTCCGCTCAGATACTTGTCTAGACTTGGGGTTCCACAGTCTAAGGTTCAGGCTCTCTGGCCTGGTCACCTTGTGGAACATGATGGCCAGCCCTGGTTGCAGCTAAATGTCCAGTTTTTCCAGCTTTAGATACCTCAACTGCACAATCCTGTTCATGTCAGTCATGTCCATTAACTTTGCATAACGCTTCGACTGGGAGTCAAACTCCTGCAGGGAGGGAAAGTACTTTGCTGCGAAGTGAGACCCACACAGGAGGCACTCTGTCTTGCCCATGAGGCTGACAGCCGTCTTGGAAGTACACAGTTGGGGCACGGAGTTGAAGGGACAAGCCTGGTTTTGGGGTGCTGTCGCTGCCAATGATAATGGTCAGGTTGTACCCCACTGAGAATATTGTCATGTACTTCAAATCCTGAGGGAAGATTCCAAAAATGTAAGTCAGATTTACACTGCTCTGGCTCACTGGAGAAAGTTTCCTGAATCTATACTCTTTTTAGGGAAGTAAGGTGGATTAAAGCATGAGCTTTGACGTGTACGACTGGGTTATCTTCCAGTGTTAGGGTCTCCAAGCTTCGCAGGCCATTTGAAAATGTGCTTGGTAATCTGTGAGATCTTGTTACCACTAGGAACCTCAATTGACCACGTCCATTAAATGTAAAGTCGACAATAGTGGTGATTTGATTGATTGCTAAATCCAGCCTCTCCAAATGTGTGAAACAGAACTGCTGAGATGTTCAGCTCAATGATGGGTGTCTTTTTGAGTGTCACAAAGAATACCCAAGCTCAGCTTTGTCAGAAAGGGAAACTCATCTTGGTGACATTTTTCAAATAATGTATCAAGCTCAAGTTTATGCTGGCATGAAATCCAATATGCTGGCATGAAATCCAACAAGAATTATCGTCTTTATACCCAAGCAGTTTCTGACTGCAAATGTGGTGTAGTTCCTGAATTTACAGTGATCAAATTCAAGTTGTGTGATTTGTGAGTTTGAAAACCGTCTCACAAACTGACTCGAAGGAAATGCTTTTCTCGCCAAAGGGAAAATAACCTAATCTGTTAATACCAGGCTGCAGAAGCTGTTTCTGTGCCTCATCAATAGCGGATAAACACAGAGATGAGATGTTTTCAAAGCATTTGAATGCTCCTTCTTCTAAATGACGTGCATTAGGGAATGTTTAAAAAAAAAAACGCCTCTTGAAGACGATAGAAATAAGGAAGCTCAAGAACAGCTCCTTTTTGTTTCAAAGCAGTTCTGGCGTCTCAAAGTTACTATCCCGTCTGTCAAGTTCAGGCTCGTCAATGCCTGTGACGTATTGACAATCCTACAAAACAAATCGGAGAGCTCCTGTGTACAGGTGTTGACTTTGAGTTTCTTCAGACCCAGATTAATAGACAGTTCCTCCAGGTTCGTCAAGGTGTTGGATAGAAGTCATGAATTGTAACACTTACCGCAGTACATAGTTTCTTCACCCTGGACACCCTTGGAAGGTCTCAGGAAGAATCGTGGGCAGACAGCCCTGTTTGTAAAGGCTCTTGAGGTTATCGAGGCAGAGCGCCAGACTGCAGGACAGAACCTTCTCTTATCTCAAGACAGAGGGCATGGTAGTTTGACGGAATGATGGAGAGGTTGAGGTCGCATACATCCCAGCACTTGGCACTGAGGTTGCCGTATGTGCAGTTAGGGTCAATGAACTCCCAATACTCTTCTCATAGAAGATGCAGTTGTTACTCAACCAATTCCAGCAACCAACCATCCAAGCTGCAAATAGTCCAAACTGAACACCGAGCAGGCTCATCTTTATTGTATAGTAGACACTGGTTCAATAGAAAGAGGTGATGGCCACTTTGTAGTTTAAGGAAATAAATGTCTTGTCCAGAACATTTCTTGTCGTTCAGTGACAAATAAAGGCCTGCGTGCAAAGAAGGAAGCTCCCTTTTCCAATGGGACGAGACGTTGGTGAGATGACTTGTCCAGTGGAATGGCCTGGAGTTATTTCACTGCTGTGTTGTAGCTGTGTGCATCTCCTCTTGATCTATTCACTGTATACATGTATAGCTTTTGCTGCATCTCTGCAATCTCTTCCTAGTCTGTTTTTTGAATTGTTTTGCCCGAGAGGCTCTGGGGCACAGATAAGGTCACCTCGTTTTAACTTCCTTTTCTTCAGAATCTCTGAGGTGGTGGTGGTGGTAGTAGTAGTAGTAGTAGTAGTAGTAGTAGTAGTAGTAGTAGTAGTGGGTGTGTGGTCTATCTTTGTTATGCAACAGTCTGAGGTCACATTTGCATAACTGATGGTTCTGGACACTTCAGTGAGTTCCTCCTGTTGTTGTGGGAGATCCAGTCATCAGTGTTGGCCCTCACTTTTGGTTTAAAGTTGAGGCTGGTATCAATTTCACACAGTTGTGCAAAGGTCACGTAATTCGCTATAGGGAAACAACGTTTTTGGACTTTGAAGGGTTCAACTCACGGTTAATCCAGAGAAAATGGTGTTTGACAAATTCTTTATTTGAAATGGCTTTCTGAAAACAACTTACAAATGATCCACTAATTGAGGCCTCCCGAGTGGTGCAGTGGTCTAAGGCACTGAATCGCAATGCTAGCTGTGCCAATAGAGATCCTGGTTAGGGAGGGTTTGGCTGGCTGGGATGTCCTTGTCCCTGTCGGGCTCTAGAGAGTCCTGTTGCGGACCGGGCGCGCGGTGTTTCCTCTGACACGTTGGTGTGGCTGACTTCCGGCTTAAGCAGTGTGTCAAGAAGCAGTGCGGCTTGGCTGGGTCGTGCTTCCCGTAAGACTGTACTGTAACTACCAATTTGGATACCACAATTATTAAAAAATGAAAAATGTATTTTTTTAAATGTTTAAATAAAATAAAAACTATTTATCCACTAATTAAACACAACAATAAACGTATTGAAATAATGCTACACTGTCGACCTGAGACTTTAAAAAATATGTATTCAACCATTCTCTGAAAGGAGAAGTTCAGTAAAGGGTGTTCCCGTTGAAAAAGGGTGTTCCTGTTTGTTTTGTTAATAAAACCCAACACATCGTGACACTACAGCATTCATCTGGGTTTAACTGCGTAGACATGTATTGAAATTATTCTCAGTCTGAACATATTTTGTAGTTCCTGTTTTTTCTTTGTTTTCACACACCTTGGTTGGGTTGTGAGGTAGCGACCGTAGACTATGCCTTATTTTTAATCTGAGACTTTGACCGTGTCCAGAAACAACCCCGTGTCACCACAACTTTGTTTTCATATCTAAAGACACTCAGACAGGCCTAGCTTTTAGCAATCTGGTGATCACTCCAAGTCTTCCAATGCTTCTACTACCTAGGCAAATGGCACTCAAACTATCTTTTGGGATTTGTTTCATTAGTCCACTGTTGATAGTCTCAAAATATTTTGCATGTCAGCAATTACTCTTTCAAAATATAGAACTTTCAAAATACAGCAAGTGTCACAGTATGATGCTTTTTGCAACAACCCATTATAATCTAACAATCTTGCTCTCTTCTCCCTCTTTCCCTACAACAGACCCCCTAGCTCTGGAGGCCCTGAGCCAGCAGGCGCGGCTGGGCCAGTGGGGTGAGCCCGGGCCCTTCCTCCAGGGCGGTGTGGCCTTCCCTCTGCCCCAGCAGCTGGCCCATCTGGCCCAGCCCGGCCTAGCCCGCTTCCCCCCTCAGCTGCTGACACGGGCCAACTGGAGGATGAGCGCCGGTATGGAGGACGAGGCTGGCGGACCGCCTTTCACCAGGTAACCTTTGTCCTCTTTCCCTCTCCATTTCGCTCTCTTTCGCACTATCTCTGGCGGTTTCTCCTCTCTCTCGACCTCTTACACCCTCTCTTTCTACTGAGTTGACTCCCTTGGGATATTAAGGGTATGTATTGGCCTTCTCTTCTCTGTAGGTTCCCAGGCCTCCTGCGAGAGATGCCCCCCCAGGATCAGCCCGATCCCAGGGACCTGGCAGAGATGCAGCCCCCTCCCCAGTCCCGCCTGCTCCAATACCGCCAGGTCCAGTCCCGCTCCCCAGGAGACCCCTCCTCCCCCTCGTCTGCAACCTCCAACCACACCGGCCCCTTCCCCCCTGGCCCCTATCCTGGCCGAGACCCCACCAGCCACGAGCTGGACCTCCTCAATAACCCGGGTCTCCAGCAGCACCCGGGGAACCAGCTCTACAACCCCAACGCCTACCCCCACCAGCTGGGCCACTCTACTTCCCCGCCCCCGCAGGTCAAGTACCTCCTCCAGGAGGCCCAGTGGCCTCACGGCGGAGCTGGCGTTGCTCAGAACCACATGCTGTCCCAGGGTCAGGGCTTCCCCTACGGGCTGCCAGTCATGGCCCACCCCAGTAGACAGGAGCAGGTCCACCTCATGCAGCTCCACCACCAGCACCACCAGCAGCAGCAGCACCAACAGCAGCAGCAGCAGCAAGGCCCAGGCCAGGAACCCTACCACCCCCTCTCCCCCAGAACAACAGGTGCCACCGCCCTTCACAATGTAGAAGAGGTAAGGACTATGCTCCATCCGTGTGTGTGTGTGAAGAATAGAGTTGCTGTGACTTATACTAGTATGCCCTGTCTGTCACCATTACTAGTATGCCCTGTCTGTCACAGTTTTGTGCTACAGTATATACTGTCTTTTCACCTAATTTCCAATGCTATGTTTTAACACGGGCGGGTACATGCAAATGTATTTCAAGATTTTAATACAGAAATGTTTGAGAAAAAAAAAAAACATTTTTCTCACCATGACAACATCACAGGAAATGGAAGCTATGCCTTTCTCACTTTCTGTAATTGTCTGTTTGACCTAAAAATGACTGAGAGAAATGTATCAGCTAAAGTGCTCCATATTGCTCAGAAGCTCTCCGTGGGGCCCTAACGCTGGAAAAATAATTTCCCTACCGTTCCCTCGACGTTGCTAACTGTGTCGGAGTAGAAAGTTAATGCCAGGTGACTGAGGACAGGAGATGATAGGGCATAACATAAAGGATTCCTGTGGGTGAAAGTGTGGTCCAGGGTTTGGGCGACCTTGGTCCTGGAGAGCTCCAGTGTGTGTGCAGGGTTGTTTATCAGGCACCAAACGGAAGAAAATGGACAGGGGCTACATGGGCTTGTCCAAAACCCAGCTTCGTTTCCCAGTGCATAATGTTTTAAAACGTTTTCCGTTGCATGCCCTAATGAACACGACCCAGACCTTTGGTCCTACCCGGCTGGGTCAGGCCACAGAGTGAATAAGCAGCCCTCTCCATCTTACTTTTGTGTTATTGCCTAGCCTGTTCGATAACATGGCAGCCCAGTCAACCTCGTGGCATTTTCCTTTATTAGATTTTAACAGGAAATTAACGTTATTGGAAGACTTTGCTATTTTTGGATGCCAGTATTCGGGCTGAAAGGGATATTCGCCCTGTGTATTCAGGTGAAGTGTTAGGACTTTCCAGTGTTTGCAACTCCCGTACAGACTCGGGAGCCGTGCGTCCTCCAAAACACAACCCGACCAAGCCGCACTGCTTTTTGACACATTGCCCACTTATCCCGGAAGCCAGCCGCACCAATGTGTCAGAGGAAACACCGTACACCGTGTCAGTGTGCATGCGCCCGGCCCGCCACAGAAGTCACAAGAGAGCGACGGGACAAGGACATCCTTGCCGGCCAAACCCTCCCCTACTTTTGATAATTTGTCCAGGTGCTACAACGTTCTTAAGGGTTTTTTTTAAGGTATTTTGTGCCGCTGTGGCAGTCAAACCTGCCTGATCACGAGAAACGGCGCGCTGTCAAGACGGTGGCTAGTCAGACCTGGAGAGATGGCACACCACCTCACCTAGTCAAGTCTCAACACTGCACTAGTCAAGTCTCACCCTTCCTCCTAAAAAAAAACATGTTTTAGGGGGATAACGGCAACTTCTAGCAATTTCTCCCCAATTTCGTGATATTACAATATTGTCTCATCGCTGCAACTCCCCAACAGGTTCGGGAGAGGTGAAGATCGAGTCATGAGTCCTCCGAAACATGACCCGCCAAGCCGCATATCACCCACACGCTTAACCCGGAAGCCAGCCGCACCAATGTGTCGGAGGAATCACCGTTCAACTGGCCCGCCACAAGGAGTCACTAGAGCGAGATGAGCCAAGTAAAGCCCCATCGGCAAAACCCTTCCCTAACCTGGACGACGCTGGGCCAATTGTGTGCTGCCCTATGGGACTCCCGGTCACGGCCCGAACCCCAGGCTGTATTGACGCCGCAACACTGAGATGCAGTGCCTTAGACCGCTGCACCACTTGGGAAGCCCAATTTTACTGTCATTCTAAACATTCTAAACCCCCCCCATGCAACTAAAATTTCTGGAGAAAAAAGGGTCTCTCACAAGGTGTTGGATCTAACACTGTCACTCCCCAAAGGCTCATCTCACCACAGTCATCAACACCCCTGGATGGTGTTCTGGTCTGAGGGCTGTTCTGTTTTCATACCACTGTCCAATTTTGGAAACGGGTGTTTTCTCGACTGCTCTTCGGAAGGCTCAGCCTGTCCCCTCACGTGGCTCTCATCCCGTCTTATTGGTATTCCCATGAGTTTTCCAGGATTTTTATCATGATTCCCTGCATGTTCCCAGCTTACTGTAATGGTTACTCTGGCTGAAGAGTGAATGTGTTGTGTAAGTGAAATGAGGACGTTGTGGAATGGATTCACTCCTGCTGTTACTAGTTGACAAATAAGAGGAGCGCCGAGGAGGGTGGTGTGATTCCTACAGCAATGACCTGGCACTGTGAGGAAAGGAATAGGGATGATGTCTCAATGTACCATGGGCCATTTTGATTGACCTATATCGTTTTCGTTTTTTTTTTCTTCTCTATCCCACCTTGCCTCCTTTCTGTATCACACCTGTCTGTTATTTTCTCTCTCCCTCTTTCAGTATGAACCCAGGGGTCCCGGGCGGCCCCTCTACCAGCGGCGGATCTCCTCCAGCTACCCAGACGAGGGATCCCCCGCCAACGCCGCCGTCATGGCCCAGCAGCAGCCACAGCCCTGCCCGGCAGACCCCCAGGAGCACCCCCACCAACACCCTCACCCCCACCAACACACTCACCAACACCCCCACGCCCCCTACGGTTACCCCCCGCCCGAGCTGTGGCCCGGCAACGGGGGTGGCCCCGGCCCGTTCCAGAACATTCCATGCAACGGAGCCAGCACACTCGTTCAACACCAACACCGGGATCTCCTAGGTACGCATGGGAAGCACCACAAATGACTTTTTGAAACCGTTATCAAAGTGTTGTGCTAATTATTCAGCATTCTATTGACTGTACCTGAGCGAGGTACAGTGCAGATCACTACATTTTTAAAATACAAATATATAATGGTTTAAGTGTAGCCTACTCATTGTACTTGGCAGTGCCTTTGTTAACGCTCTAGCAGTGGCAGAACAGTGACAGCGGACACCATGGCCAAACCGGACGCTCAAATCGAATTTGTCTCCTCCACACCAAACGCGATCACGAGACGCAGGTTGAAATATCAAAACAAACTCTGAACAAATGGTTCAAATTAGGGGACAGGTAGAAACATATAAAGTATTTATGACAAATTAGGTCACAAATGGAAGCAACTTCTCTTTTAACGCCTGGCCAGGCATACGCTCGTTGGCGCGCGCGAGCAGTGTGGGTGCAATGATTGAATAACATGAAGGTTGATTTTGCAACGCACGCGTCCGGTTTGGTCAGTGTCTGACACTCAGGTGAGAGCCAGTCGGGTGTTCAATTTCTGACGGTTGTCGTCAGGGTTGGACCTGGTGAATACAATTTGAAGGCTGCTGGCCATTTGTACGGTTGACGAATCCGCATGCTGAAGCGGCTGTCATTGTCAATGATTCCAACAATGCAAGCGTGACAAAAACAAAAGTGTCAGTTTCCTTTCTAAGTGCCCATTTGTTCTCCTGACATTGACAAGCAACCCCCAATGTGTTGTATATTTTGGAAGTTGAAACTAATCTCTCCAATTTTTCCTCTTTCCCTTTCATCCTCCTTCCTACTCTTCCCTCATCCTTCTTCCTCACTCTCCCTTCCTCCTCCTCCCTCTCTCCAGTAGCTTCCAAGGCCCTGCGGCAGGCAGCAGAGGAGCAGATGAAGGCTGAAGCGGCAGCAGCAGTAGCTGCGGCCCAGCCTCCCGCCCACTCCCTCCAGCACCTCGGACAGTTCCCCCCTCTTATGCCCAACAGCAAGCAGCAGCCGCAGCAGCAGCAGCAGCAAGCCCCCCCAGAGCCCGGCCAGGGCCCTGGGGGCCCCCAAAACCCTGGAAAACCCCCCACCATGTCCTACGCCAGTGCCCTCCGCGCCCCACCCAAACCCAGAGCTCGCCCCGAACAGGTCAAAAAGCACAGCGACCCACTTTCCCTACTCCAAGAGCTCAGCATAGGAAGTTCAAATGGTAGCAACGGATACTATTCCTATTTTAAATGAGTTTCACCCTTGAGAAATAACCCCTAGAAAAATATGAAATAAAAAAAAACGTAAAATATATAAAAAATTGGAAAAAAAGCTAATAATGGCAATACTTTTGTGAAAAAGACAAAAAAAATCAGCTTTTACAAATTGTTTCTATTTGTTTTTGTTTCCCGCTTTTTGTTTTAAACTTTTATTTGTAAAAGTCAAATCTTCTGTTTCACATATCTGACATAAACATTTTTTTTTTTTAAATATGTAAAACTTAAGTATATATAATGGATGCATTACTGGTATATACATACACATGATGTATATATGAATATATACTTATATTATGTACACTTATATATGTATGTAATGCAAAAAAAAGTTTTAAAAAATGAACTAAAATGATTTTAAAAACAGCATTTGGTTGACCACTTGGCTGCCTGTCTGTTTTCCCTTATTGAAGGTTTTTATGTTGAAGGGGGGGGGGGGGTTTTCGTTATTTTTTTTTTCCGTTTTTAAATTGTGTTTGGACTTTCTGTCTTGATTTTCATCATAGTTGTGTTAACAGGGAAAAAGCTAAGTGGTCAACTAATTTCATATAAAGTATATGGAGCATTGTATAGAAGTAGATACATTTTCCTCTAATCTGTACATATAGAGAAAATAAATGACTGAGTTGTATGCAACAGACATGTACCTAAATTCCTGTATCATGTTAGCATTTACATTAGACTTCATTTGGTTTGCTTTTCATCCTCAACCTTAGACATTCTCACCTGAAAATCATCTTCAGTGACAGATTAGTGCAGTAAATGGGATTCTTACATCCATACAAACATGCACATGCAAACACACACCATTCAGAGAAACGATTACTTTATTATACATTTATACAAATGTGTTAGTTGTACGTAAATTCCTTTTTTCACTGGCCCTCTCCTCTTTTTTTTTTTAAAAGAGAAAAATATAGGATAGATAATGATATGCATGCAAAGCCACATCAAAGGGAGGTCTACTCTTGTCTGATTCCAACTTGGACAAACTAGTTTCAGAAAGAACCACGGTATGCTTCCTCTGCCGTTTTTCACCTGAGGCCCAAACAGGGTTGTTCTCCTGTTGGGCGACTGGCTTTCCCTTTAGTCTAGTCGGGTTAACCACGGTCTTCGATGTAGGCGTATTGCGTGATAAAAACGGTATGGAGAAACTTGAGGCCAACTGCATATATTGGTGGATGGGTAACGTGAGTCATAACTAAGGCACGGCTGATGAGGGAGTCTGAAGGTATAGAGAGGCATCACGGCCAAGTTGGAAGTATTTGTTTCATGTTGAGTGAGATGATGGGTCTACGTCAATGGTCTCCTTGTTTTTCTTTGACCCACTTCAGAGCTTTAAAGGTCATTTTTTAGAAAGTCTTGAGAAAGATCTTGTCATACAATTTCCCAACATTCCCTGGTAATTTCTGAAATCCCGTTTGGAGATTTTCTGGAATCAGCGAGGGGAGTAAGCAACTAGGGAATCGTCCCGACTTGGAATTCTTCAACCGGGATTTCTGAAAAACCTGGGAATTTTGGGAACTTTGCAACCGTAGACTATTTTTGTGCTTTTATGTAGGACTTCGGCCCGAAATAAAACCGTCTGGTTTAGACCCGCGCCATCAGTTACTTTTTGGTTCTGTCTTATCTGATTTGTACTGCAATACCACAGTCTTTTTCACCGATATTCCATGTACTCTGTGTCATCAGTGGACATCACTTTTAGCTACCAGCCTCTTGCTCTGATTAGATCGTTGCTTAGATGACTGTTTGCCCTGGAAATTTAGACAGGAAAAAATATTCCGTTTTTTTTTATTTTGACGACTCAAAATGTTTCAATTTTTAACAAATAAATGCAATCGGTGTGGGTTATTTTAACCACAAAAGAGAGATTGTTCACTGTTTTGTAGGTCTTTTCTGACATGCATTCCAATCAGTGAGGTATTTTGTTTTCAGGGTGACGCGTGTCTCTTGGGAGTGAAATCTATTTGCAATTTTTGTCAAATAATTTGCAAACAACCATCAAGCTGTCCAATCTTTATACATTTGTATTGGTGTGCACGCTCAAAAAAGAAATTGCCAGTCGACAATTATTGACGATTGTTATCAAATGCAAATTTGTGACTGATTTTTATTCCTTTTGTGTAATAGCCATATTTGTCACATTTACTGGAAACAGTTTTCTCTCTTCATGATTCATTTGTGTTGCAGCCTTTTTCTCCCCCATCAAATATATATTTTTAATTGGTTAATGGTTTGTTTCAGTATATTGTAATAAAAGACCCTTGGATTCTAACTGGTACATTTATGTAACTATTTTGTCATTCTTTTTAATGTATGAGCCCGTCAATCAGAAGTATCAGGAAGCAAATCTAGTCGGAATTAAAAACATCTCTTAAACAGTTGAAATGATCATTCAAAACATTTACGGGGACTTAAGTTTATTTCAATATTTGGTCATTAGCTTTCCAAGGTCCAGATTCAAGAGGTTGTGAATTTTAGGTTCATCACTACAAAAAACATACTTGTAAATATGCGTTTTCTAGGTATTTACAAACGAGGTTTAGGGAGCGCCTCAATTTTGTAGAAGCTGTTTAAAAGAGGAGGTATGCCCTTTTTAATTATGCAAATTCAAAGACATGGACCGTGTTGGCAGTCACAGCATCTTATAGTAATAACTTTTTAAATTCATTTTTATAAGATGGTGTCTGGCTGCTTTTACAAAGTTTTTCTGTTGCAGGCATATACAACATGTTATTGTAGAATACTTCATTTTAAAATCATTGTTGCAGGAATTATTTGTCCTTGTTTCAGTTTCTTTGCTAAATCCATTTAAAAAAAAAAAAAATCGATTTTAATTTCAGCGGTGCTTTGTGGTTCAACAATGATTTTTCACGTAAGACTTCATTCATTCTGTGCATGCCAAGATGACATGGCTTGTTTATATCCCCGGTTTTATCAAATAGTTTGATTTGTGCAACAACAATTACAATGTGTTTGTTCTCTCCCTACACAGTAACATTTTGGTATATTGTTTGATGTGTACAATGACTTGTGACATACAAAAAAAAAGTATGATATTTTACTAACGTCAATGAATTATGTAATGCTCATGTAAGAGTTGTTTTCTCTCAATTATTTTGCTGGGCGAAAGTTGCTCCCAGACATACGGGAGAGGGGGGGGGCACATATTATGAGCTTTGAAAATCTTTGCAAAGAAGTGGATATTACATTTGAATTAGTTCTCCACAAATTAGTTGTTGGTTAACCTCTAAATTGTGCAATATTTATTCTTCTCAATTTATGCAGTGTCTGATCTGGATTTGTGTGAAATCCAAACCATAAGAGATTGAGCCATTCTGTGTTTGTTCTTAGTAATCTTGTCCAAGAGTAAGTAATAGATCTGTGCTTGTTTCCATACCGTGCCTTTTCAGGCCTTCATTTATTGCTCAAACTCAAAATCTAAATTTTGTGCCGTTGTCATGACTCGTGACCTGACTGACTTTGCATCGAGACAGAAGCTTTTAATGTGTTTGTCGTCAACAGAGTTTGAATGTCAGTTAGCCTCCACCCAGTCACACATCATCGTGTGTAAGTGGCTTCCGAAAGCCTTCATAAAACACCTAAAACAACCCTAACTTGAACAGACGGTTTTGTCTTGGGAGCAGCCTTTAGCCCAGCCAGTAGAGAGCACTGTGTTTCAGCCTTTGTAAAACCACATCTCCTGTTGTCATCCATTTTGTCTCCTCTGTTTCTTCCCCTCCCACAGTAAATCAATGGCACACCTGTTAACTGTAACCCCCCCACTTGACCCACAGGAGTGGGCTACATAATGATGAATATTTCCCTTTCACTCGTTTCAATTCAATTGGTGGTGGTCGTGATAAAGGATTTAGACTTTGTTTCAAAGGTTTTATTTTGTTTTTTGTTTTTCAAAATTTGTTTCTCTATTAAAGTGTTTTTATTGACTCAGTTACTCCTTGTTTTTATTGCAGAGACGTACTTCAATTGTTGGATTGGATGAGGTAGAGTTTTATTGCTCTGAGTGATTTCCCTGTGTGGAAAGGAAGTGCACACCATGTGTCTCAATGTCCCAAAGGGGACCGAAGGGTTACGCAATTGACTTTACTCTCATTAAATCGCTGGGTGTCTTGTTTGCCATTGAAGTTGTGACTTGTCATTATCTCACTCAGAAGTAATGTGGCCCCTGAGGAACCCTTAACCCCAACACACTGTATCCGTCTTGGGATCGGTTTATCCTTAGCCGTCTCAACCGTTCTCTCCACAGGTGCATAGGCCCCCGACCCAGAACTGCTGCTAGTGGTGTACAGTACCCCAACAGTTTGCACTCAAGGCCAATAGACTTGCATCTTTAACATTTGTCACCTTTGTTTACAATCAACCAAGGCAGCTCTGAAGTCATTTTCTCTCTCTGTTTTTGATCCATTCTCCATGTGGTTACTTCCTCTCGTCCCTCTTCTCTGCCACCAGACTAACTCTGGCTGTGAGTTTGGAATCTAAATGAACCCATCAAGGGAGTGGAGACTGAAAAGATCCGGATCAAAAGCCTCGACTCTTTCTGATGTGGCGAAGGACAGGGAGGGTGCTCTTGCTCCTCTTTCATCACCCCCTACACACAGTGAGGATACGCTTCCAAAGATTCCTCCTTCCTTTCATCACCCCCTACACACAGTGAGGATACGCTTCTAAAGATTCCTCCTTTCATCACCCCCTACACACAGTGAGGATACGCTTCTAAAGATTCCTCCTTCCTTTCATCACCCCCTACACACAGTGAGGAAACGCTTCTAAAGATTCCTCCTTTCATCACCCCCCTACACACAGTGAGGATACGCTTTTAAAGATTCCTCATTTCATCACCCCCCTACACACAGTGAGGATACGCTTCCAAAGACTCCTCCTTCCCTTCATCACCCCCCCCCCCAAGAACATGGCCTCGCTCTACCGCCACTCACTGTCCGAGCCCTGAGTTTTCTGGATATTCCCCTCTATTGGCCATAATTCAAGGCTTTATTCTCAAAACAGGTTTGTGTTCATTGGGCCACGCAAAGGAAACATTTAGCTACGGAAAACAAAATGAGCATTTCTTATTGGGCAAGTTCAGCCCATTTCTTACGTTTTGTACCTAAATGAACACGACCCAGGGGTCTTGTATACAGGAGAGAAGGACGGAAGAGATACAGGAAACTGGCTTTCGTCCAAGCTAGATATCAGTGAATTTATTGTATTTAGAAATGCATGGTTATCATAACATGTACGCACAACTGAAGACAACCACTGTGCTGTAATTCATCATTCCATACCAAAAGCTAGTTCTAACAGACAAGGACAGATAAGATGGCGAAGCAATTTTTTGTTCTGCTACAGTCACAAAGTCTTATGTAGTGTTTAGTAACCATAGTGCCAAGTACCTTTATCAACTGCCCTCATCTATTCAATCAAATATCAAATGGGGAAAGCAATGGCATTAGAACTTGCAAGCTTGTTTTGAGACATTAGCAATGTACATTTCTGTATCAAAAAGAATCCTAGTTTAACACTTCCACTGAGTAAATACAAAAGCAGTATCATCCATAACAAAAAGAATGTACCCACTGGGTTTTTACAATACACCTATTTCCTGTCTGTCCATAGAAGCCAAAGACGATTGGTAACATGGGAGAGAAGTCCAGTTTAGTTTGGCTGAAAAGACTGGACATTTGGGAGATATTTCTATTAAAGCTATTTACTGGATCTAAAATGGTACATATTAAGGCTCTCGAGTTTTGTTGAGCTGAATGCCCCTGAAAGTGTTGGCTACTGAGTACCCTCCAAGTTTGATGTTAAATGCATCAGATGCTAACTAAAATCAGAACTAGAAGAAATTGATACCTTCATCAACAACAACAAAAATAGAGTACTTGGTTCGCCTAAATTGAATGGGATCAAATAGTCCAAGAAATTAGGCTGCAATGTGTTCAGCTCTTAAAAAGCAGTTTTTTTTGTGTTTGGTGTGCACCTGCTAGAACTGAATCTTTTCCAACCCAAGCATTCAGTGGACGGTTGGTGTTTAGCATTCTGCCTGGTATGCACACTAAACTCACTAGACAACATTATTTGCCTCTCCAATTTGCTGCGACAGCCATGTATTATTCTTATAAAAGTCCTTTTGAATACTGAAAATACTTTTTTTTTTCCCACTATAAATCTAACATGACCTAAATTCTATAATTAAAATAGATCATTTTAATATCACTTCTTTACATCACAATTAGTGGTATGTATGCTGTGAATTTTAAAGGAGTTGCAATATTAAATGCTTAATTATGAAGTAATAATTTGGCATCTGATTAACAATTTCCTGGTTTATCTTAATCTGCCTGAATACATTTGACATAAATTCATTGCAAGTGCTTGATGCACTGAAAATAACAGAACCATCCCAGTTATAAATTGATTGACATATGTACAGAATTATCATAAAAAACACACATTGTGAAAAAGGTGGATTCATAGGTCAAATGTCAATCCATTACTATTTATACCATTAAATAACATGTCAAAATGTATCATTAACCAGGTTTCCATCCAACCATTTCATGCTGATTAATTACCGGACACTTGGAAAAAAAGTAACGACTGGGCTGATGGAAACAGGAAATGCCGGTGCAGTTTTATAAAACAGACCATTTGCATCAATCGACATGGTGGGATGTTTTATGTGTCTGTAAAATTAATAATGCGAGAAATGGCAGTGGAAATGCCTTTTATCTGCAAATATTTAATAACCATCACATCGGCATAAACTTGGAGTCACACGATGACACTATGTAGTGTGATCCTCCACTATGACTCGGGAAAGCATGCAGGACTCGACTGCTCCCAAGCGCTGTGTGAAATAATCCTCTGGTTCCACTATATCACAACACAAAGTTTATCTTGATCGTGATCTTATTGCTTTTAAAACAAAGTGTCACTCTCTTCCTCGTCTCATCCCTCTGTCTATTACTCCACTTCGTGTTCAGCGTCCATGCAGGACTCCCAGGGGTTTTGGGGCATGCGGGGCATGGAGAGCAGGAGGAGGCCGAGGCCACTGAGGAAGAGGAGGCAGAAGCCGGCGCAGGCACAGGCGAAGGACCAGGCGTAGGAGTAGTCTATCCAGATGGTTTCCTCGCTCTCGATCATCCGCTTTACCGACTGACGCATCACCTCCACTGAGATGATGGCGCACAGACCTGCGATTGGGCATAGAGGGAGAGAGGAGGATGGGTTAACGGGCATGACCTCCAATCACAGGTAAGCAGTTGAATCAGATATTATTTGTTTTTCATTTGCTATACTATATTTTGATTTTAGTACTGCATCTGTTCCCTTAACACACTGATAACAGTACAACCAAAAGATTACAGAGGTAATGTGTTATCTGCGTGTCTGGTCTCACCTGCGAAAGCGAAGAACATTCCGGCAGGTTTGAGGATGTAGTCATTTCCCTTCTTGAAGGAGCACAGGAGACACAAGGTGCCCAGGATCATAAAGGCCAGGCTGAAGATGGCGATGGCCGCTGCCGAGATATTGTACTCTGAAAAGAGAGCAAATAGAGGTCACTTGAAGATGACCCCTGACCTATGAAAATATAGTATGCCATTTAGCAGACGCTTTTATCCAAAGCGACTTACAGTCATGCATGCATATGGGTGGTCCTGGGAATAAAGCCCACTACCTTGGCGTTACATGTGCCATGCTCTACCAACCGAGTTAGAATGTATGTAAACACACAACACAGGAGGAGGTTAAAGTTTCCTCTTACCACTGATACAGGGTCAGACATTTTGCCATCCAGGTAGGATTGAGGGAAGGGTAGTCTGATCCTAGATCTGTGGTTAAGCGCAACTTCTATCTTAAGCAATTGTACATACTGTAAACTTGTAGAGTGCTACTTTCCTCCTATAACACTAAAAATACCTCTCTAAAATGGATCTGCATAAATTAACTTTAGCTTTTCAATACTCAAATTGTTTTGATTTTTCTACGTTACAGTACACGAAAAGGTAAGAAAGAGTCATTGTGGTGGGTTGTCTTTGTATGTGTATATAAAATCAGCCATAAGCCGATAGGAGGCTTACCAAGAAAAATTGTTTTATTCCAGAGCAGCATGAGTCCTTATGTCTCCAGCTGAATTATATCAATTATTTTTCATGACAGTGCAGCACTGGCGTAACTGGATGTGCAAACACTCATGTGGATTTTTTCCATTTGTCTTTAGTTTATGACTGAGAAAATAGTTGAAGGGACCTAACTGAATTGTTACGCGTGCAGATTAATTTAGTTTGTCACCTCATTGTACAGTACATGAGGTACAGTCACAGAATGGACAATTAAATATATCTTTTTTTTTTAATGAACAGGAGTGTGAAGCATGATAAGGAAGACGGAATTTCACTTGGTTGGTGGAATCTGCCATCAGTCAAACTAACAAGCTACCTAAATCAATCAAACAAACTAACGGAATGAAATAACGAGGTTACATTTGAAATGACATTGAGCTCGAAGTCCAAAATTGTTGTGTGAAATGAGAGACATGTTACACAGTGAAAAAGTTCCTCTGGCAGTAAGGCAGCCATCTTTATTCAACCAAAAGGAGAGAACTAAGCTTGGCATTACTGTACGTTGTTCCAAGCTATTCCAAGCTGCTTAACCAGCCATTCCGGTTATGTCGGTGTTGTAATGTGGATGGAGGAGCTAGGCTTTGATCTTCCGCCTGCGCTCTTAGAATCGGTGCCCAGGGGAGAGCCTCTCCTCGGGGGCTCCCCTTCATCTCATTCTGGGGGAGGATGGGCCAATGCTGGCTCTCACCCCTTGAGTAGTCCTGGAATCATGCTATATCCTGCATGGCGTGCTAGCGCTCTTCCCCTTGCAACCCCAGAGAGAGGGGTGAGCGGTTTCAGTCTAGGCTGGATCAGTGGTTTAATGTCTCAGGTATGGGCTGAAAGATCTCTTTTGCGCTCTATTTGGTGCTTTAGTGATTTATTATCCAAGTGGCATTTTCAGTTTAGCTCTGTTTACGCTGCTTGGCTGGAACTGCCTGTAGCTAGTCGTACTGACAGCGCTGGATCTGCCTGTGGCTAGTCGTACTGACAGCGCTGGATCTGCCTGTGGCTAGTCGTACTGACAGCGCTGGATCTGCCTGTGGCTAGTCGTACTGACAGCGCTGGATCTGCCTGTGGCTAGTCGTACTGACAGCGCTGGATCTGCCTGTGGCTAGTCGTACTGACAGCGCTGGATCGGAGCTCTATGGCCATGCTCCATATAAATGGTAACCATTGGTTTATTGAGGAGTGAAGAATCCCAATGGGCATTTGGAATGGGTCAGTGCCACATTTCAAAGTAAGGGCTATTTCTATTTCTGGGGCTAGCCATTAGCAATTTCATGAGGTGTGTGTGTGTGTAAATATATTATGAGGTTACACAAACTTACACAAAATAAGCTTTAGACCACACTATTTACCAAACTCTAGACCACCTTTACTCCACACAGAGAGACGCGTACAAAGCTCTCCCTCACCCTCCATTTGGCAAGTCTGACCATAATTATATCCTCCTGATTCCTGCTTACAAGCAAAAACTAAAGCAGGAAGCACCAGTGAAGCAGATGCTAAGCTACAGGACTGTTTTGTTAGCACAGACTGGAATATGTTGCGGGATTCTTCCGATGGCATTGAGGAGTACACCACATCAGTCACTGGCTTCATCAATAACTGCATCAAGGACGTCTTCCCCACAGTGACTGTACGTACATACCCCAACCAGAGGCCATGGATTACAGGCAACATCCGCACTGAGCTAAAGGTTAGAGCTGCCCCTTTCAAGGAGCTGGACTTTAAATCGGAAGCTTATAAGAAATTCCGCTCTGCTCTCCACCGAACCATCAAACAGGCAAAGCGTCAATACAGGACTAAGATTTAATCACACTACACCGGCTCTGATGCTCGTCGGATGTGGCAGAGCTTGTAAACTATTGCAGACTACAAAGGGAAGCACAGCCACAAGCTTCCCAGTGACACGAGCCTATCAGATGAGCAAAATTACTTCTATGCTCGCTTCGAGGCAAATAACACTGAAACATGCATGATAGCATCAGCTGTTCCGGACGATTGTGTGATCACTCTCTCCGTAGCCGATGTGAGTAAGACCTTTAAACAGGTCAACATTCACAAGGTCGCAGGGCCAGATGGATTACCAGGATGTGTACTCTGAGCATGAGTCTGTAATACCAACATGTTTCAAGCAGTCCACCATAGTCCCTGTGCCCAAGAACACTAATGTAACCTGTCTAAATGACTACTAACCCGTAGCACTCTCATCTGTAGCCATGAAGTGCTTTGAAAGGCTGGTCATGGCTCACATCAACACCATTATCCCAGAAACCCTAGACCTACTCCAATTTGCATACCGCCCCAACAGATCCACAGACGATGCAATCTCTATTGCACTCCACACTGCCCTTTCCCACCTGGACAAAAGGAAAACCTATGTGAGAATGCTATTCATTGACTACAGCTCAGCGTTCAACACCATAGTGCCCTCAAAGCTCATCACTAAGCTAAGGACCCTGACACTAAACACCTCCTTCTGCAACTGGATCCTGGACTTCCTGACGGGCCGCCCCCAGGTGGTACGGGTAGGCAACAACACATCTGCCACGCTGATCCTCAACACGGGGGCCCGTTGGGTGTGTGCTCAGTCCCCTCCTGTACTCCCTGCTCACTCATGACTGCATGGCCAGGCACAACATCATTAAGTTTGCCGATGACACAACAGTGGTAGGCCTGATCACCGACAACGATGAGACAGCCTATAGGGAGGAGTTCAGAGACCTGGCCGTGTGGTGCCAGGACAACAACCTCTCCCTCAAAATGATCAAGACAAAGAAGATGACTGTGGACTACAGGAAAAGGAGGACCGAGCACGCCCCCATTCTCATCGACAGGGCTGTAGTGGAGCAGGTTGAGCGCTTCAAGTTCCTTGGTGTCCACATCACCAATAAACTATCATGGTCCAAACACACCAAGATAGTCGTGATGAGGGCACGAAAAGGCCTATTTCGCCTCAGGAGACTGAAAAGATTTGGCATGGGTCCTGAGATCCTCAAAAAGTTCTACAGCTGCAGCATCGAGAGCATGGTTGCGTCACTGCCTGATATGGCAACTGCTCAGCCTCCGACCGCAAGACACTACAGAGGGTAGTGCGTACGGCCCAGTACATCACTGGGGCCAAGCTTCCTGCCATCCAGGACCTCTATACCAGACAGTGTCAGAGGAAGGTCCTAAAAATTGTCAAAGACTCCAGCCACCCTAGTCATAGACCGTTCTATGTGCTACCGCACAGCAAGCGGTACCGGAGCGCCAAGTCTTGATCCAAAAGGCTTCTTAACATCTTCTAACCCCAAGCCATAAGACTCCTGAACAGCTAATCAAATGGCTACCCAGACTATTTGCATGTGACAAATACAATTTTATTTTAAATATTAGTGACATAGCTTTTATTGCAGGACTTTGACAAATTACCTCAACTGTCAACCTTTTGTGTGTTTTAAATATTAATATTGGAATGTACAGTCTTACCCCACCCATATCATGGGTGTACACTCTATAGGCATCAGCTTACTCAGTGACACCCATAGATTACAATTCCATAGAGTTTACACACATATTAGCGTCTTAGCTATTATTGCAGGACTTTACAGTCCATTAGGAATGTTCAATACGCACAATAGATTGACTGGGGAGGTGATTTCTCACAGTCAAAGTCCTGCAATAAGAGAGCCCACAGCTCATCCAGCAGTACACTGCATCCTTCTCCCTCTGAAATGCTGCACCTCTCTCCCGACCTGCTGCAGCCACACTCTGCCTGTTGCTTTAAACAGATGTGTGATTCAACAAACACCATGTTGTTAGTTCTCAAACCATGCTTATTGTGGGACTTTAAAGAGCGACTTCCTTTAAAAAGCAACAAATCCCTTTGAAAACGGCATACGTGGTATCAGTATGAGCCAGAAACAGTTATTTTAAAGTCAAAATGTACTGCAAAGTGTAAATATGATCATTTTTGTGATGAAGTCAGTCTGGTCTAAAACGGAGTTTGGAACATCCATGCATCACACCAGGTAAAGGAAAGTTGGGTTTTGATTTGCCGATGTCCAGTTGCCCACTAACATGGAGTGAACCGCTTCGGTGATTGCTCTCTATCCAATAGCATAGACAGTGAGACAGACCTGCCCAGCAGCTCCGACTTTGTTTACAAAAGACATCAAGTCGTGCATTTTTTTACTCGAGAAATACTGCCCCAAACACCTTACAGGCTGACTACACTGCTCGCATCGCATGCGTGAGCGTCGCTCGCTAACGAGCGTCTGCGTTGCCAAGGGCTAAAATAGAAGTCAGTTCTATTTCTGACGCAGATCGCGCTGCAAGTCCTGCCTCTCCCATCTCCTCGTTGGTTTATAGAAGCAGGTACCCACGTGCCATCTCCTCATTGGTTATACCCACGTGGGTGACTGAAAGACGAACACGGTCAGTGGCAGTAATGCACGTAATTTATGAAAGTTGCCAATCGCAATATAAAGTCAAGAGAAGAAAAAGCCTGGAAGGAGGAGAGATGACTATAAACGATACGGTTGACAGTTTTATGTGTGGATTAATTGGTGGAGTAGGGGACCTTGTGCATTTCAAATAAATAACTCAATGTTTATATCCCAGGACAAATTAGCTAGTAACATCAAGCTAGCTAAATAGGACAAATTAGCTAGTAAGGGCAAGCTAGCTAGCTAAATTGACATAAATGTTTAATGCTTTTCGATCTGTCCCCAAATTAATATACATGGTTCAGAGTTTGTTTTGATATTTTAACCTGCGTGTCGTGATCACGTTTGGTGTGGGGGGACAAAATACATTTATGCACGATGGCGCACGAGCGCAGCCGGTTCGGGTTCCTTGTTAGTCAGATGTAAAATTGCACAACTAAAACATCATTGGCAAAAACGTCAAAATGAATTATAGATTTCTTCTGGGGATTTTTAGGAAGTGAAGTAGGCTTCCGCATCTACAGTGTCTCACGGGGGACAAACATTAACCAAACGTGTAATTAGTCAGAAAACAAACCACCAAGACTGAAATCCAATTTTTCTAATGAGCGACAGAAAAAAAAAACATGTGCCGATCGGCGTGTTCAGTGGCTCTTTAACTGTGTGAAATCACCTCACTAGTCAGCCTATTGTACGTATTGAACATTCATATAGCTTTACCTATAGTGTCTGCCCCCCATGAAATGGTGCATCAGCCTACTCACTGACACCCACAGATTACAATTCGGAAGTGTTTACACAAATATTAGCATCATAGCTCTTATTGCAGGACTTTGACTGTGAGAAATCACCTCCCCAGTGACCCCTGCAAACAAAAATGAGTCGTTAGGACGTCCTCAGAACGTCAAAAGGTTTTGTCATGGTCACCTGGACGTCAAAACAGTGACATGCTCGTATCTCCTGATCTATGTGAACTGTCTTTACGTTTCTTTACAAAAAAGATTGAAAATATTACATCACAGACTTGCAGTAGCCAGTCTTACACCAGCAATTCTTGTTCAGAGGCATAAGAGGCAATTACTCTGAGACAGTCTACTGCTTCCTATTGCTCATTTGAGAAAAAATCCATTACATCTCTTCTTATATGTACTCATATACACAGCGTACTTATAACGTATGTTCTTATAAACTATGTATTTTACAAGCCTGTGAATTTACAGGTATACAGGTATATTATTTCAATATGATCCGATGTACACAACTGAAGTTAGATGTACAGTGGGGCAAAAAAGTATTTAGTCAGCCACCAATTGTGCATGTTCTCCCACTTAAAAAGATGAGAGGCCTGTAATTTTCATCATAGGTACATTTCAACTATGACAGACAAAATGAGAAGAAAAAAAAATCCAGAAAATCACATTGTAGGATTTTTAATGAATTTATTTGCAAATTATGGTGGAAAATAAGTATTTGGTCAATAACAAAAGTTTCTCAATACTTTGTTATATACCCTTTGTTGGCAATGACAGAGGTCAAATGTTTTCTGTAAGTCTTCACAAGGTCTTCACACACTGTTGCTGGTATTTTGGCCAATTTCTCCATGCAAATCTCTAGAGCAGTGATGTTTTGGGGCTGTTGCTGGGCAACATGGACTGTTGCTGGGCAACATGGACTTTCAACTCCCTCCAAAGATTTTCTATGGGGTTGAGATCTGGAGACTGGCTAGGCCACTCCAGGACCTTGAAATGCTTCTTACGAAGCCACTCCTTCGTGTTTGGGATCATTGTCATGCTGAAAGACCCAGCCACGTTTCATCTTCAATGCCCTTGCTGATGGAAGGAAGTTTTCACTCAAAATCTCACAATACATGGCCCCATTCATTCTTTCCTTTACACGGATCAGTCGTCCTGGTCCCTTTGCAGAAAAACAGCCCCAAAGCATGATGTTTCCACCCCCATGCTTCACAGTAGGTACGGTGTTCTTTGGATGCAACTCAGCATTCTTTGTCCTCCAAACACGACGAGTTGAGTTTTTACCAAAAAGTTATATTTTGGTTTCATCTGACCATATGACATTCTCCCAATCTTCTTCTGGATCATCCAAATGCTCTCTAGCAAACTTCAGACGGGCCTGGACATGTACTGGCTTAAGCAGGGGGACACGTCTGGCACTGCAGGATTTGAGTCCCTGGCGGTGTAGTGTGTTACTAATGGTAGGCTTTGTTACTTTGGTCCCAGCTCTCTGCAGGTCATTCACTAGGTCCCCCCGTGTGGTTCTGGGATTTTTGCTCACCGTTCTTGTGATCATTTTGACCACACGGGGTGAGATCTTGCGTGGAGCCCCAGATTGAGGGAGATAATCAGTGGTCTTGTATGTCTTCCATTTCCTAATAATTGCTCCCGCAGTTGATTTCTTCAAACCAAGCTGCTTACCTATTGCAGATTCAGTCTTCCCAGCCTGGTGCAGGTCTACAATTTTGTTTCTGGTGTCCTTTGACAGCTCTTTGGTCTTGGCCATAGTGGAGTTTTGAGTGTGACTGTTTGAGGTTGTGGACAGGTGTCTTTTATAATGATAACAAGTTCAAACAGGTGCCATTAATACAGGTAACGAGTGGAGGACAGAGGAGCCTCTTAAAGAAGAAGTTACAGGTCTGTGAGAGCCAGAAATCTTGCTTGTTTGCAGGTGACCAAATACTTATTTTCCACCATAATTTGCAAATAAATTCATTAAAAATCCTACAATGTGATTTTGTTTTTTTTTTCTCATTTTGTCTGTCATAGTTGAAGTGTACCTATGATGAAAATTACAGGCCTCTCATCTTTTTAAGTGGGAGAACTTGCACAATTGGTGGCAGACTAAATACTTTTTTGCCCCACTGTATCTTCTACATATAAAAGGAAAACATGTGATGTGTTCATTTCATTTATAGGACCATGGAAACGGTGGGTCCCCATAAACCATGTTATAAACTGACGGACATCATAAACATAAAAACAAGTGTGTGTGTGTGCGTAAATATATTCTAATTTACACCCTACTGATTGGGTCTGACAAGGCCCTGCATGTGCTAAGCAGTCCTGTCATATGTGAGAGTACATACGTTGAATGGGCCAAATGTGCACAGTACTGGCAGGGTCACAGAGGGGGCTAGTGGAAAGATGGGGGAAGGGAATGGGTGTTGAGCGGAATTAGCTCTGTCACATGGTGTTCCATTGATGCTACCTGCCAGATCATATACTCAGCTAACACATAACATTCTGAGAACCATATGTTTTTTTTTTATGGGAATTTCAATATTTCAGCATAACGTTTTCTGCAAGTCAAGAAAACATTAGTAACGTTCAAAGTAGTGTTCTCAAATACCAGTATTGTGATACGAGGAAGTACGGAAGAAAAGGAAACAAATTATGAAGCGGATTACATTTCTTGAGAGAAACATTCCTAATGTTGGATGCAAGAAGTCTTATGTTGTCACCCACAGTCACATTTGCTTATTTTCCAAGCTATAGCACATCATACTTAACAAAAGTAGATTTTAAAGGACCATAGAGTTGAGTCTGCGTCGTGCTTTCTTTTTTGCCATGGAAAATCTGGAATCGTAGTATCACAATACTGGTATAGTGACAACAGTAGTTCAAAGAATGTTCTAAGAATGTTTTTTTTTAAAAACATATACATTCTGTTCTCAGCGTCGACAAAACTCTCTCTATCCTCTATCTTGCTAAGTGTGTTCAAGTGTGTTGTCCGTGCCAACTAATTGGCCACACCTGATGTTAATGAGTGCTTGTTTCCTTTGAAATGGGGTCTGTTTGAATAGACTAAAATGAACAGCGTTGTAAACAGCTGAGTAAAAAACAAACATGGCGTGCTCGCTCCGTCCTGCTGACGCAGTGGACTAATTCCATGGATAGAGAACAGAAGATCACAGGTTTGAATCTCACTGACGCCGTGGCATAATAAAAAATACATGTATTTGCATGATTAATGCCTAAGCAAGATTTCCATGTTCTTGAAACATTCAGGGAAAGTTTTACGGGAGTTATTCAAAAAACACCAAATAACATATGATTTCTGTTCTCAGAACGTAAAATAAAAACCTCCCAGGAAAACTTCCAGGGAACCATAGTAAAATGTTCTCAGAACCTCCCTGCCACCTAAAAACAAACATTCCCAGAACATGCTAAATGATCATTTAGTTTTCAGAATGTTTTTAAAAAATTCAGTTCTACTGGTCAGGAAACATATGGCTTCGTTCGCAGAACCAATGGGAAACCAAAAATGTACGTTTCCACAATTTCCTAGGAACCAAATGTGCTAGCTGGCTATCCATTCAGTTAACTTGGCCGCGTCCCTTGGTATACTGGGAAAAGTCCATATACTTCAATGTTTCTGCTTGTATTGAAACCAAGGCTGATGGACAAATGCTAACAAAGACCAAGGGCCCCATTCAACCCGTAGCGCTGAAGAGCTGCGCTACTGCGCGCTAGGAAAGTAAAGGCAATCTTCCGACTGCATTGACAGTTAGGACTCCATAAGTCGGCTCAATCGGAAATTACCTTTACATTTCAAACGCGCTGTAGCGCTGAACTTTGGTGACGTGGATTGAATCCAGCCCCAAGGCACCACTGGTTATGTGGGTAAGGCTTAGAATGAAGGGGTATGTCTGGCTCTTTGTGCTTTGGTCTTTGTTAGCGTTTGTTCCTAAAACTTAGAAGGAGACAATGGGCAGCCCTGCCATGCTCCTAAAATGGAGTTGAGATGTATCCAATTTGGCTTGTACTATTCACCATCCATGTTTCATATCCCATGTTGCTTATTTGTTTTTATGACTCTCCCTTTGAATCTTCTCTTATGAAACATTCTGTCAAAAGGACATCAAAGAAGACACACATTTTGTTCTTGAAGAGAATAAACCAATATACAGGTAACTGCCAAAATAAAGGAAACACTTGTGTAAATGAAGGATATAAAGCAGGTGCTTCCACACAGGTGTGGTTCATGGGTTAATTAAGCAATTAAAACATCCCACCATGCTTAGGGGTTATGTATATAAATGCCCAGTTGCCCATTATTTTGGGTACCATGGCTAGATGAAGAGATCTCAGTGACTTTGAAAGAGGGGTCTCAAAGGAGCATAGTGGGCTTAAAGGGGGTGTGTGTGTGTGGATGTTTTACTATACTTGAGTACCAAAAGTCCTCACAAGAATAGTAAACTAACTAAAATTCAGAGAAGTGAGGACATTTTGCCGGTCCACACTTGTAAAAAGGCTATTTTAGGCTTAGGTTTTAGGGTTAGAAATAGGTTTAGGGATTAGGGTAGAGGTTAGTGTTAGGATTAAGGTTCATTTAGGGGTTAGGGAAAATAGGATTTTGAATGGGAATCAATTGTTGGTCCCCAAAACGTCCTCACGAGTATAGTAAAACATAGCTGTGTGTGTGTGTGTGTGTGTAAATCTATTATGATTTACACCCTACTGGTTGGGTCTGACAAGGCCCTGCATGTGCTTGGCGCCCTTACGTGCATCACATGGAAGTCTTGTCATATGTGAGAGTAGATGTGTCTAATGGGCCAAGCATGTGCGCAGTACTGGCAGGGTCACCAAGGGGGCTAGTGGGGTGATGGGAGAAGGACAATATCCAGGAGAGAAGGGAATTGGCAGTGACAGGGATTCGCTCTGTCACATGGGGTTCCATCACGCTACCTGCCGGAGCTTATATCCACTCAGTTGACTTTGCCGCAACCCTTGCGCCTACCAAAACTTAATATACTTAAATGTTTCAGCTTGTGTTGAAATTAATTCCAGGCTGATGGCCAAATCCTAAGAATGACCAAATCACCATTGGTTGTGAAGCAGTAAGTCTGGTTCTTGTACGCTTGTTTTTGTTAACATTTGTCCATGAAACTTAGGAGACAACGGGCAGCCCTGCCTTGCCTATTTTTTTTATGACTGTTCCCTTTGAATATTCCCTTATGAAACATTCTGTCAGAAGCGACATGCTTTACACCACTCCAGCCGATGCTTGGCATTGCGCATGGTAATCTTAGGCTTATTATGTGTGGCTGCTCGGCCATGGAAACCCATTTCATGAAGCTCCCGACAAACAGTTCTTATGTTAATGTTTCTTCCAGAGGCAGTTTGCAACACAGTAGTGAGTGTTGCAACCTAGGAGAGATTAATTTTATGCGCCACTCGCTTCAGCAGTCGGCGGCCCCGTTCTGTGAGCTTGTGTGGCCTACCACTTTGAGGCTGAGCCATTGTTGCTCCTAGACGTTTCCACTTCACAATAACAGCACCTACAGTTGACCGGGGAAGCCCTAGCAGGCCAGAAATTTTACGAACTGACTTGTTGTAAAGGTGGCATCCTATGAAGGTGCAACGTTGAAGGTCACTGAGCTCTTCAGTAAGGCCATTCTACTGCCAAAGTTTGTCTATGGCGATTGCATGGCTGTGTGCTTGCTTTTATACACCTGTCTGCAGCGGGTGTGGTTGTAATAGTCAAATCCACTCATTTGAAGGCGTGTCCACATACTTTTGTATATATAGTGTATAAACCAAGTGTACAAAATATTAGGAACATCTGCTCTTTCCATGACATAGGCTGAACAGGGGAATCCAGGTGAAAGCTATGGTCCCTTATCACTTCAATCAGTGCAGATGAAGGGGAGGAGACAGGTTAAAGAAGGATTTTTAAGCCATGAGACAAGTGAGACAAATTGTGTATGTGTGCCATTTGAATGTGGTATGGTAGTAGGTGCCAGGCACACTGATTTGAGTGTGTTGTCATATATACATATATTCATACACATAGCTCATATATTATACAGCGCCAAACTTATCCGCTTGACTCAAGTCATTGCACACACCCCTGTTCGAACAGGAAGCACCCTACCCCCAGCCATAAACTGCCAGTTTCAGTTCCTCTTATCTCACGACCCCAGGACACACAGACATTCCATTGCATAAACACACACACTTCATCCCCCCTCTACTGGTCGGGTGCCCAGAGCAGAAGGCTCTGCTGTGCACCATTGGGGCTCCTGCTCTGGCTGGAGCAGGTCCGCCTCCAACCCTTCGGGACCAGTCAGAAGACCACCACGACAAGACTCCACCTACATTATTCTATGTATAAAAACTGTTGTAACCTTTGTTTAGGCCCCTTTTTCAGCTAACTCCATTTTGAGCTATATGAATCAGGTCCGTGCACGTTAAACTGCTAGGACAAGATATCTTTGACCTTAATAAACTGCCTTTTTGCTATAATTGATTCCACTCTGTCCAGCGTCCATGATTTGGTCTCACTCTCCTGTAAGTTAATCATCAACAGTGTCAAGAACTGAAATGTCTTTCACACTCAACAGTTTCCCATGTGTATCAAGAATGGTCCATCACCCAAAGGACATCAGCCAACTTAACACAACTGTGGTAAGTAAGCATTGGAGTCACCATGAGCCAGTATCACCATGGAATGCTTTCGATGCCTTGTAAGAGCCCATGTCCCGACGAATTGAGGTTGTTCTGAGGTCGAAAGGGGGTGCAACACAATAGTAGGAAGATGTTCCTAATGTTTTGTACACTCAGTGTACATGAAAGTTACAAAACAGAATCATGGTGTGTTAGTTAGGCCATTATTAACTTGTGTATGGATGAGGCACAAAAGAAACCTTACCTTTCTGGGTTTTGACTTCAAAAATCTCAGACTCGTCCCCAGGAGTGAAGTGTTTGAAGTAAGTGCAGTTCTCCGCTGTAGGAGACATGAAAACACAGTCAGCTGGAGGTTCAGATAGTAGCACTTCAGGCACTTGAGCCACAGAGGATGATTTGCTTCTTTTAAAAAAATAGCTGTGGATTGTAGCTGTGGATTGTTTTAAATCACAATGCCAAGGGCATAACCTACAGTTGAGAAGTGCGAAATTGGGCAGGCGGCGCACCATATCAGATAGCTGATTGTTGATTTGCGGCTGTCAGTGCAATTAGGCTATCAAAATTCTCAACTCACAATAGGCCATTGAGCGAACAGTAGCGTATTTTATTGGCACTCTATAGCGGAGACCATCGGCCATATCCCCGTTGAGGGCGCATATTCACTGTCTTATTCATTGGGTCCCTGTTTCTGTAAGGACAATAATTTCCTCCCCCAGGCTAGTTGAGCGTCATAGCCTGTGTCTCCAGTGTTTTTTTTTAAATCGACTAGCGACAAATCTAGCGACTTTTTCTGGTGTTATTGGAGACTCTGACATGAAAGGGTGCTGCTGTGGGCCCCACCCCGGTCCCAAAGCACTCGCAGGCGGCCCAGTCCTCGCGCAACAGTCCCTCCCAGCTGCAGTCAGAGCAGGAGATGTTCACCCCTCCATGTCCAAACTGCAAATGAATTGCGCATGTGGGAAGCTCCCGCTGGCTGATCCCGCCCTGGCTTACATTCAGGGTGGGATGTAAATGTTAAATGTTCTTTCTCTAAAATAAATCACTGCACAAAAATAAATCACTGCATTTGACTCACTCACACAGCCTCAGTCACTTACTCACCTTGTCCACTGTGTGTGTGCCTCTCTGTGACATAAGCTAAACATCTAGCTGGCTAGCTCATCATGTCTCAGTCTAAACTGTACACTCAAAAATACAGAAAGGAGTGGGAATCAAACCCTGAATTCAAAGGTTGGTTGAAGCCGTCTACGCCAAACTTAGTGATGTAAAAAAACACGTCAACTCAAAAACATACTCAAAAGGCAAAGCCTTATAACAGTTCCACCCAAAACAAGCTGCCATTTATGGTTTAAAAAATTGACTCTGCAAAAAAGGCTGAAGCCACCATGGCATTAGCTGTCGCTGAACACTGTTCTATGCTGGCATGTGATCACATTGGAGAAGCATGTAGAGCTGCTTTCTCAGACTCCACTGCTGCTACCCACTTCAAAATGCACAGGACAAAGTGCACAGAAATGATTAATGGTGTTATAGCACCATACTTTCTGAAAAAAATGGTCGCAGATGTGGGTGAGCAGCGTTTCAGCCTCCTCCTCGATGAGTCCACGGATGTAAGTGTTTCTAAGTACCTGGGGGTTGTGATAAGGTACTTTAGTGGCACCAAGCAGACAATTGTATCAACATTTCTGGGGTTTGTTGAGTTGGAGAGAGGAGATGCCAAATCTATAGCCCGTGCTGTTGTGGCTTTCCTCGAGAAGTGTTGTCTTAAAAAAGAGAAACTCCTGGGGATAGGGACTGACAATGCCTCTGTTATGACTGGAATTAACAATGGGTCCATAAACTGCTGGAGGAGGAGTATGGCCTCAAATATCTGGTTCTTATTCGCTGTGTGTGTTCTAAACATATTTAGGGTGTTTTTTTACTCACTTTTTGTCTCTCCCACGACGTTATTCCTCTCTCTTACAGCTTCCATCACAATTACAAGCACATTGCAAATTATGCAAATTATACATTGCAGTCATTTAGTGACTTCTAGCGACTTTTAGGACAGCCAATGGCAATTTCCCTACTGAGGAGTTGGCAACACTGTAGTCCCTCCCATTTTCAGAGGCCTCGATTAGATGGTTGCATTCAAGACGTCTTTATTGATCTGAGTCTGTCAGAGTAGCCTGAGATTTTGGTGGCATTAAAGATTCTGCTAGTCTCCAGTTATGGAGACGAAAGTGTCGTAGAACTGCATTAAATGTTTATAAATGGCAATTTTTTTCAGATTCTCGTAAAAATGTCCATCTAGCTGGGTTCCCGAGCTCTGGACGTGTGCAAATAAAGGAAAAGAAAGCAGAACAGTGTTTTTTTGCGAACAGTGAGTTAGTTATATTATTAGCCTAGTTTATGACTATCCAATCTACTCATCATGTTAGGAATAGAAGGCTATCTTACATTAGTCTGCAAATAGATAGATGCATGCAATTCTTTATTTTTAGCCTCCACTAACTTGAAACTCACACGCAGCCTATAGGGGCATCCCATTCCCTTTGCCAGGACCAATGTGTTAACCCCTGGGGATCCGTGCTAAGCACAAGTAAAAGCTGACCCACAGAATACGATCACAGCGATTGCAGAGGGCTAGGAGTATCGCCCTACGCTTTAATGCTAAACCAGAACATCAAAACATCCATTCGCCAGGGAAACCATATTTGTAAACAGCGGCGACAGACGGCTGTGTCACTCAGACGTTAGGGGGGACTTCAGAGTCGCTCAACTCTGTTCTGTCACCGGAGAGGCCTGCTCTGCATCAGATACATGGCATCTAATGTTCTGGGCCAACTGCAGGGACCAAGCAGGAGTAAGTTACAGGCTGTCATGTAGAATTATGTGAGCTAAGCATGTTATCACATCGGCTCCAGCCTTTCTCATATCCACACATACACATGGGCTGGAGATAATTCCCCTTTTCCCAGGACTAGAAAGATCGAGTTACTGGTGGGTGGGGTTGCCAGGTTGGATGTATTACTGAGAGAAGGCTAATCAAAAAAGATACACAAAGTATGTGCAGGTTCAATTAGCTGGATTTGGCGCCCATACATGGCGCCAGCAAAACACTCTTTAATGAGTAGAATCCAGCAGACCAAATTTGGCACATGATTAATGACTTCATTTTCTCGGTGTAAACTGGTTTTCTGGTTGAGAAGACATCATCATATAATCAGAGTACAACCAACTGGTCTGTGTTACAACCAGTTAAAGATGTATTTTTCAGTACAGGATGAAAAGCTAAAGTTGAATATGTCACATTTTGCTTGTTATCTAGTCAGATCACCAGATTTCCACCAGATAAAGATGTATTGTTCTGGTTACTTAAAATATGCTCACAAAACATCCTTATACGACTATTATACAACCTGACAATGATTGGTTTTGGTAAGGTAAAGGACCATGAAAAAGGATCTAAATGTGTTCATGTTTTGACTCTCACTAATAGAGGATGTTTTTGTGAATGAGGACACAGACTGGCCATCAAGGGAAAACCCAGAGGTGGTTACTTAGCAACTGGCTTGTCTGCTCTTTTTATTAAGTAAGGCGGGCAGGGGAATGAGGTGGCTAGCCACAGAATTCAATGTTTTGGTTTAGAGAGAGAGGGGTAGTTTATAGAAGAGTCAGAGTACATTCGGGCCTTTAAAGGTCAATTGCTGAGTCGCCTCAGCTCAACCCAGCCATTTTAAGTCGTTCACCCCTCGGCTCTAGCTTCGGTAGTATCTCTCCGCACCACAAACTCCTGTGTTAATAACTGTAATGGACCAGAAGGGATTCTTGTCATCATGCTGAAGACCAAATGGCCTTTCATTGCGCTGAGAGGAGAGAGAGCCCACGCTGCATTATGAGACACTTGAACAGGCATTCGGGCTGTGTCGTTGTCCTTCTGTGTTTGTTAATTGAAACACTAAATCCAGGGATTATGCCAATTATGCGGCGGCGGCGCTCGCCTCATTAGCTTTTGATGTCCTCATTACACACTCCCATCCTCACCTTTAGAGACACACGCGCACACACAATATGAAGGCATTCAGTCAGGTTGGCACAAATACGCACACACACACACATACACTATGAACGCAGGTAGGCAAGCACACATGCACGCTCCCTCGCACACACATGGTCTGTGCCGCTGTGCTCTCTAATGGCATTGGAAGACACTCAAAAGGTCTCTCTAATGATGGGTAGAAGAAAGAGACTCAGGCCTTCCAGGAACTGGCTTACAGTATATGCGCTTGGAATTCAAACCCAGGTCTCTATAAGGACTTGTAAGGCTCCCCCATGTCTATCCACATCTGTAGTATTATCTAAAAATAAGGACGCACGACAATGAGGTTCTAGCTCCCGCATGTTTACTAACCTAACCCTCGCATGTCATACCTAGGTACGGAAACCCCCAAGGGACATCCTACTACATCTTTCCCTCTCCCATGAACAAGAACTCAACATGCATAACCACTGAAGTATAACTGAAATGCAATTTGGAAACCGGTATTATTCTCGAACATGCTACTTCCCATCCTGAAACAGTATGAAAGCATTAAATCACACAGTATGGACATTAACTTAGGTACAACAGTCTCTTTTTGCTGGGTATGGTCCCCAACAGTATGTTTTCTCTTCACGTAACATAGTCTTTCAGCGCTTCACATCCCTTTTTTTTCTTTTTTCTTCCCAATTTCGTGGTATCCAATTGTTAGTAGTTACTATCGCTACAACTCCCGTACGGGCTCAGGAGAGACGAAGTCGAGAGCCATGCGTCCTCCGAAACACAACCCAACCAAGCCGCACTGCTTCTTAACACAGCGCGTGCACCTGCGCGATGAGACAAGGATATCCCTACCGGCCAAACCCTCCCTAACCCAGGCGACGCTAGGCCAATTGTGCGTCGCCCCATGGACCTCCCGGTCGTGGCCGGCTGCGACAGAGCCTGGGCTCAGCTAGGACTGCGATGCAGTGCCTTAGACCACTGCCCCACCCGGGAGGCCCTTCACATTGTGGCTCTGTGAGCATTCTCTCTCCTTCACCCTCTTTTTGTGCATTTTCTGTGGCCTCAGTCTGTGCGGCTGGTAGATCTGGAAGAGCTCTGAGGTGTGTTTTGTTCCTTCGTACCTCTTCTGAGCCTGTGTCCAACACATAGGAGCGTGGGGCATCCGCTTTCCTCAGCACTATTGCTGATGTCTTTGAGTTTGTAATCCGTTGACCTTCTGCCAGCTCTGGCCTCTCCGTAGCACGGTGTCTCCGATTTAAAGTCTCCAGTTTGCGTTTGTTTCAGCCGTTTGTCCCTCTCACCGAAGGCCTTCCTATTAGGCCATCAGGGTTTAAGCTGAGCCGGTGAGACAGGCAATGGGGAACGCAGCCTCCTGCCCGTCAGGAGCTCGGCAGGCGACGGCCCATGATGCAGTGGTGTAACTCTGTAAGCTAACAGAGCCCTGTATGGATCCTTGTTCTTTTTCAGCAGTCCCTTGACTGTTTTCACAGCTCTCTCTGCCTCACCATTACTGTGTGCATGGTAGGGGCTACTGGTCACGTGTGAAGTCATACTCTGCGGCAACAGCAGAAAAGGAGCTTGCAGAGAACTGGAGAGCGTTATCTGTAACCAGGACCTCAGCGACCCCTCGCCTGGAAAAAATGTACTTTAATCCATTGATAACACCAGCTGATGTGGTTATGGGTGTCTTTGCTATTTCAATGTATCTTGAATAGTAATCTACCACTAGCAGATGTGTCATTTTTCCAATAGAACATATCTGCCCTTATCATTTTGCCATGGCCGTTTTGGCAGTTGCGTTGCCATTGGCTCCGGATGACAAGGTTGACATTTTGTACAGACCTCACAATGGGCTACCAGCTTGGCAATCTGAGTACTCAGACCAAGCCACCACACTGACTGTTGAGCCCTCAGTCTGCATTTGGTTATCCCCATGTGTCCCTCATGCACTCTGTCTAGCATTTCTGGTTGTAGACTCTCTGGGATAACTATCCGTAGTCCTTTCATGAGAAGGTCTCCATTACAGTGGAAGTCACTTTGGTGCACCCAAAAGGGCTTCAGCAACTGAGGCAGTTCCTCCTGCCTGGGCCATCCCTTTTTGCACTGCTGCACTATCTGTCAGCAGATGGGGTCTCGTTGTTGCACCTCTGCAATCTGCTGCAGTTTGGTCTGAGATGCAGGTAGACTGTCCCTTACTGCATTAATGGACACCTCCCCCTCTAGACATTGCTCCTCCTCTCATTGGGGCCCTGGAGAGTGCATCTGTTGTGATCAGTGCCTTCCCTGGCACATACACCATCTTGTAGGTGAACCTCAGTAATCTGAGGCTGAAGCGCAGAACTCTGGGAGGCAAGTCGTCCAGTGCTATTGTCCCTAACAGAGCCAACAGTGGTTTGTGGTCAGTCGCTGCTGTAAACTGCAGGCCAATAAGGTATTGGCTGAGCCTTTCACATGCCCATGTAATAGCCAACGCCTCCTTCTCCACTTGTGCATACCTTTGCTCTGTGTCAGATAAGCTTCGGGAGATTATGCTATTGGACGCCATTCCATGTTGTCCTGCATCTGTGTAAGGACCGCCCCAAGCCCAAAGGATGATGCATTTGCTGATACCTTTGTCTTAGCGTGGGGACGGTACTGGGCCAGCACTCTCTGTGAGGCCAGGTCTCCTTTGATTTTGTCAAAAGCTACCTGTTGCACGTGACCCCATGACCAGTCATTCTCTTTGGCTAACTCTCAGGGGTTTGGTTATATCTGAAAACTGTGGGAGGAACTTACCCACATACAGTGCCTTGCGAAAGTATTCGGCCCCCTTGAACTTTGCGACCTTTTGACACATTTCAGGCTTCAAACATAAAGATATAAAACTGTATTTTTTTGTGAAGAATCAACAACAAGTGGGACACAATCATGAAGTGGAACGACATTTATCGGATATTTCAAACTTTTTTAACAAATCAAAAACTGAAAAATTGGGCGTGCAAAATTATTTAGCCCCTTTACTTTCAGTGCAGCAAACTCTCTCCAGAAGTTCAGTGAGGATCTCTGAATGATCCAATGTTGACCTAAATGACTAATGATGATAAATACAATCCACCTGTGTGTAATCAAGTCTCCGTATAAATGCACCTGCACTGTGATAGTCTCAGAGGTCCGTTAAAAGCACAGAGAGCATCATGAAGAACAAGGAACACACCAGGCAGGTCCGAGATACTGTTGTGAAGAAGTTTAAAGCCGGATTTGGATACAAAAAGATTTCCCAAGCTTTAAACATCCCAAGGAGCACTGTGCAAGCGATAATATTGAAATGGAAGGAGTATCAGACCACTGCAAATCTACCAAGACCTGGCCGTCCCTCTAAACTTTCAGCTCATACAAGGAGAAGACTGATCAGAGATGCAGCCAAGAGGCCCATGATCACTCTGGATGAACTGCAGAGATCTACAGCTGAGGTGGGAGACTCTGTCCATAGGACAACAATCAGTCGTATATTGCACAAATCTGGCCTTTATGGAAGAGTGGCAAGAAGAAAGCCATTTCTTAAAGATATCCATAAAAGGTGTTGTTTAAAGTTTGCCACAAGCCACCTGGGAGACACACCAAACACGTGGAAGAAGGTGCTCTGGTCAGATGAAACCAAAATTGAACTTTTTGGCAACAATGCAAAACGTTATGTTTGGCGTAAAAGCAACACAGCTCATCACCCTGAACACACCATCCCCACTGTCAAACATGGTGGTGGCAGCATCATGGTTTGGGCCTGCTTTTCTTCAGCAGGGACAGGGAAGATAGTTAAAATTGATGGGAAGATGGATGTAGCCAAATACAGGACCATTCTGGAAGAAAACCTGATGGAGTCTGCAAAAGACCTCAAATCAAATCAAATTTTATTTGTCACATACACATGGTTAGCAGATGTTAATGCGAGTGTAGCGAAATGCTTGTGCTTCTAGTTCCGACAATGCAGTAATAACCAACAAGTAATCTAACTAACAATTCCAAAACTACTGTCTTATACACAGTGTAAGGGGATAAAGAATATGTACATAAGGATATATGAATGAGTGATGGTACAGAGCAGCATAGGCAGGATACAGTAGATGGTATCGAGTACAGTATATACATGAGGTGAGTATGTAAACAAAGTGGCATAGTTAAAGTGGCTAGTGATACATGTATTACATAAGGATGCAGTCGATGATATAGAGTACAGTATATACGTATGCATATGAGATGAATAATGTAGGGTAAGTAACATTATCTAAGGTAGCATTGTTTAAAGTGGCTAGTGATATATTTACATCATTTCCCATCAATTCCCATTATTAAAGTGGCTGGAGTTGAGTCAGTGTCAGTGTCAGTGTGTTGGCAGCAGCCACTCAATGTTAGTGGTGGCTGTTTAACAGTCTGATGGCCTTGAGATAGAAGCTGTTTTTCAGTCTCTCGGTCCCAGCTTTGATGCACCTGTACTGACCTCGCCTTCTGGATGATAGCGGGGTGAACAGGCAGTGGCTCGGGTGGTTGATGTCCTTGATGATCTGAGACTGGGACGGAGATTTGTCTTCCAACAAGACAATGATCCAAAACATAAAGCAAAATCTACAATGGAATGGTTCAAAAATAAACATATCCAGGTGTTAGAATGGCCAAGTCAAAGTCCAGACCTGAATCCAATCGAGAATCTGTGGAAAGAACTGAAAACTGCTGTTCACAAATGCTCTCCATCCAACCTCACTGAGCTCGAGCTGTTTTGCAAGGAGGAATGGGAAAAAATGTCAGTCTCTCGATGTGCAAAACTGATAGAGACATACCCCAAGCGACTTACAGCTGTAATCGCAGCAAAAGGTAATTTTGCACGCCCAATTTTTCAGTTTTTGATTTGTTAAAAAACTTTGAAATATCCAATAAATGTCGTTCCACTTCATGATTGTGTCCCACTTGTTGTTGATTCTTCACAAAAAAATACAGTTTTATATCTTTATGTTTGAAGCCTGAAATGTGGCAAAAGGTCGCAAAGTTCAAGGGGGCCGAATACATTCGCAAGGCACTGTATGTGGGCATGCCTAAGAAGGTCCTAACTTCAGCCACGTTCTGGGGGATGGGCATATCTGTGATGGCGCTGATCATCTCTGAGTCCGGCTCTATTCCAGCTGCACTGATTTTGTGTCCCAAGAACAAGACCTCTGACTATGCAAAAGTAAATTTTTCATTGAGTGCATCATTCAAGTTAGTCATGTCCACACAGATCCTTATGTCCCCATTGGCTTTTGGGACCACTACCATCCCTGCACACCATTCAGTGGGACTCTCTATTATAGACACTGCCTCAATTTCTTTCATCCTCCCCAACTCTTCCTTTACTCTGGCCAATAAAGGGATAGGCACACGGCAGGGGGTGGTAAGGGCATAGGGGACAGCATCCTCTTTCAAGCGGATTTTGGAGTCACCTTCTATCCTTCCTAGACCAGAAAACACTTTGGGGAATTTATTTTTGAAAACCTCACCTCGGTCCTCCAGTTCACTCACTCTCTCAATGAGTTGCAATGCTTCAATTGCTGGCAGCCCCAGCAACGGTCTGGCTAGAGAGTCAATGACGAAGACAGGCTGGATGGCACTTTTGTCTTTACTCTCCAGCCTAATTACCAACTGCCCTACCACTGGTAATATCTTATTACTGGGCCCGTACAGTTTTTTGTTTGTAGATAGCAAAGGGCCATCTCTACTATAGCTATACAGCTTAGTTGTGATAGCTGTCACTGCTGCCCCAGTGTCTAGTTTGTCGTGTTTTGCACACTTTGGACAAAATAATAATAAAATGCAGGGGGGGACGCCATGTGCGACTGACGTGTTTTCCATTTGCTCCCGTGGTATTCTTAAAGTTTATGTGAATTTTGCAGCAGAACCGTATTTATTTTCAAATATTAATTTGGTGATCCCTTTCCGTAAAAACCAAGACTACTTTGCTTCCGAATGTCGGCATGTCGACCAAACATAAGGCCAAAAGCATGACAAGACCCGCTCTCATCACCGCACTCTACTGAGTCTGAGGGCCCGGGGACGCACACTTTACCCGGGGGTGCGGCTTGGCCTGGCAGCGCTGAAATGAACATTCTCGAGGCCATCAAACTACTACGCTCTGAGATAGTTGAAATGATAACGGAGGTGGTTGCTACGATTGAGGCCCGAATACAGGAGGTTTCTGATACTTTAAAAGCAGATTTAACCATCCTGCAGAACGAGACTGTGCCAGCAATCACATCACTCAAAACAACAACGGTGTAGCACACTACAACGATTGCAGCTCTGGAGACCTCCGCTACTAATGTCTCCGACTTAACTACATCCCTGGAGGCTGAAGTGAAACGCCTGGCTGCGGATTTGAAAAAGGTGAAGGAGAGCTGTGTGAGTTTAGAGGGATTCTCTCACTGCAATAATCTGAGACTTGTTTTCGGTCCAGGAGTCAGCGGAAATGCATCGCACCACAGATTTCGTTTCAGGGCTGCTGAAGGATGTTCTTGCCTTAGACGAAAAGCCCCTGATTGATCGAGCCCACCGGTCGCTGCGCCCAAAGCCCCGGATGGGGAGAGGCCCCGTGAAATAATTCTTCGAGTGCACTTTTTTCATGAGAAGATGGAGATCCTCCGACGAGCCCGCAATACCACTCTGAGCTTTCAATGACAGAGTTTCTCCATCTACCAGGACTACTCCCCCACTGTTTCCAGGCAGCGCGCAGCTTTCGGACAGGCCAAACGAGTACTTCGGGACCATCCAGGTGTGAAGTGTGGACTGCGATTCCCGGCCTGTTTATGGCTATCTCATGAGGGTAAAGACTACACATTTGAGTCTCCGGATGAGGCTATGGCTCACATTCAACATCACATCAAGAAGTCTTGAACATGCTCACAGTTCATCAACTGAATTGTTCAGTTCTAATGTTGTCATTCTGTCTTTTTAGTTTTTTTTTCTGTACTTTTTCCAAACATCTACCACCGTACATTATTACTCTGAGACAAGTTATTCTGGGGGTTTTGGGCGCTCTACTTACGAGAGTATTGTTATTTCTGACCATTCACCATTAGTGCTTGAACTAGAGTTTCCCCAGCGACCTCCTATGTGTTATCAATGGTGTCTCAACCCCATTTTACTCTCAGATAAGGAGTTTGTCAATTTCATTTATTCTGAAATCACCTTATTCCTAGAAACTAATTCAACACCAGGTATGTCCCTATCTACCATATGAGAGTCTCTCAAAGCATACCTACGTTGCCAAATTATTTCTTATACAGCCAACCAAAACAGAGGTCGCTCTCAGCGACTTCGGGACCTGAGCGAGTCCATAGCCACATTGGATGAGAAGTATGCTATGGATCCTTCCTCTGTTCTGCATAAAGAGCGCCAACTACTCCAATCTGAATTTGATGAGCTTTCTACCAGGCAAGCTGAACAGTTACTCTTGCGAGCTCGATACAAAGTCTATGAACAAGGCGACAAGGCCAGTAAACTCCTTGCACATCAGATCCGTAAATCTGAGGCCTCACGTTTAATCCCACAAATAAGGACCCCGTCTGGTGCCACCACAGTTATACGTAAAGAGAACAATGATCAATTCAAACAATTTTACTCTGCGCTATACACCTCTGAATCCCCTCAAGACCCTTTGCTGATTGATTCCTTATTTAATGGCTTGAATATGCCTTCAATTGATACAGACTCCCATGACTGTCTAGAAGAAGAATTTACGCCTGAGGAGATTGCAACAGCAGTGTCCGCAATGAAAAGTGGTAAATCACCGGGTCCGGACGGTTTTCCAACTGAATTTTACAGGACGTTTTCTGGTCTGCTTTGCCCATTCTTGTCTCGACTATTTGCAGAGTGCCTTAATACTTCAAAGCTACCGCCTAGTCTTTATCAGGCTTCAATTTCTTTACTATTAAAGAAAAACAAAGACCCCCTGGAATGTGGATCCTATCGCCCAATCTCGCTTTTAAACTGTGATTACAAAATCCTAGCTAAGCTTTTAGCCATCCGTATGGAAGGCTTGCTGCACCAAGTAATACACTCTGATCAGACTGGCTTTGTGAGAAATAGGCATTTATTTTTCAATATTAGGCGCCTTATGAATATACTGTACTCCCCAGCGTCGGAGGACCCGGAGGTGGTGGTCTCACTTGATGCCGAAAAAGCGTTTGACCGCGTTGAGTGGGATTACCTAACAGCTGCCCTTTATAGATTTGGCTTTGGCCCCAAATTCATTGCGTGGATAAAGATTCTTCATTTTTCCCCCATGGCTTCGGTACGGACTAATAACTTGTCCTCTGACTATTTTCCCTTGCACCGCGGATCCAGACAGGGTTGTCCACTCTCCCCCTTGTTGTTTGCTTTGGCAATCGAGCCTCTCGCCATTGCACTATGCTCTAATGATGCCATTGAAGGTATAATCAGGGCGGGCTTGGAGCAGAAAGTCTCGCTATATGCTGACGACCTCCTTTTGTTTATAACCAACCCTGATACCTCATTGCCACGTGCCCTATCTGTTCTTAAAAAGTTTGGATCAATCTCAGGGTACAAGCTGAATCTAGGCAAGAGTGAGCTTTTTCCGGTAAACAAGGCTGCTTTAAAGTGCTCTTTTACAAGTTCTCAGTTTAGGATTGTCCGGGATCAATTCACCTACTTGGGAGTTAAAGTGACAAGGAAATATTCAAATTTGTTTCAGGAAAACGTTGTTGCTCTAGCAAACAGTTTGAAACAATCTTTTACTTTTTGGAATTCGCTACCCCTTTCTCTTATCGGAAGGATTAATGTCATTAAAATGAATGTGTTGCCCAAATTTTTATATTTATTTCAATGTTTACCCATTTTTATTCCAAAATATTTTTTTATTTCACTGGATCAAACATTCATGCATTTTGTTTTGGATGGCAAGGTACCACGGATTGGTAGAAAACATTTACAGAAGCCTAGGTCATTGGGGGGTTTAGCTCTACCAAATTTTCAGACATACTACTGGGCTGCAAATTTCAGAGCCCTTCTGTACTGGCTGCAGACTGATCCTACTGGCCCTAGACCACTCTGGGTCCAGATGGAGTCTGAATCGTGTAAACCTGCAGCACTTTCCTCTGTGTTGTGCTCATCTCTCCCAGTGTCCCTAGGCAAAAGGTGTGTCAACCCAATTGTAAAGCAGTCTCTTAAAATGTGGAATCAGTTCCGTTTAGCCTTTAGCCTCCGAGGCTTCTCTCTATCAGGCCCAATCAATCAGAACATTTTATTTCCTCCATCTTTGAATGATGGGGCTTTTGGCATTTGGCACTCACTAGGCCTCTCCTCGCTAGCCCAATTATTATTTGATCATACATTTGCCTCTTTTTCTCAGCTGCAGGAAAAGTTAAATCTCCCCCAATCCCACTTTTTCCGCTATCTCCAGACTAGAAACTTGTCAGAGCTAACACACCTGTATTTCCCCATAGGCCTGCGAATACAGCTATAGAGAGCATCTTGGAGTTGAACAAGCTTCCTAGGGGCGCAATTTCAGATGTATATGCAATCATTCATGACTTACAGAACCCTTCTTTGGTGCCTTTAAAGACTCGATGGGAAAAGGATTTGGGGGAGGAACTTGGGGAAGACGCCTGGGAATCTGTGCTGCACATGGTGCACTCATTCAATTCAAGGTGGTTCACCGTATCCACTGGTCGGGGGCCAAACTTACAGCCCTTTTTGGAGTACTGCCCATAGGTACAACCCTATCAAGAATCCAGTCGGACACTGTTGCTTATACAACTCTTTTAGCTAGACGGCTAATATTACAGAACTGGAAGATAGCAGCTCCCCCATCTTATAAATATTGGGTGAGAGATGTGTTGTGCTCTCTGAAACTAGAAAAAATTCAATTCAATTCACGTGGGAACCCCAAACTGTTTAATGAGGCTTGGGCTCCATTCCGGTCTTACTTTAAACAGTCCATCCTCTGATGGCATTCCAATTAAAACTAAAATAAGTCTGTATTTGACCCCCCTGTGACTTAAGGGTTGGAGGAGCTTCTCTCTCTGTTTTTGCTGGGGGGGCATTAAGGTCCATGTGCTTATCGATTGTGACCCTCGGATGCCTTGTTCATCTTGCCCGGGCAGAGACTGAAGTGTGAGCTTGTTTTTCCCAGTTATTTTTACATTTTGTTCACGCCTACATGAATAATCATTCTATTTTTTTTATTTTCAAGCTTTGTAAACTTTATTTTTGGTCCAGTGGATGGTCAGTCTGTTGCCATGAATGTCTGTGAGTGGTTGCATTTCTCCACCCTTAGCCCTTGACTGTTTACAAAAACAATGGTGAGGTGTTTGCTCTGTCCCTGTACTATAGATTGCCCTTTAACCTTTGTAGCCTTCTGCCTGGTGTGTTTAACTTGTCTAAAGTATGGTATCTTTAAAGCTTTTTTAAAAAAAAATTGTAATATATTTTTTCTAGTTGAGTATATTATTTATATTGCTTTGTGTTGTCTGTGTGTGTGTGTGTGTGTGGAAAACTTAATAAACAGAGTTAAAAAAAATAATAATAAAATGCAGTACTAGAGGATATTTCTTAACGTAGCTCTTTATTAGCTAGCTATAACTGGCATGTTCACATATCGCCAACCAGGATCAAACTGACCATGACCTAACCATTTGAGTGGTCTTAACCAATCATAGCATAGTATGATATGGCGGTAAAATGCATCCAATTATAATTCAGTATGTTTACACATATGAATATTACATAGTTTAAATGACACAACCTCCCCATTGAGTTTAATGTTTGAATGCCAGCCAGCATTGTTTCCCCTTACTTCTCCCAGAAAGATGCTGTCCTGCTGTACCTCCTCTGAGACCTCATGCATTTGCTTGAATCGACAGACAGCTGAAAAGTGTCCTCTCCTGTGACATTTCCTGCATTCCGCATCCTTTGCTGGGCAATCCATCCATCTGTGGAAAGGGTATTTCCCACATCTGCAACAAACACTTGAACTAGCTACTGGTGCTGCGTGTGATTGTTTTCTCCAGTCTGTCTCTGTTCTGTGTTTCCCTCAGTTTTTTTTATAGCTCAGGTAGCTGCTGTCACGCTCTTCAGGGAGCTGCTGTCGTGCAGCATCGTCTGCTGTCTTTTTACTGTCTCACTCTGCCTAACCTGGTTTACAGCTTTGGACAAGGTAAACTGGGAATCCAACTGTAACTTTTCAGAAAGTGATATTTCTTATTCCCACTACAATCCGATCTCAGATCAGCTCTTCCCTGAGCGCGCCAAACTGACAATGTTCTGCTAGTTTGTGAACAGCTGTGATAAAACTGTTGGCGGTTTCACCCTGCTCCTTTTTGCGCATATTAAACCTAGCTCTTTCAAATATAATGTTGTGTCTCCCTACAAAATGCGTTTCAAAACAGTATTTAACTGTAGTTAAGTTTCTCTTCCTCAGTCAACGTTGAAGCATTTAATATATCCTCGGCCTCATCACCCATAGAGTAGATCAGTGTATTAACTTGAAATGCCTCATTTTTCACGTTTAAGCCTGATGCTACCCCTGTACCTTTCAAAGCGCCGGATCCATTTCGGACAGTTTTGAATGTCCATACAATCAGGGGGCCTAATGCGAAATCTGTCAGCACTAGCCACTGGCCTGTCAGTGTTTGCGCCAGAGCCTGTTGAACTTGGAGTCGCAAACCCTGACATCTCGCCAGTTTTTTCCTCTTGCAACATGTTGCTTAACAGTAACTTAGTCCTTGCTCGTTAGCTAGCAAAATAATGATATGCGCTCTTTTATCTCCAACACTGTGCCCTCCCTGCTTTGAAACAGCCTGAATGTACGATTTACTTGGTACTTCCTTCACATTTATGTGATTATTAAAACCACTTCTGACACCATGTAGTATTGTCTAAAATAAGGACACACGACAATGAGGTTCTAGCTCCAGCATGTTTACTAACCTAACCCTCGTCATACCTAGGTATGGATACCCCCAAGGGACATCCTACTACAACATCCATGAATATAGTCCCACACTACTAGATGCCGTGGCTCTCTTTGTGTTGTATTAATTCCACCCCGGAACCGTATGGCTCGGCACATGTCCAGACAATGCTCTGTCTATCAGTGAGTGGATTAGTAATGCCAGGGTGGTCCAACTGTGTAACATCCCAGTGACACCCACACCGACAGGGTTATATACATTTCGGTGCGAATGGAGTCCAAACCGCACCCTAACTAGGAGCCACTTCGCCGACGTCAACATCTCAAGGAGACGATAAGTAATAGCGCCCGATGGAACTCAACTGGCAAGTCAATAGCGTATCAATTAGCTGACCTGCTCAAAACAGAAATTCTATGCACCACTAAACAACCCTTCATCTATCTTTAGAAAGGTGAGGAGATCAACATAAGCCTCCGCTATCCTGTTGTAATGAGGTGCTTCACAGTGAGTTTGTCTGCCATTTCATCAACATAAGTTAGGCATTTCTTTGAGCCCCATGTTTTCATTCTCTTTGCCTGTTGCATAGGCTATAGCTACAACGTGTCGTGTTGTAGCCGAAAATGACCCAACCTAAAAAATCCCCCCCCCCCCCCCAGACGACTAGTTTGGTGCCAGCTAGGATGAATACGAAACACAAGTTAGATACAAACATTTAAGCTCATGTCTAAAATAGAAATAGGGACATATAACCAACCATTAGATAGTCTACCATTGAGATCGTTGTATACAGAAAAGCAAACCAGAAAGACCAACATGCAACAAATCATCATTGGCACTTCCACAGCCGGGTTGCCCCTCCCAGCACTGGTATGTGGTTGAAGTTCCGGTTGTCTACATGCCCAGGCTTTGACTAGCCTACCCCAGGACCCTTGTAGCCCACCCCGATGGGACGGGAAATGATTTTGGACGGTGGGTAGCACGGCAGCGCCAGGGAGGGGGTTAGGGGTTGAAGGGCTATGCCTGGCTTGTGCAGGTGCCCTTGTCACTCAGATGGGCTCTGAAGGTGTGCACACACTTGACTCCCTCACGGCTCTTACCCCAGGACAGCTGGGTATTTGCACAGCCTATATTTATCCTCCATTGGCCCCCTGCATAGTGCTGCGCACAACAGAAAATCCCGCCGATATCTTTGTTTCTGTAACAGTTGCTATATTGGCTTCGGCTGAACATCTCGCCACATCCCTGACCTAGATTGTATGTTTGCTGTTCTGGACAGTATTCATATGTAATAAGTTATGTCAATATCCTGTTTTACAGTCATTCTTATTTTTTTGAACCATCTGTTATGATTATTTAGGAAGGCAAACAAGGTGAGCAACAGTGGAAAGCAACCTTTATGTACACATATACATAGATCTCCATTTCTCCTTGATCTATGTAGACTACTAGCGAAAATATACATACATTTTTTATTCCAACAGATGGCAAAACCCATGGAGGATCACTTAGAGAGCACCGTCATCCTAGAGATGACAGAGGGGCAGGAACTGTCCTAGTGGTTGGTATTTCTCTCATTAAGATGTGAGGCTATAATAATGTGAGGCTAACCCTAACCCTAACCCTGAAAGAACTTCACTGAGGCTGCATTCATTGTAGCTGGGGATTTGAACAAAGCTAACCTAAGATTAATACTCCCTAAATTATATCAGCATATTGAATGCACAACACGAGCTGCCAGAATTCTGGATCATTGCTACTCGAACTTCCGCGATGAATACAAAGCCCTGCCTTCGGCAAATCTGACCATGAATCCATTTTGTTGCTCCCAGCCTATAGACAGAAACTAAAATAGGAAACGCCCATGCGCAGGTCAATACAATGCTAGTCTGACCAATCGGACTCCATGCTTCAAGATTGCTTCGATCACGTGGACTGGGATATGTTCCGGATTGCCTCAGACAACAACATTGATGTATACGCTGACTGGGTGAGCGAGTTTATTAGCAAGTGTATCGGAGATGTTGTACCCGCTGTGACTATTAAAATCTTCCCTAACCAGAGACCGTGGATTAATGGCAGCATTCGCGCAAAACTGAAAGCGCAAACCATCGCTTTTAATCATAGCAAGGCGACCAGAAACAGACCGAATACAAACTGTGCAGCTATTCCCTCCGCAAGGCAATCAAACAAGCAAAGCGTCAGTAGAGACAAAGTAGAGTCGCAATTCAACGGCTCAAACACGAGACGTATTTGGTAGGGTCTACAGTCAATCACAGATTACACAAAAAAAAACAGCCCCGTCGCGGACATCGACGTCTTGCTCCCAGACAAATTAAACAACTTCTTTGCTCGCTTTGAGGACAATACAGTGCCTCTGACACGGCCCGCTACCAAAGCCTGTGGGCTCTCCTTCTCTGTGGCCAACGTGAGTAAAACATTTAAACGTGTTAACCCTCGCAAGGCTGCCGGCCCATGCGGCATCCCTAGCCGCATCCTTAGCGCATGCACAGAACAGCTGGCTGGTGTGTTTTCGAACATATTCAACCAATCCCTATCCTAGTCTGTTGTACCCACATGCTTCAAGAGGGCCACCATTGTTCCTGTTCCCAAGAAAGCTAAGGTAACTGAACTAAATGACTTTCGCCCCATTGCACTCACTTCTGTCATCATGAAGTGCTTTGAGAGACTAGTCAAGGATCATGTCACCTCCACTCTACCTGATACCCTAGACCCACTCCAATTTGCTTACCGCCCCAATAAGTCCACTGACGATGCAATCGCCATCTCACTGCACACTGTCCTATCCCATCTGGACAAGAGGAATATCTATGTAAGAATGCTGGTCATTGTCTACAGCTCAGCATTTAACAACATAGTACCCTCCAAACTCGTCATTAAGCTTGAGACCCTGGGTCTCGACCCTACCCTGTGCAACTGGGTCCTGGACTTTCTGACGGGCGCCCCAGGTAGTGAAGGTAGGAAATAACTTCTCCACCCCACTGATCCTCAACACTGGGGCCCCACAAGGGTGCGTTCTCAGCCCTCTCCTGTACTCCCTGTTCACCCATGACTGCGTGGCCATGCACGCTTCCAACTCAATCAAGTTTGCAGACAACACTACAGTGATAGGCCTAATTACCAACAACAACGAGACGGCCTACAGGGAGGAGGTGAGGGCCCCCGGAGTGTCAGGAAAATGACCTCTCACTCAATGTCAACAAAACAAAGGAGATGATCGTGGACTACAGGAAACAGCCCCCCCCCCCCATCCACATCGACAGGACAGTAGTGGAGAAGGTGGAAAGTTTTAAGTTCCTCGGGCGTACACATCATGGACAAACTGAAATGGTCCACCCACACAGACATCGTGGTGAAGAAGGTGCAGCAGCGCCTCTTCAACCTCAGGAGGCTGAAGAAATTTGGCTTGTCATCTAAAACCCTCTCAAACTTTTACAGATGCACAATCGAGAGCATCACCGCCTGGTACGGCAATTGCACCGCCCTCAACCCCAAGGCTCTCCAGAGGGTAGTGCGGTCTGCACAACGTATCACTGGGGGCAAACTACCTGCCCCCTGGACACCCACAGCACCCGATGTCACAGGAAGGCCAAAAAGATCATCAAGGACAACAACCATCCGAGCCACTGACTGTTCACGCCCCTATCATCCAGAAGGGGAGGTCAGTACAGGTGCATAAAAGCTGGGACCGAGAGACTGAAGAACGGTTTCTATCTCAAGGCCATCAGACTGTTAAACAGCCATCACAAACATAGAGAGGCTGCTGCCAACATACAGACTCATATCTATGGCCACTTAAATAAATGGACTTAATAAAGTTATATCACTAGTTACTTTAAATAATGCCACTTTAATAAGGATTACATATCCTACATTACTCATCTCATATGTATATACTGTATTCTATACCATCTACTACATCTTGCCTATGCCGCACGGCCATCACCCCTTTAGATTTGTGTGTATTTTGTGTGTTTAAGGTAGTTGTTGTGAATTTGTTAGATATTACTGCATAGTTGGAACTAGAAGCACAAGCTTTTCGCTACCCTCGCATTATCATCTGCTAACCATGTGCATGTGACCAATAACATTTGATTAGATTTGATTTACTTCACACGCAATGCTGTATGTGTGGCATTAGCAATGTAGCCACATTTTGTTGTTAGCAACAAGGGAGTTTTAGCAACAAGATATTCATTGAGTTTTTCTCCATAAAGACTATTTGAAAATAAGTTTAGGCTTTTTCTTTTGTGATCAGAGTTAAGGAGTGTGAGTTGTCTGTAGTTTCGCCAATGAGTTATTTTTCAAAAATGTACAGTTGAAGACGGAAGTTTACATACACCTTAGCCAAATACATTTAAACTCAGTTTTTCACAATTCCTGACATTTAATCCTATTAAAAATCCCTATTTTAGGTCAGTTAGGATCACCACTTTATTTTAAGATTGTGAAGTGTCAGAATAATAGTAGAGTGATTTATTTCAGATTTTATTTATTTCATCACATTCCCAGTGGGTCAGAAGTTTACATACACTCAATTAGTATTTGGTAGCATTGCCTTTAAATTGTTTAACTTGGGTCAAACGTTCGGGTAGCCTTCCGCTTCCCACAATAAGTTTGGTGGATTTTTGCCCATTCCTCCAGACAGAGCTGGTGTAACTGAGTTAGGTTTGTATGGCCTCCTTGCTCGTACACACTTTTTCTGTTCATTCCAACAAATTTTCTATAGGATTGAGGTACGGGCTTTGTGATGGCCACTCCAATACCTCAAGTTTGTTGTCCTTAAGCCATTTTGCCACAACTTTGGAAGTATGCTTGGGGTCATTGTCCATTTGGAAGACACATTTGCGACTAAGCTTTAAATTCCTGACGGATGTCTTGAGATGTTGCTTCAATATATCCACATTATTTTCCATCCTCATGATGCCATCTATTTTGTGAAGTGTACCAGTCCCTCCTGCAGCAAAGCACCCCCACAACATGATGCTGCTTCACGGTTGGGATGGTGTTCTTTGTCGTGCAAGCCTCCCCCTTTTTCCTCCAAACATAACAGTGGTCATTATGGCCAAAATGTTATATTTTTGTTTCATCAGACCAGAGGACATTTCTCCAAAAAGTACAATCTTTGACCCCATGTGCAATTGCAAACCGTAGTCTGGCTTTTTTATGGAGGTTTTGGAGCAGTGGCTTCTTCCTTGCTGAGCAGCCTTTCAGGTTATGCCTATATAGGACTCATTTTACTGTGGATATAGATACTTTTGTACCTGTTTCCTCCAGCATCTTCACAAGGTCCTTTGCTGTTGTTCTGGGATTGATTTGCACTTTTCGCACCAAAGTACTTTCATCTCTAGGAGACAGAACGCGCCTTCTTTCTGAGCGGTATGACGGCTGCATGGTCCCATAGTGTTTATACTTGTTTGTACAGATGAACGTGGTACCTTCAGGCGTTTGGAAATTGCTCCCAAGGATGAACCAGACTTGTGGAGGTCAACAGTCTTGGCTGATTTCCCCATGATGTTTGAAGGTAGGCCTTGAAATACTTCCACAGGTACACCCCCAATTGACTCAAAATATGTCAATTAGCCTATCAGAAGCTTCTAAAGCCATGACATAATTTTCTGGAATTTTCCAAGCTGTTTAAAGGCACAGTCAATTTAGTGTATATGAACTTCTGACTCACTGGAATTGTGATACAGTGAAATATTCTGTCTGTAAACAGTTGTTGGAAAAATTACTTATGTAATGCACAAAGTAAATGTCCTAACCGACTTGCCAAAACTATAGTTTGTTAACAAGAAATGTGTGGAGCGGTTGAAAAACAAGTTTTAATGACTCCAACCTAAATATATGTAAACTTCCGACTTCAACTGTAAAAGCCAGCTCTGTGTGGATAGAGACCACCCACACTGACCACCAAATGTATCCATGATAGGCCTACGTCTGATGGTACTCAACACTATGTATCTAATAAGACATTGTAAGTTTGGGTATCTCTAAATAACCTGCACAACAGTTTTCCTTACTTTAGTAAGGGTCTGATACAAAGCAGAATGATTGATGCTACGTTCAGCCCTGCGTTTCTTGATGTCTTTCTGACTGCTCCGCTATTTAAAAGCTTCAATCAGCCAAGGTCTCTTGCCCGAACACACACACACACCCTTAGGACAATCTTGGCTAGATTCTCTGAAGCAAATGTGCCCACTCCATAGTTAGCTCACCTCTGGGCCTCTGGGAATTTCATCATGTCGACTGGTGCAGGCACTTTAATGAACAGGTGGAAATGCCGGGTTGGGACTCATTTTGTAAACATTCTTGGCTGACCCCTCCTAGCTATAAAGAATTAAGGGATTTACGATGTTAAGCTTGGCGCATTCCCGAACCAACGGCACAGTCAGACAGTGGTAGTGCTCCTTACATTAAGCTATGTGTTGTATTGCTTTTACAAGCTTCACTCAACTATTCCCTTTCCTGTCAATGAGTTTATTTCTCACTCAGTGTGATATTGACTCAACATTTAGTGTGAGTCATCACAGGTTAGTGTAGTGGGATCAAAGCATCAGTTGTCATTCAATGGTCGGATAAAGCCGGGATTCAATCCGATCGCCCCTTTTTGGCTATGCACCATTTAAAGGCAATGTTACCACAGTCGCGGAGATCGCATTCAAAGTAAATGCTGCAGATGTTTGCAAAATTGGAAATTACCTTTTTAAATGTCAACCGTGCTACAAAACGGATCTTCCGTGGTCCAGGTCCTGTTTTGATTGGAGTAAATGATAACTGCAGTCATTATAGAGTGTATTTTAAGGCCTTGGAGCTAGCCTTGTTAGAGCTGGGACTCAGGGGATACTGCAGCTTCAAGAGTTCTTAGTTGCTGAGGAGCTGGCAAACACCTCAGCTTGGGGGAGAGAGACACCTCATCGTTTAATTACTGTGGGGATGTAGCTGGATTGGGACTTGTGGTCAGTTGTGGTCAGTCTGAAAGTGCTCGACTTAGTTTATCTTATTGTTGTGCTATTTATTGTAGCATATGCTAATCCTCACACTATTGGGCTTCTGAAGCCTCAATATCTCAATTAAATAAAACAAGCAGTTTTACACACCAGGAAGGCTTGTGGTTTAAGAGGAACATTAGCTGACCACATTACAAAGATGACTTTTGCTTGGTGACATGGCTAACCGCTAAGTGTTGAACCATGACCTTAACAAGAGCTAATTGACCCCCTTCCACCAAACCCAATCTCTCAGGCCTGTTCCAACAATCCAAATACTGTTTTTAATACTGTGTGATAGCACATATTTCTCGGTCAGCAGTTAGTGTGTATCCGTTTTAACAGTAGTTATGGACACAGACAATGTTTTAAAGTGCCACATTGGTCGGTGTTACATTAAGTCGCCTCAGACATTGGATAGAGAGGTTCAGGGTTAGCATAGACACAGACAGTGCAGATTTTCAGGTCCAACCTATAAGCCGTCTCCATGTTATCTTGTCTTACCTCCAGGTAAGCTGATGGGGCCACAACCCTTTCCATTGTAGTCCGCCTCACTGATGTAGATGACCTTCTTACACAGCCTCCAGAGGCCAAAGTGGGCCGCCTCACACGTCGCGTTCACCTGCTCCACCCGCGGGCTCAGCACGGCCCAATGGTCCGTCACCACCGCCGTAAACATGGACGCCATACCCACCAGGATCACAAAGAACGTCATCTTCACCTTCGTACGCTTGTGCATGGTGCAGTTTGTACGTGGAAACACTGACCAGAAAATGGACAATGAAGAAGAAATGCGTAGTGCCGAGGTCCTCACTTGGATCAGACTTGAAGGGACATCAAACTTCTGGGGACATCGGACTTCTGGGGACGTCGGTGGTGGATTTCCGCGGGCTTCGCTCCTTTAACAGCCACACAGCCTTCCACAAATGTCTCTCTCTTCCCCAGCCTACACCCTCCCACGCTCTCTCTGTTGGATCTGTGCCTCTGGTTTGAGGGAAAGGGGTCAGTTTTGTTGTGCCCTAGTTTTCACGGCCCTCTCCCTTCTCTGACTGTGTCGACTGAGGGGGGCCTGTGTGCCTCAGACTACAGCTGTTAAGGTGGATCAGGAAAGTTGATGACCAAACCGACTGCCATGGTGTGGTGTGGAAGGAGGGGGGCTGCTGCTATAAATGTGAGCGGTGATTCAAGATGTCAGGCTGTCTTTATTGGGTTACATCGGAGTGGGCATGTGTAAAGTGCCATGATAAGGGACGTAAATCATTTTTATCTCCCGGTACTTACTCTAATATATTCAACACACTTTATTTGGCAAACATCTCAGTGAACTATACATGTGCTGTGACACAAGTAAGTCTAGGACGAGTAAGTCTAGGACCTGCCATTTTTACCAGTTCATTTACAACTGCACTGGGGTACTGACATCTCATGTCCATCCTATGGCAATTTGTGGATGCTGTTTTAAAAGGATTTGTGTTGTTGCTATCCTCAAACTGCTTGGTCTGAGTTTCTATGTATCTCTAAACTATTTACAAGGACTAAATGTGTTTGTAAACAGCAGCTGTCTCGCTGCAGGCCTGAGAGTGGCTTTGACATCCCCTCAAGGAACTAGACTCCGGTATTGCCAATCCTGACATTACTGACTCTATGCCAAACTCCAGCACATATCAGATTGATAGTACATGGTAGTGAGCTTCACCAATGTCCAAAAAAGTAATAATACTTGAAAGTCTTACTTAAGCAGTTTTTTGTGGGGGTATCTGTTTGACAACTTGTACTCCGCTCCGCTTTTACTCGCTTTTCCTACAGAAAATATGTACTTTTGACTCCCATACATTTTCCCTGAAACAAAAAGTACCTGTTTCATTTCAAATGCTCAAGTAGAAAAGCAATATGGTCCAATTCACGTGCCTATCAATGTAACACAATAAACACAAATACTGCGTTTGCAATTGACTTTGGAGTATGTGCCCCTGTCTCTCCATCTGAGGCATAGGCAGAAATTGCTGTGTCTGGGGCCGAGTAAAAGTGTCTGGAGCTGGGCCAACATTTTCCAGCAAAAACATCGACATTGTAAGTGAAAATTTGTGCAATTGCATCACATAACACGTGATACATGTGACCAGGAAACACCACAAGTTTCCCTTGTCAAACAAGCCCGTTATTAGGCCTATTGCCAAGTAGGCAGCACCGGTTAAAACCGTTTACAACACCGCTGAAGAAACAAGCTGACCATCCGAGACCGACAGTAAACAAACATAATTAAATACACATCATAGGAGGAGCGTGAGTTTCTCATGTTTGGCGTAGCAGCTCAGCCCGAACTAGAATACATTGATTTAATCGAATCTAGGCCTGCGAAAAGGGGATACATATTGTACAATATGACATACATCTAGACAGGAGGAAAGTATTGCGCAAAACTTTCCAGTGGCACTGACTCGCCCAATGAAAACAGTGAATATGCGCACTCAACAGGCATATGTCCGACGCTCTCCGCTGGTGCCAATAGATTAGTCCTGGTACACCAGTTTGTTGTAGCCTACTAACGGGAATAAACTACAGTACGTTTTACAGTTAAATCATTTGAAAGGATCAATCAGGAAGAAATGTGCCTTGTGTTTATCCTGCGATTGAATTTTGAAATATTGAGATAGGCTAGGGCTGTTTTTAGATGCTTTTCACTGACAATATTTCATATTTGCCGGGCGTGCGCTGACCAAACTGCAGGCTTCCCTGTAGCCTAGGTGCTCATGATTTACCATATGACTGCGATTTAACCAATTAGGTCCCAGTAACTTCTTACTGCATATGCAATGTTTCTGATTAGTTAGGGGACAATACAACCAGCGAATCAAGTTCATTTATTTCATTTGAATTAAAAAAATATTTATATTTTAAACCAGCGGTGGGCCTGTATTCAACCTAGCATGGCCTGGGCCCAGCCATGCCCCGCCCTGGCTTGCCTCTGTGTAAAAAAAATATTATAAAAATATATATATGCGTAATATAAGGAATATGAATTACTTTTTACTTTTACTCAAGTATGAAAATGTAGTACTTTCCCCACCACGGTACATAAGTACATTTAAAACCAGATAGTTTTAGGCTTTTACTTAAAAACTTATTATGGCTGGGGGGCAGTATTGAGTAGCTTGGATGAATAAGGTGCCCAGAGTAAACTGCCTGCTACTCAGGCCCAGAAGCTAAGATATGCATATTATTAGTAGATCTGGATAGAAAACACTCTGAAGTTATTAAAACTGTTTGAATGATGTTTGTGAGTATAACAGAACTCATATGGCAGGCAAAAACCTGGGAGAAAATCCAACCAGGAAGTGGGAAATCTGAGATTTGTAGGTTTTCAAGTCTTTGCTTATCCAAGATAGTGTAAATTTGGTCCGATTGCACTTCCTAGGGCTTCCACTAGATGTCAACAGTCTTTAGAACCTTGTTTCCGGCTTCTACTGTGAAGGGGGAGTGAATAAGAGCTGTTTGACTAAGGGGTCTGGCAGAATGCCATGAGCTAAGTCATGCGTGCGGTCGTGAGAGCGAGTTGCGTTCCTTTTCATTTCTAAAGACAAAGGAATTGTCCGGTTGTCAAAGGAATTGTCTATACATCATTTGACATGTTTCTACGAACTGTAATGGAACTTTTTGACTTTTCGTCTGGACTAAGTGCCTGCGCCTCGTGAATTTGAATTTGTGAATTAAATGCAAGAACAAAAAGGAGGTTTTTGGACATAAATGATGGACTTTATCGAACAAAACAAACATTTATTGTGGAACTGGGATTCCTGGGAGTGCATTCCGATGAAGATCATCAAAGGTAAGTGAATATTTATAATGCTATTTCTGACTTCTGTTGACTCCACAACATGGCGGGTATCTGTATGGCTTGTTTTGGTGCCTGAGCGCTGTACTCAGATTATTGCATGGTGTGCTTTTTCCGTAAAGCTTTTTTGAAATCTGACACAGTGGATGCATTAAGGAGAAGTATATCTATAATTCCATGCATAACACTTGTATTTTCATCAACATCTATGATGAGTATTTCTAATTTGATGTGGCCCTGCACTTTCACCAGATGTTTATTTAATGCAATATATTTCTGAACATAAAGCGCCAATGTAAACTGAGATTTTTGGATGTAAATATGAACTTTATCGAACAAAACATACATGTATTGTGTAACATGAAGTCCTATGAGTGCCATTTGATGAAGATCATCAAAGGTTAGTGATTCATTATATCTCTATTTCTGCTTTTTGTGACTCCTCTCTTTGGCTGGAAAAATGGCTGTGTTTTTCTGTGACTAGACGCTGACCTAACATAATCGCATTGTATGCTTTTGTCGTAAAGCCTTTTTGAAATCGGACACTGGTGGGATTAACAACAAGTGTATCTTTAAAATGGTGTATAATACTTGTATGTTTGAGGAATTTTAATTATGAGATTTCTATTGTTGGAATTTGGCGCCCTGCACTTTCACTGGCTGTTGTCAAATTGATCCCGTTAACGGGATTTCAGCCGTAAGAAGTTTAAGTAGTATTTTACTAGGTGACTTTTATCTGTACTTAGTCATTTTCTATTAAGGTATCTTTATTCAAGTATTTGAGTACTTTTTCCACCATTACCTGGGATAATTTTCTGCAGTTAAAGTTTTTGATTTATAATATGCTTTCCCTCATATTTAGCTTAATCACATTTTGATTGTTTTCCAATCTAATAATGTTGTACTTTGAATTACACATTACAAATGTTTTTCATTGTTAATGTATCACTGTAATGTGAACAACTAAAGTATGAAATGCTACTGGTGCACAGTTATTAATAATTTTACTTCTAAATTGCTGCTCCCACCACAAGTGCTTTGTTGTAACACTGGCTGAGATGATGCCTTGGTCAATCAAGTTAACCTTTACATGGCTAATTACAATAGCCAATGTGGTTAATGAGTAGAAGTCTATTTGTAAAAGTATACATGAAAAACATAAATAGACTTTATTTGTAAAGAAAATATAGGAATTCTAATTCAAAAACCATTTAATTGATCATGCTAGAATACTAATAATACAATGGCGTTTGGTCAACTACATCAAATGTACAACATTTACGATTAATTAGAATTTGAGAAATATACATAAAATGTAGTAAAGATGTATTCAAAGTATCTTTGTTGTGCTCTATATCTAATATACTAAGAATATAAGTACAGAAAAGTGTCCCAATTTAGATCATTTTCAATGTATTTAATATACATAAATGCTAATAAAGTTAATATTAAATGTATAAAAAAAATTATATTTAGACCATTTTAAATACACTAAAGTATATTTATTACAGATACTTAAATATATGAATGAAGTATGATTTAAGTATATTTAAATATGTATTTTTCTGCTTGGGTTGTGATCCCACCCTGCCGCTACCCTTTAACAGTAAGTTCAGATTTGTTACGATGTTTCTGTGGCTGAAATAGACTAATCCCCTAATTTGAAGGCATGTCCACATACTTTTGGCCACGGAGTCTATATAAATTCACATAAACTTCATGTTAGTATTTTTCCTGAAGCACAAAATGCATTGTTATGATTGAAAACAATTGTTGTATTCAACACACTGAAACCAGACACATACTACAGTATCGTGAAGATTGCCTCGAAAAATTTCTTTTTTTTGCTTGTTCTCTGAAACTGAGCCTTTATTTTATACTATCTACAAAATCTCCACTTCAGGTTGTTTTTCATTGTTATCTTAAAGTAAAAGCATAATAACCCTTTTCGGAATTGAGGGAGAAGGAAAAGAAGAGACTTCAGCTTAGCACAGCAAACTTCTTTGTATGTTAATTTCTAAACCAAAACACAAAAGAGAGGGCAAGGAAGCATTCAACCACACTTTCAGATTTGGTATCAATTGCGGTAGAACAGTATCTGACATTTACGCCTTCTGAAATGATACAGTCCTCAAACATAATCAGATGAATAAAAAAGTACCCTCACACATGGATGTATTCTACAGAGTGATTAGGAACAGAACACTAGGGGATTGAACTCCCACTATGAAAAATGTCAGCCATTTTGAAAATGAGGATTCAAGCTTTTAAGAAGGAAAAATGTATTGGGATGGCAGTGCTTTTTTCCAGTTCTGTGTTTGAGCATTCAGACAATATCTTGGAAATATAAATGTGGATGAGTACAACTCTTTGGTGCTCTCAACTCAATCAAATCACGCTTCAGACAGGGACATTACCTTTTTTATTCAATTAAAACAAATGTTCAAAGACACTTGGAATCAATTACAGTACATATATTTTAGAGGGATGCCTGACAGAGATTTCAGTGGAGCTACTCTCATTCATTCTGTATTCTCACTTTCATGTGCCCCAATAGAGTTTTCAGAGATTAGCCAAAATAAGGCCTGTAGCCTAATATTATCTTCCCAGAATAACATTACCTTAAGGTAGCACTGGCTGTTACCAAGACAATGGCAGACATCAATATCTACATTGAGAGAAAAAAAACATCAAGCAGATGGATACACTTTTCTCCCTGTTTCTCCCACGACTACTGCCTGTTCTCCTACGACTGTGTGGCCAAATACGACTCCAACAACATCATAAAGTTTGCTGATGACATGACGGCGGTAGGCCTAATCACCGACAGTGATGAGTCACCGCCCTTTACCGCAAAGTGCTACAGAGAGTGGGGGGACGGCCCAGTACATCACTGGGGCCGAGCTCCCTGCCATCCAGGATTTCTATACCAGGCTGTGTCAGAGGAAGGCCCGAAAGATTGCCAATGACTTCCGCCACCCAAGCCATAGACTGTTCACTCTGCTACCGTATGGCAAACGGTACCAGAGCATTGGTTCTCAGGCCAACTTCTAACCCCAAACCAGAAAACTGCTAAATAGTTAATTAAATGGTTACCCATTCTTTCTGCACTGACCCGATCTTGCACTGACGCTATGCACACAAGACTATACAGTATATACACTCACTCACACACACTACACTGACACTCTCACACAAAACCACACACATTCACACCCATATGTTTGTCTATGGAGATTGCATGGCATTGTACTCGATTTTACACACCTGTCTGCAACAGGTGTGGATGAAATAGCTGAATCCACTCATTTGAAGAGGTGTCCACATACTTTTGTCTGTGTATATACAGTGCATTCAGACCCCTTGACTTTTTCCACATTTTGTTACGTTACAGCCTTATTCTAAAATTGAGTAAATTGTTTTTTTCCTCATCAATCTACAAAAACTATTCAGAACCTTTACTCAGTACTTTGTTGAAACACCTTTGGCAGTGATTACAGCCTCAAGTCTTCTAGGGTATGACGCTACAAGCTTGGCACACCTGTATTTGGGGAGTTTCTCCCATTCTTCTCTGCAGATCCTCTCAAGCTCTGTCAGGTTGCATGGGGAGCGTCGCTGCACAGGTCTCTCCAGAGATGTTTGATCGGGTTCAAGTACGGGCTCAGGCTGGGCCACTCAAGGACATTGAAACTTGTCCCGAAGCCACTCCTGCGTTGTCTTGGCTGTGTGCTTAGGGTTGTTGTCCTGTTGGAAGGTGATTTTCATCAAGGATCTCTCTGTTCTTTGCTCCGTTCATCTTTCCCTTGATCCTGACTAGTCTCCCAGTCACTGCCGCTGAAAAACATCCCCACAGCATTATGCTGGCACCACCATGCTTCACCGTAGGGATGGTGCCAGGTTTCCTCCAGACGTGAAGCTTGGCATTCAGGCCATAGAGTTCAATCTTGGTTTAATCAGACCAGATAATCTTGTTTCTCATGGTCTGAGAGTCCATTGGGTGCCTTTTGGCAAACTCCAAACAGGCTTTCATGTGCCTTTTACTGAGGAGTGGCTTCCGTCTGGCCACTCTACCATAAAGGCCTGATTTGGTGGAGGGCTGCAGAGATGGTTGTCCTTCTGGAAGGTTCTCCCATCTCCACAGAGGAACTCTGTCGCTCTGTCAGGGTGACCATCGGGTTCTTGGTCACCTCCCTGACCAAGGCCCTTCTTCACCGATTTCTCAGTTTGGCAGGGCGGCCAGCTCCAGGAAGAGTCTTGGTGGTTCCAAACTTCTTCCATTTAAGAATTATGGAGGCCACTGTACCCTTGGGGACCTTCAATGCTGCATAAATGCTTAAGTACCCTGCCCCAGATCTGTGCCTCAACACAATCCTGTCTCAGAGCTCTATGGACAATTCCTTTGACCTCATGGCTTGGTTTTTTCTCTGACATGCACTGTCAACTGTGGGACCTTTATATAGACAGGTGTTTGCCTTTCCAAATCATGTCCAATCAATTGAATTTACCACAGGTGAATCCAATCAAGTTGTAGAAACAAATCAAGAATAATGAATAGAAACAGGATGCACCTGAGCTCAATAGCTCAGTCTCACAGCAAAGGGTCTGAATATGTATGTAAATAAGGTATTTCTATTTTTTATTTTTAATACATTTGCAAACATTTCTAAAAACCTGTATTCACTTTATCTATATTGAGTATTGTGTGTAGATTGATGAGAAAAAATATTGAATACATTTTAGACTAAGGCTGTAACGTAACAAAATGTGAAAAAAGTTGGGGTGTCTGATTACTTTCCGAATGCATTGTATAGTGTATCTACCTCAAAGACCTCATACCCCTGCACAGTGATATGGTAGTGGTACTCCCTGTATATAGCTTCATTCTTGTGTATCTTATTCCTTTTGTGTTACTATTTCTATTTGTATTTTTTCATATAATTATTATTTGTTTGTAGATTTTTTTTAAACTCTAAATCGTTGGGAAGGGCGCTCTTCTCTATTCTTAAAGCATTCCAAAATCATTAGCGGGAAGCTGTTAAGAATAACAAAAATATACAGTGCCAAGCATGTTGTGGTGATAGCCATGGACCATGGTTAAAGTAAATAATGATTGAATGTTCATGATAAAAATAAAACATTCTAATGAAGCTGTCTATCAATGTGAAGTTCAAATGAAAAACATACATGGAAAAGGAAGACTGCCAGTCACTGTTTTGTCTGTAATCTTATCCTCAATTGCTATGACTGACAGACCCAGACAAATCGTTCAACATAGATGGTGCAGCGGTGCTGTCACACAGTAGCTAGCTAACTAACAAACAGCTCAGTCATTGGCCACGTGGAACACAAAATCCTGTCATTTCTGTCTCCTTTAGAGGGGGAGGAAAAATCACTGGCTCACACTGGAGAGAACAAGCTTAGCTTTATCGTGGATGAAACTATCTGTGATGAGGGGAGAGAATTGTTCAAATTCATGGCTGACGAACAGACCAGGACGGCCACTACTTGGGAGACTAGCAACAGTGCTGAACTTTCTCCATTTATAGACAATTTGTATTACCATGGACTGATGAACATCATGGCTTTTAGAGATACTTTTGTAACCCTTTCCAGCTTTATGCAAGTCAACAATTCTTCATCTTAAGTCTTCTGAGATCTCCTTTGTTCGAGGCATGGTTCACATCAGGCAATGCTTCTTGTGAATAGCAAACTCTTTTGTGAGTGCTTTTTAAAAGGCAGGGCAGCTCTAACCAACATCTCCAATCTCGTCTCATTGATTGGACTCCAGGTTAGCTGACTCCAATTAGCTTTTGGAAAAGTAATTAGCCTAGGGTTTCACATACTTTTTCTAACCTACACTGTGATTGTTTAAATAATGTATTCAATATAGATTAGAAAATACAATACTTTGTGTGTTATTAGTTTAAGTCCACTGTGTTTGTCTATTGTTGTGACTAAGATGAAGCTCAGATCAACTTTTATGACTAATTTATGCAGAAATCCAGGTAATTCCAAAGGGTTCACATACTTTTTCTTGCCACTGTATTGGAGTCTGTTAGTAGACTTCCCTTCATTCACACCCTGTGAATGCTCGTAATGTCTTAATGCCTTTCGTGCTGTCACAGAATGGAGCATTTACAGGCCTATCAAGCCTGCCTCATTAGCTCAATGTGAGGGGGAACTGAATACCATGAACAATGTGGCGTTTGAGGGAAGAAGGTTGTGTACTGTGCTACACAGATGATTCAATTTAAAGGAAGTTGGCTCTGACTAGTGGCCTTTTAAGCCTTGTTCACACTGCAGGCTTTAATGCTCAAATCAGTTTTGTTTTCAAAACCTTTTTGGAATATTGACTGTCCAAACATCAAGTTACCAAACCGGATGCGTGTTCAGACAGAAGTCATTTGCTGACATGGCTACGCTAGTTGTCATAGTAACGGCGGGTGTGTGTGCAGTGGTGTAGGCTACTACTTCCTGTCGCTCAGAAGTTACGTAGCAAGTTAAAGTGACAACAATGCCTGCCATGGATGTTTCCCAGTTGTTTTGAATGTTCAAAATTATAGTGTAAGATCACTTGTCAACAGACAAAATTATCCAACTTTCAAAACAAGTCCTTTTTGGCTAGCCACAGCAGTCAACTAGCTAGGTAGCGGTCTAGCACATTCACTCATTTGTTGGCAAACAATCAACTAGCTAACGTTAGTTGGCTACCACATGTTCTTGTCAAACTGTCAAAAGTGTAGCTAAAAAGGAACAAGATATTTCAATTAACAGCCTAAAACCCACTTAAGGGCAAATAAATCAGATTTGACCGTTCCGACACAAGTCGCAGGGCCAGGAATCAGATTTGTATCTGACTTTAAACCCCCTACAGAGGTGGTTAGAAATGTGGCTTCAACTATACAATTCCATGTGCTTTTTGGTTGTTCAGACTGCAGGAAAAATAGCACATTCAAGGATATGCAATTTTTGGAAGATTTGAGTCACTTCAAACTGCTAATGTGAACAAGACTTTAGTTTTCCAACACATAAGGGAATGACATTTTCTCAAGTTGCTGATCCAAGGTTTTTATCCGCTCATGGTTAAGGTTAGGATTTTGGTAAGCTGATGCTAGATCTGTACCTACGGGCAACTTCTACATGGAGCTTGCCATACACACAGTCCTCCACAGAAGTACATGATTAAAAAGTAGATTCATAAACAACAAGACATAGCCTACAGTGTGATCTCACCTCTATTTTTGGACACTGATGACAGTCTTTATGGCATTAGACAAGATATAACAGCATAAATGCTTTTGTGTTAATATACCTAATAGGTAATGCTTCATAAAGGTGTAAATTAGTTGATACCAATACAGCTTCCCTGAGCAAAATCGAAAATAATATATAACACTCAATAAAGACAATGTCCATTTGATTGAAATAAATCTACTTATTTATATTGATTGGAATGTTATTCATGATAATGAGTTCAGTATTTTCATACATCCCCCTTACTTATTTTCAATCTACAACGGGTTTGTATTTGGATATTTACTAATAGTAAGAGTATGGCAGTGGTCAGATCAAAGTACAAACATACGTAGCGTACAGGTACACCAGTTCCCGCCAACACAAAGACCACAGAGGATAGATAGATAGATGAGGATCACATGACAGTTAGTGAGAAGGATTAGAGTTACAAAATGTACAAAAAAAAGTTTACCAAAATTCCCAGGTTTTTAGAAGATTTGCTATCTAGGACTGAAAAGGGTTCTTCAGCTGTCCCCATATGTGAACCCTTTGAATAACCCTTTTTAGTTCTAGGCAGAACCTTTTGGGGTTTTATGTATACTGAACAAAAATATAAACGCAAAATGCAACAATTTCAATGATTTTACTGAGTTACAGTCCATGTCAGGAAATCAGTGATTTTAATTTAATTCATTAGGCCCTAATCTATGGATTTCACATGACTGGGGCACAGGCATGGGTTGGCCGGGGAGGGTATAGGCCCAACCACTGGGGAGCCAGACCTAGCCAATTATAATTAGTTTTTCCCCATAAAAGGGCTTTATTACAGACAGAAATACTCTGTTTCATCAGCTGTCTGGATGGCTGGTCTCAGACGATCCCGCAGGTGAAGAAGCTGGATGTGGAGGTCAGGGGCTGGCGAGGTTATGAGGCCAGTTGGACGTACTGCCACATTCTCTAAAACAACGTTGGAGGCGGCTTATGGTAGAGAAATTATCATTCAATTTTCAGGCAACAGCTCTGGGGGACATTCCTGCAGTCAGCATGCCAATTGCACGCTCCCTCGAAACTTGTGGCATTGTGTTGTTTGACAAAACTGCACATTTTAGAGTGGTCTTTTATTGTCCCCAGCACAAGGTGTGCCTGTGTAATGATCATGCTGTTTAATCAGCTTCTTCATATACACCTGTCAAGTGGATGGATTATCTTGGCAAAGGAGAAATGTTCACCAATAGGGATGTAAACATATTTGTGCACAACATTTTAGAGAAATAAGATTTTTGTGCATGAAACATGGGACCAACACTTTACATGTTGCGTTTATATTTTTGTTCAGTATAGAACCCCTTCTACATGGGGTTCTACATGGAACCCAAAGTAAAAAAGGGTTCTCCTACAGCCCAAAACTATTTTGGAACCCTTTCTTCTAAGAGTGTAATCAGAATATTCAAAGTATGTTGAAAGTGTATAGCACCAGTTACTATGGCAAAATCAAACCCCTCCAGTGAGTTTTATCACTTGACAACATCAAAACAACAAGATATGACTACCATTTGTTGAGGGATATGCAAAACACATACTTTTCTTATCGTGTATCACAGAAGCATTGCTACTAAAGGTCTGGGTTTCTGTAGTCTTTGTAAATGGACTTATAGTAGCTTTACCAATGGTTTTCGAAATATTCCTTCAGCGTCCATTTCTCCTCCACATTCAAACGAAGACGGACGGCAATTTGTTATACCACAGAAAGACCACACTCCATCATATGAACTATGACCTTTCAACATGGAAGATAGTCTGTGTATTGTAGTTGCAACAATGATCCTGGATCATGTGCTGTCCAAGTGTTTCCTTTACAGTTTACTGAAGTCTCCTGTATCCTACCAAGTTCAGAGATGCATTCCAACCCTCATACGGGAGTCGTTCTCCTGTTGACACCCTCCTTCAGATCTTTCTGGAAGCAGTTGTGGACCTGCAGGAAGCTTGAGTCACGCTCTGGACTACAGTACCCAGCTATCCCACTTTTCATAGTGTCCCTACTGAGGGCGTACATGGAGATACCACCCATGGGCATCCCAAAGCTTGCTCCACTTCCTATGCCTGCTCCCCCTCCTCCTCCCATCTTAACCCCGACGGGTGAGGTCTCTCGGGACGGGTCGGTGGAGCGGGAACTGGAACGGGAGCGTCGCCGCCGGTAACGGTAACTAGGGATACGGGAGTAGGGCGAGGTGGACGAGGTGGTCTTGATGAACTCCCGCCTCGCCCGGCACCGCGTCTCCTTGTTCTTCTCGATGTAGATGTTGACAGCGAGAACGCCAACGGACTCCGCCACGATGAAGGACAGCGCTCCGAAGTAGAAAGACCAGCCGTATCCATAGCTACCCTTATTGTCCTCGTCCTTCTTGTCGCTGGGGTCACCGGCATTACTGGAGATGTAGACGATGATGCCGATGATGTTGCTTAGACCTGAGGAGATGCATCGAGAAAGAGGTAGAAATGCCTTGCCCATACAGTAGCTTAGTGTTTTCAAAAGTATATACAGTATATGTAAACATCAATATGTGGGTAATGTCTACTCCAAGGCAATGCTAGATATGCAAGGAATCGCCGCCATTGCAATGTTTTGAATAGCTGTGTGACGTCACCTACCTGCAGCCACAAACAGGATGCCGGCGCTGAGCAGGATGTTGTTCTTACTGCTGTAGATCCTCCCAGCCCCGACACACAGTCCTCCCAGCAACAACAAGATGTTGCTTAGGATGGGGAAGAGGCTGGAGGCCCGCACTATACCTGTATAGTACACAGCAGTTAGGATGGTTAGCATGTTTACAACGTTAGCTTTACTTTACTCAAGTATGAAAACTCTGTACTTTTTTTCACCACCGACGGCTCTATATAAACCCAGCACTTACGCCATCTGTCTCTCTCTCTCCATAGCTCCAATTACTGTCATGACATCGTGCAGTTATGGGCCAGGGCCAAGGGAGTTATGACAGATAAAGCACCCCTTGACCACTGACTACCATTGAGTATCTATGGGCATTGTGTGCTTTACACACGGTGATAAAGGATGAACAGACATCTGGATGTGGTGGCGGGAGACAAGCACTTACGTAAGATGTATTCCGAGCTGTCTGTGTCGTAGTTGTTATCTTCTGGGAAGTGATTGATCCGAAGACAGCTTCCTTTGTTGATTCCTGTGGAGTCCAAAGAACCACAGAAAGTCTGTTAGAAAAGAGTGCACACTTCAGACAGAAGGGTCGAGAAGTTGATTCTAGCTCATGCAGTTTTGTGGACATTTGAAACACGGCTAATGATTTTCATACAGTACCAAGACCAAATCCATATTGTGGCAAGAACAGCTCAAATAAGCAAAGAGAAAAGACAGTCCATCATTACTTTAAGACATGAAGGTCAGTCAATGCGGAAAATTTGTTTGAAGTTTCTTCAAGTGCAGTCGCAAAAACCATCAAACGCTATGATGAAACATGAAGACCGCCACAGGAAAGGAAGACCCAGAGTTACCTCTGCAGCAAAGGATAAGTTCATTAGAGTTTACCAGCCCTAAAAATTGCAGCCCAAATAAATGCTTCCCAGAGTTCAAGTAATAGAGACATCTCAACATCAACTGTTCAGAGGAGACTGTGTGAATCAGGCCTTCATGGTCAAATTGCAGCAAAGAAAGCACTACTAAAGGACACCAATAAAAATAAGAGACTTGCTTTGGCCAAGAAACCTGAGCAATGGACATTAGAACGGTGGAAATCTGTCCTTTGGTCTGATAAGTCCAAATTTGAGATTTGTGGTTCCAACCCCCGTGTCTTTGTGAGATGAAGAGTAAATTAAGAGATGATCTTCGCATGTGTGGTTCCCACCGTGAAGCATGGAGGAGGAGGTGTGATGGTGCTTTGCTGGTGATACTGTCAGTGATTTATTTAGAAATCAAGGCACACTTAACCAGCATGGTTATCGCAGCATTCTGCAGCGATACGCCATCCCATCTGGTTTGCGCATAGTGGGACTATCATTTCTTTTTCAACAGGCCAATGACCCAAAACACACCCCCAGGCTGTGTAAGGGATATTTGACCAAGAAGGAGAGTGCTGGAGTGCTGCATCAGATGACCTGGCCTCCACAATCCCCCGACTTCAACCCAATTGAGTTGGTTTGGGATGAGTTGGACCGCGGAGTGAAGGAAAAGCAGCCAAAAAGTGCTCAGCATATGTGGGAACTCCTTCAAGACTGTTGGAAAAGCATTCCAGGTGAAGCTGGTTGAGAGAATGTCAAGCTTGTGCAAAGCTGTCATCAAGGCAAAGGGTGGCTACTTTGAAGAATATAAAATGTATTTTGATTTGTTTAAAACTTTTTGGGTTACTACATGATTCCATATGTGTTATTTCATAGTTTTGTCTTCACTACTATTCTACAATGTGGAAAATAGTAAAAAAAGAAGAAGAAGAAAACCCTTGAATGAGTAGGTGTTTCCAAACTTTTGACTGGTACTGTATATATGTGTTAACTCCAATTGAGCATGGTTCAGATTGTTTAATAGTCAGAGTTGCAGGTGCTATTGCAGGGTACAGCGAAAATCTTAGGCTTCGAGCTCCAACATGTAGGGGAGCAGCAGGAGAAATAATGTCCATAGGGGGAGTAGCAGGTAAGTGAGAGTTGAGACAACACTATACTAATTCAATAATGGCTGTACATCAACCATGTCTGTTTTTTAGAAAAATATATTATGCCTCATGACATGTCACAGTGGAAGTGAAGCTAAAATGGTTCCCAATACTCAATGCACTTCTGTGTTGACCTGTAAAATCACTCACTAAGTAGAGAGATTAGAGGTTGCAGATTTGCCGTACATTGGGGTTGCTTAATTGTCATAATTAAAAATGACAAGACAAATTGATTGCCAAAGAAGAGATGCCTATTATAATGCTGATTATTTTGTTTCCCCACTGATTTTCATACGAAACAAATAATTTAACCTATGAATTATTTATTTAAAAGGATTCTCAATCTGCAAGAGACATTTTCTACCACTGCTAGGAAATTATGTATTCTAGTGGTTAGTGTACCACAGTTAGACAGTCCATTTTCAATATACACATCCCACCACTAGGGGCAGCGGCGGCCAGGCTAGGTCATTTTGATCACAGGTAGGGGTTGGAACCAAAATTATTTTCCAATCATTTAGTTCTGAACAGAACCATATATATTTTTTTCGTTCTGTTCCACTGTTCTAACCTGCAAAATAAAGATTTGAACCAGTTCGAACCAAAAAAGTTATGGTTTATATATACACACACACACACGTGTATATATATAATTTTTTATTTAACTAGGCAAGTCAGTTAAGAACAAATTCTTATTTACAATGACAACCCACTGTTTCTAGGCTAACTGCCCTTGTTCAGGGGCAGAACTACAGCTTTTTACCTTATCAGCTCAGGGATTCGATCTAGCAACCTTTCGGTTACTGGCCCAATGCTCTAACCACTAGGCCACCTGCCGCTATATTGTTCCATTCTATTCCTTTTTAAATCTCTGAAATGTTTACATTTAGTTCAACAAAATAATTCACCAATCAGTGCGGATAGAGCGGCTTGCTATGGAGTGGGCAATCTATAGTTGTTTACATGTGCGATGGACAGACAACTGTAGGGCTCAAGATGCGACAGAAATGTTGTGTATGGTGTAAAGAGCGAGAGATGTTGGAGGAGGCTTGGCTTGAAGAGCTGGGCATTATTGACATGCATTATCTGAATTAGGCCCACATAATTATACCTACAGAAGAGCAGCTTCTATGGAGGAACTTTGAATGAATGAACTTCAGAGAGTTGGCTAAACGTTGAACCAGAGCGAGGTAGCTAGCTAACAAGCTGTGTGTGCAGAGTGGCACCAGAATTAAAAACACGTCTTACCTTTTTGTAGTTAATAAATCCAATGTGAAACGTGATAACTATAGTATCCTTAACTAGCATTGAAAAAGTTCATTAGAATGAAATAACTTCACCCTAATTTCTGAATCCCGCTTGCAACTTAAGTAGACTACAGTAGTTTCGGAGGGGGAGGGGCAGGTAGACTACACACATTGGCAAAGATTTCCAGGTCAGGTAAACACTGGAATCCGTTTCTGAGTGACAGAGTAAGGGCTTTGTTGTGTTTTTTTTTGTGGGACTGCAAAAAGTGCCCGGAACTTAAAACTTTGTCACATGTGCCGAATACAACAGATGTAGACCTTACCGTGAAATGCTTAATTACAAGCCCTTAACTCGATTTTCTTAAAACTGCATTGTTGGTTAAGAAAATATTTAAATCAAATCAAAATCAAATCAAATTTTATTTGTCACATACACATGGTTAGCAGATGTTAATGCGAGTGTAGCGAAATGCTTGTGCTTCTAGTTCCGACAATGCAGTAATAACCAACAAGTAATCTAGCTAACAATTCCAAAACTACTACCTTATAGACACAAGTGTAAGGGGATAAAGAATATGTACATAAATATATATGAATGAGTGATGGTACAGAGCGGCATAGGCAAGATACAGTAGATGGTATTGAGTACAGTATATACATATGAGATGAGTATGTAAACAAAGTGGCATAGTTAAAGTGGCTAGTGATACATGTATTACATAAAGATGCAGTAGATGATATAGAGTACAGTATATACGTATACATATGAGATGAATAATGTAGGGTATGTAAACATTATATTAGGTAGCATTGTTTAAAGTGGCTAGTGATATATTTTACATCATTTCCCATCAATTCCCATTATTAAAGTGGCTGGAGTTGAGTCAGTGTGTTGGCAGCAGCCACTCAATGTTAGTGGTGGCTGTTTAACAGTCTGATGGCCTTGAGATAGAAGCTGTTTTTCAGTCTCTCGGTCCCAGCTTTGATGCACCTGTACTGACCTCGCCTTCTGGATGATAGCGGTGTGAACAGGCAGTGGCTCGGGTGGTTGTTGTCCTTGATGATCTTTATGGCCTTCCTGTGACATCGGGTGGTGTAGGTGTCCTGGAGGGCAGGTAGTTTGCCCCCGGTGATGCGTTGTGCAGACCTCACTACCCTCTGGAGAGCCTTACGGTTGTGGGCGGAGCAGTTGCCATACCAGGTGGTGATACAGCCCGACAGGATGCTCTCGATTGTGCATCTGTAGAAGTTTGTGAGTGCTTTTGGTGACAAGCTGAATTACTTCAGCCTCCTGAGGTTGAAGAGGCGCTGCTGCGCCTTCTTCACAATGCTGTCTGTGTGGGTGGACCAATTCAGTTTGTCTGTGATGTGTACGCCGAGGAACATCCATCGATGTGGATAAGGGGGTGTTCCCTCTGCTGTTTCCTGAAGTCCACAATCATCTTCTTAGTTTTGTTGACGTTGAGTGTGAGGTTATTTTCCTGACACCATACTCCGAGGGCCCTCACCTCCTCCCTGTAGGCCGTCTCGTCGTTGTTGGTAATCAAGCCTACCACTGTTGTGTCGTCCGCAAAGTTGATGATTGAGTTGGAGGCGTGCGTGGCCACACAGTCGTGGGTGAACAGGGAGTACAGGAGAGGGCTCAGAACGCACCCTTGTGGGGCCCCGGTGTTGAGGATCAGCGGGGTGGAGATGTTGTTGCCTACCCTCACCACCTGGGTGCGGCCCGTCAGGAAGTCCAGTACCCAGTTGCACAGGGCGGGGTCGAGACCCAGGGTCTCGAGCTTGATGCCGAGCTTGGAGGGCACTATGGTGTTAAATGCCGAGCTGTAGTCGATGAACAGCATTCTCACATAGGTATTCCTCTTGTCCAGATGGGTTAGGGCAGTATGCAGTGTGGTTGAGATTGCATCGTCTGTGGACCTATTTGGGCGGTAAGCAAATTGGAGTGGGTCTAGGGTGTCAGGTAGGGTGGAGGTGATATGGTCCTTGACTAGTCTCTCAAAGCACTTCATGATGGCGGAAGTGAGTGCTACGGGGCGGTAGTCGTTTAGCTCAGTTACCTTAGCTTTCTTGGGAACAGGAACAATGGTGGCCCTCTTGAAGCATGTGGGAACAACAGACTGGGATAGGGATTGATTGAATATGTCCGTAAACACACCAGCCAGCTGGTCTGCCCATGCTCTGAGGGCGCGGCTGGGGATGCCGTCTGGGCCTGCAGCCTTGCGAGGGTTAACACGTTTAAATGTTTTCCTCACGTCGGCTGCAGTGAAGGAGAGTCCGCATGTTTTGGTTGCAAGCCGTGTCAGTGGCACTGTATTGTCCTCAAAGCGGGCAAAAAAGTTATTTAGTCTGCCTGGGAGCAAGACATCCTGGTCCGTGACGGGGCTGGTTTTCTTTTTGTAATCCGTGATTGACTGTAGACCCTGCCACATACCTCTTGTGTCTGAGCCGTTGAATTGAGATTCTACTTTGTCTCTATACTGACGCTTAGCTTGTTTGATTGCCTTGCGGAGGGAATAGCTACACTGTTTGTATTCGGTCATGTTTCCGGTCACCTTGCCCTGATTAAAAGCAGTGGTTCGCGCTTTCAGTTTCACGCAAATGCTGCCATCAATCCACCGTTTCTGGTTTGGGAATGTTTTAATCGTTGCTATGGGAACGACATCTTCAACGCACGTTCTAATGAACTCGCTAACCGAATCAGCGTATTCGTCAATGTTGTTGTTTGATGCAATACGAAACATATCCCAGTCCACGTGATGGAAGCAGTCTTGGAGTGTGGAATCAGATTGGTCGGACCAGCGTTGAACAGACCTCAGCGCGGGAGCTTCTTGTTTTAGTTTCTGTCTGTAGGCAGGGATCAACAAAATGGAGTCGTGGTCAGCTTTTCCGAAAGGAGAGCGGGGCAGGGCCTTATATGCGTCGCGGAAGTTAGAATAGCAATGATCCAAGGTTTTTCCAGCCCTGGTTGCGCAATCGATATGCTGATACAATTTAGGGAGTCTTGTTTTCAGATTAGCCTTGTTAAAATCCCCAGCTACAATGAATGCAGCCACAGGATATATGGATTCCAGTTTGCAAAGAGTCAAATAAAGTTCGTTCAGAGCCATCGATGTGTCTGCTTGGGGGGAATATATACGGCTGTGATTATAATCGAAGAGAATTCCCTTGGTAGATAATGCAGGGTCGACATTTGATTGTGAGGAATTCTAAATCAGGTGAACAGAAGGACTTGAGTTCCTGTATGTTGTTGTGGCCACACCACGTCTCGTTAACCATTTACTACATGAACTAAATAAGAAAATCCAAAATTAATAGTCTTATGTCTTGGGATTCTTATGCAGTCTTATGGTTTGGGATTAGAAGCTGTAAAATAACGTTATTAACTGGTTCCCATGCTTTTAAAAGAACGGTTCTGTTCCGGAACAGTATAGATCACTTTCGTTCACGGTTCTGATTCTGTTACTACAAATGTGTTATTTTCTGTTCTGTTCCCTGAACCGGTTCCAACCATTGCTTACAGGTAGGTACAAGTGATTGACAGGCAATGGTAGAGTGAGAGGTAAATTGAGTAGCCTCCCATCCCGAAAGTGTTTTTCTGTGTTTGTTTGGACACTTTTCAGTTGATATGCCATTTGTAAAAAATATATATATATATTGCCATTTAGGTCACTATCTATGAACATTGATAACCTGCTTGGACTGGCTGACCAAGCTTAGCCTGAACCCTGTGGAGAACAATGTCTGCCATAAGGTCACATGCATTGCTTAACTGACTTCTCACGTGAAATGAAATGTGAAATTATATCAGATTATGGATGACTTAGGTAGATCTCGGTCCCCTAGATGTAGCAAGCTTAGTTTCACCCCATATTTGAAACCAACTGAGGACAGGAAAGTTAGTCTGCACACCCATAAAAGAGTTCTGATGTTCTTCAGTCCCAAGGCATCTTCCATTCAAAGAGTTTGACTCTTGGTTAAGAAAATCTTCTTTGCACTCTTAAGAGAATAAAACATGTCGGTGACATGAATATTGAAACGTTTCTCACTTTCCACTGAAATTGCTGCCTCAACCAGAGGTTGGGAACTCAAGTCAAGTGTGCGAATGAACAAGGACTTACTTCACGCTTGGACTTAATTCACTCTAAAACAGATATCAATCATTTATGAGACAAGATAGTAATGTAAACATGTCTTTTAAGTGGTTTATTTGTCTGTGTGTGGTGATTCTACATCTCCAAGACAGTGCAGATTTTTGTTCTTCCCCTCTAATCAGGAACTGATTCAGGACACCAGGTGAGTGACTTTAATGGCTACCCGGACTATGGCATTGAACCTTTTTTACACTGACTCTATGCACACTCACTGGACTCTACCCACACATTCACACTGACACACACACAAAGCACACCCACACACGAAACACACTCTCCACATACGCTGCTACTACTTTGTTTATTATCTATCCTGATTGCATAGTCACTTTTACCCCAACCTACATCTACATATTACCTCAACTACCACCTAATACCTAATATGCTCCCAAGTGGCACAGCGGTCTAAGTCAGTGCTAGAGGCGTCACTACAAACCCTGGTTCAATTCCAGGCTGTATCACAACCGGCCGTGATTGGGAGTCCCATAGGGCGCCGCACAATTGGCCCAGCGTCGTCCGGGTTAGGGTTTGGACGGCCGTCATTGTATATAAGAATTTGTTCTTATCTGACTTGCCTAGTTAAATAAATGTTGAAATAATAAATACCCCTGCACATTGACTCGGTACCAGGACTCCTTCTATATAGCAAAATTACTGTTATTTATGGTGTTACTATTTAGATTATTGTTTGCAAATGTTCTTACTTTATAACTCTGCATTGTTGGGAAGGGGCTCGTAAGCATTTTGCAGTTTGGAGCAACAACCACCAAACAGTCTCCACTGTCACAATGGAAATCAATGAGAAAGCTACGACCAGGACACCCAACTTGAAAGGGATTGAGAGACCCCTAAAACGCCTCCAAACTAGGCCCCCTGGTCTGGGCACAACCCCAACATTGTGGGCCACTGCCCCAGACATCCCATGGGCCCAAAAGTGGCCCACACTCGAATTTAAAACCAACAGAACTGGTGCACCTACATGGGAGAACGGTGACACAGTCACCCTACTTCAACAGCATTGGAAAAATGGAAAAATGGAAAAACCCCTCACAGGAACAAAACTCTGGGCTGGTTCCAACCCCAACATAGGATACATCTACCCCCTATAGCCCCAGGACCCTAACCCACACTCACGAAGAACCAAGGCCAACAGAACACAAGAGCCCACCGCTCTCTACCGTTACAATGAAGTCTATGGGAAATTGATAACATAGACGCCTGACTTTACAGACATCCTAAGACCTTCAAAACACTTCCAAAATGGACCCTCTGGTCTGGGCACCTATGGCAAACCACTGCCCCAAACACCCCCTGGACATAGGAAAGGCCTACACCCAAAATCAAAATCAACATGGTATAATCGGAGCCCACCGCTCCCAATGCACCATACAAGTCAATGGGAGAGAGAGAGAGAGAAAGCTAGTCACCTGACTTCAACATGATGATGGCAGTCTGTCGAAGTACACTTCCAAGCTAGGGCTTTGGGATGGAGATGCAATATGGCAGACATGCAATATGGCAGATATGTTGGCACGACTTGCATATTGCATCTCCATCCCAAAGCCCTAGCTTGGAAGTGTACTTCGACAAACTGCCAAGAACCTTGCCCTCATCCAGGCCAAGGTGGCGAGACACAGCAGTGATGTCACCATAGGCCTTGTTGATCTCTGCACCAGACAGGATGCTCTTGACAGCATACTTGGGTTCCAATATGTACGCTGTGGCGTGTATGGGCTTCAGGCAGAAGTCTTCACAATTTTTTATGCATTTCAGAACTGCAGTTTCCTCTGCTTGGAGCAACAGTGAAGTGGGCAGGGCAGTACAGATTTATTCTCTTACATCTGCAAGCAGAGTCTGAACATCAGACAGGATGGCATTGTCTCCCTCAATCCGTGCAATGGCTACTGCTATAGGTTTCAGGAGTTTCAGGTTGCTCACCACTCTCTCCCAAAATACAGCTTCAATGTGGTGCCCTTATTCTTCTCACTTTGCTTGGTGAGGTAGATTGCTGCTATAACTTGATGACCCTTCATACACCTAACCATTTCCTTGGCTCTTGTGTAGAGTGTATCCATTGTTTTCAGTGCCATGATGTCCTTGAGGAGCAGATTCAATGCATGACTCCTCCACTTTAGACCAAGCAGCCTTCATGTTCGCAGCATTGTCTGTTACCAGTGGAAAAACCTTCTGTGGTCCAAGGTCATTGATGACAGCTCATCTGCGATGTAGAGACCGGTGTGTCTGTTGTCCCTTGTGTCTGTGCTCTTGTAGAATAGTAGTAGAGGGGTGGAGATGATGCTGTTCATTATTCCTTGCCCACGAACATTCGACCACCCATCAGAGATGGTTGCAATACAGTCTGCTTTCTCTATGATTTGCTTGACCTTAACTTGAACTCTGCATCCAGCAAATGAGTAGATAAAGTCTGGTTGGAGGGGTGTATGCTGGGCGAAGAACATTCAGAAATCTCTTCCAATACACATTACATTGCCTGTGAGCATCAGAGGTAAACCAGTTGATTACAAAGCTCAAGCAAGATATTCATCAGCATTTCTCTGACTACATTCCTCAATTGAGTCAAAAAAAAACTTCTGATTCCAGGAGGACCATGAGCTGTTGCTGTCGATAAGGTGTCTGATTCATCATTTTCACCTCGAATAGAAGTAGAGGGACTTTTGTCAGAGGTTGCTTGTTGTGAGCGCTGTGGAAACTTTATGCACTTGGTCAGATGATTCTGCATCTTTGTTGCATTCTTCACATATGATTTGGCAGAGTATATACAAATATACACAGCTTTTCCTTTTACATTAGCTGCAGTGAAATGTCTCCACACATCAGATAGTGCCGTGGCATTTTCCTGTAAAGATTAGGGAAAAAAATGTGTAAAAAAAATAAATATACAATTCCATGTACATATAAAAAGTTAAGCAGTTGGATTAAACAACTCCTTTATAAAATAAATGTTTTAAAATGAAACATGTATGGAAACAGGTGAATTAACACTCCTCAGTTAGCAGGCTCAAGCAAGCTAAAACCCACATGGTAGCAAAAACTAACTAGCAGAAATTGTTAACAAGTTAGAAATTATTTAAACACACTTTGCTGTAGGCTACTATTTACTAGTTAACAAAAAATCATGTATGTCATATAAAATATATTCACTCCACCCAGTATTGTAATCAAAACTTACCAGAAAACGTGTAGTCTTTGGCTCAGACAGTGTAGTAATGTGGGCTCAATAGGATCTCATTAGTGTGCAAGATCTTGAGAATCAGCTGTACATGTGATGGAAGCATGTACTATGCATGCAGAGGGATGCAATTCCATTGATATACCTAGAATTGCCTTATGTGTAACCCACAAAAAAAAGGTTCACTGTTATAAGCAAACTTTTTAAATGGATTTAAGCAAAAAATTCCCCATATTCCCGGGTTTAACTTTACATGGAAAATTTCCCCAAAAATTCCGTAAATTTCCCGGAAAGTTTCCGACCCATTGCAACCCTAAACGCAACAGCAGGGCCCCTTTCTCATTAGCCACCGAGGGATCAACAAAAAACACACTGAGGTAACAACCCTCCTGTGTTTCAACACAAATAGACACTACACTCTACTCAACAAGCTATACGACCAGGTACAGACGCAACAGCAGTGCTCCTCTGTCATTAGCTGCAGAGGGAGCAACAAAAACACACAGAGGTGATAACCCTCCTACATTTCAACACAACATCTACTCACACCCTTCCACCCACTCAGCAACCTACGAAAAGACAACTCTACAGCCCACCAACACTCTCACCAGACTGAGAGGACTAACACTCCTGCCACCTTTGGTCCTCTCGCCGGTGCACCTGGCCTTCCCTAAAGAAACTAGGTCCATCCAAATCCAAACATGAGGGCGCAAACCACAGTATTGGAAGTAATTATCCAGCGGCCCATGGGACTGGATGGTGGGTTTTCCCCATCTTTAAGACCTCGAGCGAACCTGCCACTGCTGCACCTTGGAGCCAGATGAGAGTGCCCTAGGAATATGCGGGGTAGACAAGCGGCCAACGTACCTTCACCCAGCAGAGCTACCCGGACAGCGCCAGCCTGCTGCCTCTAGAGTTTACTCAAGAGGAAATTGCCCAAGAATGGCTGGTGGCATGGGATGTCTCTGATGGAGTATTGGTGAAATGGGCTTTGGGATTGCGTGACGTGTCTGCAGGCCCCCGAGACCTTGGCACCTAGAGGGGGTTCCAGATGCGGTTTGGCGGGGAAGAGGATTCATGACAACCAAGTGAGAAGCTAGGATCCTGGAAGGGAATGGCCCTCTATGGTTTGTGCCTGATCCTAAACCAAGTACGCACCTACTAGGATGAAGGACGGAGTACTGAGTGTGGATGCTTGACAACCGTAGAGAGGACCTTGCCGCTTTTTGTCTACTCAAACACTCATGACTCAATGACGGACCAGCTTGGTATGGACACATGGCAACTGACTGAGATGCTGGGATCCTGGAAGGGAATGGCCCTTGATGGTTTTTGCCTGACACCAAGAACGCTATGACAGACTAGCTAGGCGCCGATACACGGCAATCAATTTTGAGTGAGGATCCTGGAAGGGAGTAACTGTCGTTTTGCCTGTTGAAATACCTAGGACCTAACGACAGACGAACACGGTATGGATGCATGGCAGCCAACAGGGTGAGACTATCTTGGAAGAGAGTCACCCCTGGATGGTCCTGTCTACTGGAGGTCCTGGGGTGGTATGGTTACACGTGGTCTGCGGTTGTGAGGCTGGTTGGATGTACTGCCAAATTCTCAAAAACAACATTGAAGGCGGCTTATGGTAGAGAAATTAACATTCAATTATCTGGCAACAGCTCTGGTGGACATTCCTGCAGTCAGCATGTCAATTGCACGCTCACTCAACTTCAGACATCTGTGGCATTGTTGTGACAAAACTGCACATTTTAGTTGCCTTTTGTCTCCAGCACAAGGTGCACCTGTGTAATAATCATGCTCTGCACCTGTCATGGATGGATTATCTTGACAAAGGACAAATGCTCACTAACAGTGATGTAAACAAATGTGTGCACAAATTGAGAGAAATAAGCTTTTTGTGCGCATGGAACATTTATGGGATCTTTTTATTTCAGCTCATGAAACATGGGACCAACACTTTACATGTTGCATTTATATTTTTGTTCAGTATAGAATAGGCCATCCCTACTGCAGAAAATAGATGATTTCCTCATATCCAAAGGTCTACCTGTCATTTAGCAGGAGGAATGTAGTAAGGTCCGGAATATAAATGCATATTGATCTGCATATCATTGTGGCAGTAAGGGAGAAACACACTATGAAACCATCTTTAACTTACTCTTCAGATAACTTTACGCTGTATATTTCACACATACTTACTCTACCTCCGTCACACACATTCTCTCTTTCACTTACTCCCTCTCTCAAACACACACATCCTCTCTCTCTCTCTTACACACAGACTCACATCACTCTCTCTTGACATGAATTGTAGCCCAATGTTCTAACAAAACCCTAAGGAGGTATCGCTCGGCCTATAGAAGTGTCTATGTGCGTATCAGCTAAGCATACAGAGTCATGATTTACCCAGGAGATTTAGAGGGAGATATAATTAGCATTGGTTCTGGTGTACGCTGTAGCGTTGGATACAGGGCAGTACTCTCAATCTATTATGGACTCATGGTCTCACTCACTCGTTCACACACACTACTCCCAACTTAGAAAATAATTGAAGGAACATCGGAAAAATATAGATTTTTGAATAAGATATAGTTTTGAATGATTTATATTAGGCATATGGCATCTTACCTTTGAAGCACATTCCTTTGAGTAGGCTATATTTTCCTTTTCCATTCTTCCTGTGCAATCCACATTTGTGCATAGACTATTGGTCAAGTTACCAGGATGTTTAGCTAGCTAGCTAGGTAACATGACTGAACAAAGTAGTTTATCAAAACAACAATCAGTGGCCCATTAGTAGTTTAATATGGCCTTCGACATGGTTTATGAAATTATATAAAATGTGAGACGGGGTTTTCAGCGACATAAAGGTGCAAGCATGACTGTCGATATGCTCCACTTTCCCTCTATGGCACTGAGGCTGCGTGACTAGCCTAATCTCATAGACTACACGTAACAAAGTAATCTAAATCTGGAACACTCAAATTAGTATGATATGTGACGTTTAGTATGGTTGCATAAGATAGTTACTTAAGGAAAAACGAAAGTAGGGTGGTTGGGCGGGCATATAACGCGAACGTCTAGCAACCCAGAGGTTGCGAGTTCAAATGTCATCACGGATAACTTTTGCATTTTAGCTAATTAGCAACTTTTCTACTACTTTCTACATTTTAGCTACTTTGCAACCCTTCCCCTAACCTTAACCATTTAGCTAACCCTATCCTTAACCTTAACTCCTAAACTTAACCTTAGCCCTAACCCCTAGCCTAGCTTACATTAGCAAGCTAGCTAATGTTAGCCACCTAGCTAGAATTCGTAACATGTATACATATATACGTAAATTTGTAACATATTGTACCTTTTGGCAAATTTGTAACATATGTTACAAATTAAAATGTGTATATCATACAAAATGGGCGATGGATATCCACAAATGAAAACATACCATACGAAATGTAACATATCATACTAAATGGAGTGTTTCGGATTTACATAAGGAATAATATACGAAATGCTCTGGCCTGTGCTCTTGGTTCTAACAATGAAAAGATACAATGTATCCACTTCACTCGCACTGCGAGCAACTCCAATAAATAAACAAATGTAACAACAAAAGATTCCTCAGTGTCTGCCGACCCCAGCTCGCATCACTGCTAGATTTGATTTATTTTCTTTTTTTGTACTTTTACCCATTTTTCTCCCCAATTGGTAGTTAGTATTGTCCCATCGCTGCAACACCTGTACGGACTCGGGATAGGCGACGGTCGAGAGCCAGGCATCTTCCGAAACATGACCCTGCCAAGTCGCACTCAAACTCACGGCTGTAGTAACACCTCAAGCACTGTGATGCAGTGCCTTAAACCGCTGCGCCACTTGGGAGGCTTTTTTTTTTTTTTACCTCTCAGCGCACAGTCTAGTTTCCTGAATTTCCGTCTCTCTGACGTGCCCAAAGTAAATTTCTAGGATATGCAAATCATTGGTATAATTGGATAGAAAACACTCTGTTAAGTATAGAACTGATATGGCAGGCAAAAACCAGAGGAAAATCCATTCAGAATAGATTTTTTTTGAGCTCCCAATGACTTCCAATGCAATGCTATTGAAAGATCTTATTTCCGCCTCCCAGATTGCAGTTCCTATGGCTTCCACTAGATAAAGTCTTTATACAAGGTTTTAGGCTTGTTTTTTTTTTTTAAAAGTGAAGAAGTATTTGTAGTCTTACCAAGGTGAGCGCCAAGGTAAAAGTAGTCTTTTTGCGCGAGTGAATGAGGGCGCACTCTTCGTTCTTTTCCTTTGCTATTGAACATAGTATTCTCCATATTAAATATTATCGTTTATTTAGATATTAGACAACCTGAGGGTTAATATAAAACATTGTTTTACTTGTTGGTATGAACTTTGCTGGTAACTTTTTGGAATCCTTTGTATGCATGTTGAAGGAGTGGATTATTGAATTCAATGGCGCCAACTAAACAGCGCTTTTGGTATATAAAGAAGGACTGTATCGAACAAAACGACCATTTATTGTGTAGCTGGGGTCCTTGGGATTAGAAACAGAGGAAGATCTTCAAAAGTGAGTGATTTATTTTATCGCTGTTTTGATTTTGTGCTGGATTGGAAAATATGTTAATGTGAGGCGCTGTCCTCAGACAATCGAATGCTATGCGTTCGCCATAAAGCCTTTTTGAAATCTGACAACGGAGTTTGATTATCAAGATTGTACGCTTTTGAACCATTTAAGACACTTGTATTTTCATGAATGTTTAATATTACGATTTTTTATTTTGAATTTGGCGCTCTGCAATTTCACTGGATGTTGTCGAATTTGATCCCGCTAGCGGGATCCGTGCGCTAAGAGGTTTTTTAACTGAGGAGATGTGCAGAAAGAGCTAACAGAGGCGGGAGAGCAGGGGGGTTTCTCTCCCGTCTGTCCGTCATCACTAGTTACCACAGCCACAAAGTCATATACCCTGCTGTTACGGATACAGGTAACCTGTGTGTGTGTGTGTGTGTATTTCTTTTCTCTCCTTCTCCCCTCCTCACAGGTGGCAATCATCATTCCCCAATCAGTCACCATGCAGTCATCAATCATAAGACACACCTCCTGTTTCCATTACCCAATCACATCCCCTTTCCCTTGGTTTAAAAACCCACTCAGTTGGTTCCTCTGGAGCTCAATCTCTCTTTTGTTTTTGCACCTACATGTCACTTTGTCTCCAACTGTGAGTATTGTTCTGTTATGGTGTTTAACTGTTTGTTTAATGGTGGGAAAAGGGGGTACCAAGACAAGTCGCCCATGGGCATACACTAGCCGTAGGTAAACTTTGTCTAAATACACTAGTAAGAACTGGGCGGACCACCCACTGTATTTTTGGTTAGTTAGACTAGCCTACTTCAATACAGCTAACTATCTTAGGGTGTTTTTAGGATATTTGTTTATTTCCTTGGGTTCTTTCCTACCACTCTCCCCACAGTCAACAGGTGATGCCAGGAGGGATGTCCGGTCAATACAGTTCCAACTGGAGGCAGAAGAGAGAGCCCAAATTAGGCGAGAGAATCTCCAGTTGGAGATATGTAAAATTGAGGCAGGAAAAGGAAAAAGAACGAGAACAGAGGCAGTTAAGAGTTGGAGATGTGTACAATTGAGGTAGACAGAGAACAACGGCAGTTGGAGTTCAAAATGCGCCAGATGGAACTGGAGGCAGAGACGGCGAGGCTAGCCTCTGTTCCTGCTGTGAATGTTAGTGAGGCGTCCTCACCAACTGGAGCTTCCAACACTTTTGACATTAGTAGGCAAATTGCCTTGGTACCTTTGTTCAGAGAGTCAGAGGTTGACTCCTATTTTTGTGTTTTTGAATGTATTGAAATGCATTGAAATGGCCCGAAGAGGTATGGTGCCTATTGCTTCAGTGTATATGAACTGGTAAAGCCCAAGAGGTTTTGTCAGCGCTACCTCTGGAAGACAGTTTGAATTATGAAGTGGTCAAAGCTACTGTTCTTCGCGCCTATGAGCTTGTGCCTGAGGCATACCGACAGAGATTTAGGTCTCATAGGAAGTCTTCTAGTAAGACTTATGTGGAATTTGCTAGAGACAAGGGAAATCTGTTTGATAAATGGCATGCTGCTAGTAAGGTAACTGATTTCAACTCTCTCCGGGAGTTAATCTTGTTGGAAGAGTTTAAAAATTGCTTACCCGAACGCATTGTAGTTTACCTAAACTAACAGAAAGTATCCTCCCTGTCAGAAGCGTCTGTGTTGGCGCACAAGAGTGTGTTTGCGGCTCATACTGAGAGTAGAGCCACTGAATTGCCTACTTTTAGCCCTAGTCGGCCAGCAGTAGTATATCAAGCACGCCAGAAGAATGAGCGTCCCTGTTTCTATTTCCATAAAGTGGGACATATGATTAATGATTGCTTCCTGCTAAAACACAAACAAGGGATGCCTCTTCGTGCCAAGCCGCCAACAGGTGTTGGGCTAATTTGTACAGTTGTGAGGTCTGAAACTAAACAGGTGCCTCAGGGTAACTGCAGTTTGAAAGTCTCAGTCCCCGACCGCAGTTATGAACCTTTCATTTTCGAGGGGGTTTGTGTCCCTAGCGAATGACGAAGCGTCTCAGCGTCCGGTTAAAATCCTTAGAGAAACTGGTGTGGCGCAGTCGTTTATATTGTCTGATGCGTTGCCCTTATCCGACGATACATACTGTGGTTCCAGTGTGTTAGTTCAGGGTATTGAAATGGGTTTTGTCCCAGTACCATTGCACTTTGTGAAATTACACTCTGAGTTAATCAATGGAATATTCAGAGTGGGGGTACGTCCTAGGTTGCCAGTAAAAGGTGTGACCTTTATAATGGGTAATAATATTGCCGGAGGAAAGGTAGTACCAGTATTGGAAGTGTTGGATAAAAGTGACCACTCTCTCTCCAATGAGCTGGCACAGAGTTATCCACATGTGTTCCCTGCTTGTGCTGTCACTCGTGCTCAGGTACGACAAGTGGGTGACGTGATAGATTTGTCGAACACTGTTCTGTTCAAAGAGGTTGATCAAGAGGATGGGTTGTGTGCTACCTCTGGGAAGCTGATCACCTCTGACAAACAGCCCAGGGAAGAATCGAAGTATGTCGAATTTATTGCTGATGCAATACAGTTACCAGTCACTCGTGAGCAGCTGATTGCTAACCAAAAGGTTGACACCAAGCTTGCTAAATGTTTTTCTAGTGTTGTCTCATTGGAAGAGGTAAAGAAGAACGTGGCGTACTTCATTGATGGTAATCTCCTCATGCGTAAATGGACATCCCATGTAGACGTGGACGGAGATTGGAATGCTGTTTCCCAAATAGTGATTCCGACAGCGTAGACGTGGACGGAGATTGGAATGCTGTTTACCAAATAGTGATTCCGACAGCCTTTCGACAATATGTGTTATCCCACTTATTTCGGCCAGGTTTAAAACAAGATGTGGCTCAGTTCTGTCGGACATGCCACATAATGTCAGATAACAGGAAAACCAGGTTATTCCTCCCGCTCCTCTTTGTCCAATACCTGTCATAGGTGAACCATTCGAACATGTGGTGTTGGATCGTTACCGAAGACAAAATCGGGTAACCAGTTTCTGTTAACGATTATGTGTATGGCAACAAGATACCCCGAGGCCATTCCTCTGCGAAGGATTACAGCCCCGGTAGTGAGTAAAGCCTTAATTAAATTCTTCACGACATTTGGGTTACTTAAGGTGGCACAAAGTGATCAAGGTACCAATTTCCTATCAAAGCTCTTCAAACAGGTGTTAAAATCCTTGTCAATTACGCACCGTGTGGCAAGCGCATATCATCCAGAGTCTCAGGGTGCGCTTGAAAGATGGCATCAGACACTGAAGTGTATGCTACGTAAATATTGTTTGGAAACTGAGAAAGATTGGGATGAGGGAGTTCCTCTAGTTTTGTTTGCTGCTCGTGAAACTGTGCAGGAGTCCCTAGGGTTCAGCCCGGCTGAACTAGTGTTTGGTCACACGGTGAGAGGACCAATTAAAGTCCTTAAAGAACAGTTTTTGTCCCAAGAGTTGTGTACAGGAGATGAGAATGTATTGGACTATGTTAGTCGCTTTCGTGAGCGCCTACACCAAGCCTGTGCTCTCGCAAAGGAAGCTCTGTCTTCCTCACAGAGGAGTATGAAAAGACACTATGATAAACAGGCTGTTTCTCGTCCATTACAGCCAGGTGACCAAGTACTGGTGTTATTGCCTGTTCACGGATCTTCACTGTCAGCTCGTTTCTCTGGTCTGTATTTCATTGAAAATAAATTAAGTGAAACTGATTGTGCTTCAAACTCCTGAAAACGCCAATCTCGTGTGTGCCACATTAACATGTTGAAAGCATATCACACCCGACCCATCAACCAGTTAGATAGTTCAAAAACAGCGAAAGGAACTGCTATATAATAGGATAGTGGACTGTCATATTGTTGATGGATTGGAGTTGCGCAATACTCAGCAGCAGTGCATTAGATTGCCCAACTCCGAAATGCTGCTGTCTATCCAATCAGGTCTGGTTCATTTAACAGACGGACAGGCCAACGATATTGTGAGGCTGCTACACAGTTTTCCATGTCTCTTTAATGACGTTCCTACTTGTACAAATGTGTTGGAACATGACATTAATGTTGGAAATGCTGCCCCTATCAAGCAACACCCATATCGTGTCAATGCTTCTAAGCGGGAGATAATGAGGGATGAAGTGAAATATTTGTTGGAGAATGACCTGGCTACGCCAAGTTCCAGCCCTTGGAGTTCTCCTTGCATTCTGGTTCCTAAACCTGATGGTACGTCCAGGTTATGTACGGATTATCGAAAGGTAAATTCTGTCACAATGCCAGATTCGTTCTCACCGTTACTTCGTCACTATTACACTTTGCATGAGTTATGTTAAGGGTCTCAATACCATCCCCCCTAGACTGCCGGGACAAAGGGATTCGTAACACCTGCTTAATTCTACAATTTCTCTTCTTAAAATGCGATTTTAAATCTAACCATAACCACACTACTGACCTTATGCCTAACCTAAGCTTAAATGAATACCAAAAATAAAAAACAATATTTTCATGAATTTTTACGATATAGACAATTTTGACTTTGCCTGTGGTAACTAGTGGAAACTCAGTCTGTCTGCGAGACAACAGTTCATCCTTTATTACTCAGCATAGCATTGCCATGGCAACCTCCTCCTGGTGCCCAAGAAGCACATTTCGTGCCTACATCTCTGAGGAGCTCTTTGACATTTTACTAATGTTTTCATATGGGGACTGGCGGGTGTGCGAGTAGACCTGCGTACACAAACAACACCATGATTTTAGACCCCCAAAATGTGTTTCGATAGCTATAAAAAGTATCTCACGAAGCCCATTTGCTTATTACAAACATCATTCAACAATTACCTCACAGAGCAAAACACCCAACAAGACCCATGCATCATCGTCCTTATCATCAATAAGTCTTTCTTATTCAGTCTGGAAAGCAACAATAGCTACTCAAAATCAAAAGCCATTCAAAAACACAAAGAAAGAATGACAGTCATTCAACAGGTGTCTTATCTACTTAGAAGGAAGTAAATAAGACCCCTCCCACTTTCTCTTTCGCGCTCACTCTCTCTCTTTGAAGTGCGTCATTTCGTCTCCCGTCGACACAGAGAGAGACACAGGAGGGAAGCGCTGGTTAAGTGGGAGTTCTTGTTTGATTTAAGGCGAGCTGGGAACAAGACTCAAGTTGTTCCGTGCGCGTCTTAAAAGCCTCCCCTGTGCTCTCCCGCAGCTAAGAACATTTTGTTTTACAAGGCACTAAATAAAGAGCTTTCCATTTGGAACACGTCGTTAAAAGAGATGAGCAGTGTAAGGTCAATTTAGTAATTTATAGTTCGCTACATACATGTTAGGGGTTGGAGAAAAGTAGAGGGTTGAGAAAGGGAAAGAGAATTGTGGGTAATGTTGCCACTTGACATTGTGTTGCCTAGCTGTGGACATACATGGAATAGCAATGATTGAGAATTGTATTTTTTGTCAACCTTGACTTTTCTCACCCTCTATCTCTCTGTGAGTGTCTGTACTTCACTTGCTAACCTACAGAAGAAATAACAAGTAATATTTACCTATTTATATTGCAAGGTTTGATAATCAAAATAATAAGTGGAAGTCTCCATCTTTCCCCAGGCCAATTTACGCAAGTGCACTTCAGTTCGCTTGCAGTTCGCTAGAGAATAATTTCCCCATCGCAACACTACAGCGGTTAGCGGCTGCATATTTATTAACGTGGTTGATTTCGCCTAACATTGACGCAAGTAATCTGGAAGAGCTGGCTAGTGGCTACTTCAATGGAGAAGAGTAAATAATTGGGTTTTGGTGGGAAAAAGTAGAGACCCAACATCCATTATGTCATTTAGATGCTATATTCATCTGGATGTGACCAAATCGAAGGACACCACTGAACAGATTTATCGTATTGATTAAGATGTATTGATAGATACAATTCTCAGCACCTGTCTCAAATGGGTAGACATTATAAATGAAGTTGACTGAATCTTTCCTTGCTGTGCAACTCTCTTAACAAAGCCCAACCCAGGTCTTATGTTGAAACGAGAAAGTAACTCACATATTCGTTCCATCTCATGTTGGTGAAAAACATACATGCTTTGAATTTGATTAAAGTTAACCCTATTTGCAGATAACTATTTCTAAATCTCACTCATGTTTCCATAGCAATGGCTTATGTGTAGTTGCCAAGCAACAGCATCACGTACACTGAACTGGATGGACAAAGAACCTCCGTTTGGAGAAGCGCATCTAAACAGTCTGAAGTTAAACTCGTAGTTGTGCACTCCTAAAAGTAACAGTCATTGATTATAAACGGGTTGAGTAGGCTATGAATTAGTTCTATTGCACATTTCCATACAGCCGTGCATTATGCATGTACAGTATATGGTAACGAGGCCACGTCATATCCGAAGCAAAAATATAAAGTAGTCCTAATACATTGCATTACGCACATGGATACATGATGGTATAACGTTCCCACAATTACTGAGCGTGCACGCAGGAGTAGCCTACACCAGCTTCTATCAAACGCCCTAACAACTTCACTCTGTGCGTGGACAGTTTATTTCAGTGTAGAAAAGGTTTTGTCACCTATGTTTTTCCCCAAACGCCCCCAACACACAAAGTACTCAATGATTCATACATCAGAAACTTTCCTATATTAACCAAATGGAGAAAAAAAACTTAAAATAATTGACCAGAAAGCTGACAAAGTACCTTCTATACAACAAATCCGCCACAGTCCGGAGTGCGTCAGGTCGCCTCTAGTTTTCTTGGGTTGCATGTCGTCCGTGGTGACATTGGTGGCGTTACATATGTACGCCCGAGAATAGAGCCAGTAGTCGGTCCCAATAGCTATTGTCATCAGACTGAAAGCTGAAAAAGCGCCCACGATGGTCAGCAGTATCTGACACCCACGGTCACACCACGCCATGACGCCTCATAATAATCCACAACGGGCTATGAACACACTAAAGAGGCACGCGCTCTAACCATATGGCGAATTGGTGCGGCAGAATATGGCTATGGTTGCCGTTTTTTTTTTTCTAGAACATCACTTTCATGTAAACTTCAACTGGAGTGCTTTTTAAGTTCAGTAGCTTTTTCCTCTTCACGCTTCTCATGGTTTTAATTCCCCAAAGTTCACATCGCAGAAGTCGTTGATTCCTCCACAGGTTGACGTTTTCCACCCCCAAGAATGGAATGGTGTTTTTCGATGTGGGAATTGCTTTCGCTCCTCAAATGAATTGATTTGCCAAAGAGCGCAACATCTTCTACCAAGACCACACCTTCTATTCAGCTAACCAATGAGAGACGACATTGATTGGCCTCGAGTCGGCATCAGAAGGATACAACATAACAACTGATATCAAACAAGGCAAACCCACATATGCCATTGAGGCATATGTGGGTATATGAAAATATATTGTACAAAAATATAAACGCAACATGCAACAATTTCTAAGATTTTACTGAATTACAGTTCATATAAGGAAATCAGTCAATTGGGGCCTATTTAATGTATTTCAATCTATGAATTTCACATGACTGGGAATACAGATATGCATATGTTAGTCACAGATACCTTTTAAAAAAGGTAGGGGTGTGGATCAGAAAACCAGTCAGTATCTGGTGTGACACCATTTGCCTCATGCAGCGCAACACATCTCCTTTGCATAAAGTTGATGAGGCTGTTGATTGTGGCCTGTGGAATGTTGTCCCACTCCTCTTCAATGGCTGTGCGAAGTTGTTGGATATCGGCGGGAACTGGAACATGCTGTCCTACACATCAATCCAGAGCATTCCAAACATGCTCAATGGGTGACATGTCTGGGACATGAACTGGGACATTTTCAGCTTCCAGGAATTGTGTACAGATGATTACGACGTGTGGCCGTGCATTATCATGCTGAAACATGAGGTGATGGTAGCGGATGAATGTCACAACAATGGGCCTCAGGATCTCATCACGGTATCTCGGTGCATTCAAATTGCCATTGAAAAAATATGCAATTGTGTTTGTTGTCAGTAGCTTATGCCTGCCCACACCATAACCCCACCGCCACCATGGGGCACTCTGTTCACAACGTGGACATCAGCAAACCGCTCGCCCACACGACAGTTAAACATACTGCCAAATTCTCTAAAACGATGTTCGACTCCTTCAAAACTTGTGTTGTGTGACCAAATTGCACATTTTAGAGTGGCCTTTTACTGTCCCCAGCACAAGGTGCACCTGTGTAATGATCATGCTGTTTAATCAGCTTCTTGTTATGCCACACCTGTCAGGTAGATGGATTATCTTGGCAAATGAGAAACGCTCACCAACAGGGATGTAAACAAGTTTGTGCACAAAATTAGAGCTAAATAAGGTTTTTGTGTGTATGGAACATTTACGGCATCTTTTATTTCAGCCCATGAAACACAGTACCAACACTTTACAAGATGCGTTCATATTTTTCTTCAGTGTAGAAATGGCCAGAAAATGACCATAACGCCTGAAATTAAGCTCGTCATCAAACCTCCAACTCCCATTTATTGGACTTGTAGCCTGCAGACTTTAGATCACTTTTGAAAGTTATGTCCATCTTAACTGTAATTTCAATGGTTGAACAGCCTCTTTAAAGTCCGGGCTTCAGCTGGATCAGCTGTGGTCCACGCAGAGCGTTTCCCTTTCACAGACACACAGAGAGAGAACCTGCTGGGCTTGGCTAGCTCGCTGCCGTTTCTGTCCCATCCCTTTGAAAGAAAGCCCCCCAGCCACACTCTGATTCACTTCCTGTGTGTGTGTGTGTGAGAGAGAGAGAAATGGGCCACTTGAAGGGGTTGAATCATATCCTGAACCGCTCCAGTGTATGAGAGTGGAGACATCCTCTGTGGGGAGACATGACAGTGGGAGACATGTCAGTGTTGTTTAGATAGGAAATCAAAAGGTACTCGGGGCTGGGTTGTTTTCTCATTGTTAGCATGTTAGTTGGTTTATCTAAGTAGGATTATAGTTTAGGATCATAGAGCAGCAGAGAGAGCCTTCTGGTTTGTGTTAGTTCGTCAACTTTCCTCTTAATAGCTAACGTTTCATTGCACCGAGGGAAAGACAAAGACCAGAAAATACACACATGTAACGTGTAAGACAAAGAAGAGGGAAATTGTGAAACAGATGTTTTTGCCGAGTGTCAATGAAGACACGTATCCTTTCATAGATGTGTTGCACGTTGCAACAAAATGTTATTTTCATGACTTCTAGTCTGTGGCATCTTGACCTCACACAGACAGAAATATTAGAGACAATCTCCGTAACCCCCTCCAAGGAGATTATGCTGGTCGGCGATGAGCTTGAACTGAAATGGCACGGATGCCATCTGTCTCAGTGGTAGGCCTCCTTGGTATTAGTATGACGTGTTGCATACAAATGTAGAGTGCATTCGAAAAGTATTCACACCACTTGACTTTTTCCACATGTTGTTTGCGAAACAGCTTTATTCTAAAATGGATAAAATTCCCCTCATTCATCTACACACAATACCTCATAAAGACAAAAGAAAAACAATTCTTATTTTATTTACATAAGTATTCAGACTCTTTGCTATGAGACTTGAAATTGAGCTTAGGTGCATCCTGTTTCCATTGATCACCCTTGAGATGTTCCTACAATGTGTTTGGAGTACACCTGTGGTAAATTCAATTGGACATGATTTGGAAAGGCACACACATGCATTTATAAAGGTCCCACAGTTGACAGTGCATGTCAGAGCAAAAAACAAGCCATGAGGTCGAAGAATTGTCCGCAGAGCTCCGAGACAGGATTGTGTCGAGGCACAGATCTGGGGAAGGGTATGAACAAATGTCTGCAGCTTTGAAGGTCCCCCAAGAACAAAGTGGCCTTGATCATTCTTAAATGGAGCTGGTTGCCTGGCCAAACTGAGCAATTAGGGGAGAAGGGCCTTGGTCAGGGAGGTGACCAAGAACCCAATGGACACTCTGACAGAGCTCTAGAGTTCCTCTGGAGATGGGAGAACCTTCCAGAAGGACAATCTCTGCAGCAATCCACCAATCAGGCCTTTATGGTAGAGTGGCCAGACAGAAGCCACTCCTCAGTAAAAGACATGACAGGAGTTTGCAAAAAGGCACCTAAAGGACTCTGACCATGAGAAACAAGATTCTCTGGTCTGATGAAACCAAGATTGAACTCTTTGACTTGAATGCCAAGCGTCACATCTGGAGAAAACCAGGTACCGCTCATCATCTGGCCAATACCATCCCTATGGTGAAGCATGGTGGTGGCAGCATCATGTTGTGTGGATGTTTTTCAGGGGCAGAAAAACTAGTCAGGATCGGGGGAAAGATGAACGGAGCAAAGTACAGAGAGATCTTTGATGAAAACCTGCTCCAGAGCTCTCAGGATCTCAGACTTGGGGCAAGGGTTCACCTTCCAATAGGACAATGACCCTAAGCACACAGCCAAGACAACGCAGGAGTGGTTTCGGGATGGGGAGCGTATACCAGCTAAACTGCTTACTGACTGTACACTGTAACGTTACTGCATGATTGTAGTGGGTTTACTGACTCGTTAGTTCTCTGAATGTCCGTGAGTGGCCCAGCCACAGCCTGGACTTGAACCCGATCAAACATCTCTGGAGAGACCTGAAAATAGTTGTGCAGCAACGCTCCCCATCCAACCTGAAAGAGCTTGAGAGGATCTGCAGTGAAGAATGGGAGAATCTCCCCAAATACAGCTGTGCTAAGCTTGTAACGTCATCCCCAAGAAGACTCCATGCTGTAATCGCTGCCAAAGGTGCTTCAGCAAAGTACAGAGTAAAGGGTCAGAATACTGATATAAGGTAACAACATGTGGGAAAAGTTAAGGGGTCTGAATACTTTCCGAGAGCACTGTATCTGTGAGTGTAGCACTTCCAAGAATGCTATGTGCATGTGGACATCCTAAAGACGGTTTCTTTTAAAGCCAAGATGTCCAAAATGATGTCCAGTTATTTCAAATAATGACATTGATTTTGTTGGAGTGCCTCATGAGTAATTTCTAGAACTTTCTTCTGGTAAAACCTCACCTAAAAATAATTTTACTTACACGCTTTGGAAAAAAAGGTGGTATCTCAAACCTTAAAGGGTTCTTCGGCTGTTCCCATAGGAGAATACTTTGAAGAACCTTTTTTGGCTGGAGGTAGAACCCTTTTGATTACAGGTAGAACTCTTTTGGGTTCCATGTACAGTAGATGGATCCCAAAATTATTCTTCCTATAACCAAACACGGTTTTACATGGAACCAAAAATAGTTATCCTATGGGGACAGCCGAATAACCTTTAAGAGTGTAGGGAATAGGGTGCCATTCAGGTCTAGTATGGTCCTGGGTATAGAGATGGCTTCCCCCTATGATGTCAGAGGAGATAGTGAGTGTCTAGACGGGGCTTGGAGCAGAGGGGAGGAGAGAGAAAGAAAGGAACAATGGAAGTGAGAAGGAAGAGAACAAACCAATCCCTCAGGCTGTGGTAAGCTGCTTAGAAACAGAATTCTGGACTCAAACTTCACTAATGTTGCCGTGTGTGTGTGTTGTTAATGATGGACATCTCCACCATACAGGAAAATGTGTTAAATTGCAACATTTAGGATATTTTGAAGGGTAACTTCACCACTTTTTAACCTCCTATTTGTTAAATGTGGTGAAGTGTCCCTCGACCATTGACATAAAGCCATGCAGGAAAGATTACCCTCGGTGGGGGGGGGGGGGGGGGGGACAGAGAGAATCAGTGATGTGCTATTTTAGCATTTCCCAAACTCAGTCCTGAGGAACACAAGGGGTGCACATTTTATTTTTTTGCCATAGCACTACACAGTGGATTCAAGCTTTGATTATTTCAATCAGCTAGGGCAAAAAACCAAAAACGTGCACCCCTTGAGGTCCCCGGAACCAAGTCTGGGAAACGCTGTGCTATTTAGTCCTAGTTTTTTTTTTTTTTTTAGATTCGAAGACTGGAAATGGGAGCCTGATTTTCAAAGGGCTGAGTCTCCACTCCCCCGAGTTGAATCAGCTTGAGTCCCGTAGAGGTACACCAATGATTAAAAGCAAGATGCTCTTTTTTAAATACTTCAAGCAGGCACCCAGCTGTTATATCTTGATACAAATTAGCTTTTTGATAATTGCCAGGGCAACAGACAGGGAGACACACACACAGACAAAAAGATAAACACAAACATGAATTTACCAGGGAGGCCATGTGCAAAGAGTAATCCTTTAGGGCTTTAAATAAGTATTCAAGCACTTGGTGACTTTGTTCACAACATTCTATATACATCAAGTTTCTCTCTTCATTCCCTCAGTTGTGTTACACACGAAGAGACGCGGGACATGAATTGTAATTCCAATGTTCTAACAAAGCAGGAGGCATCCATCGACCAATAGAAGTCTCTTTGTGCATTTCAGCTAAGGATACACATGCTCATGATTCACCCAGGCGATTTGGAGAGAGATATCATTTGCGTCATGTTGGAGACAGGGCAGTACTCTGAAATCTCTCTCACACACACACACACACACAAAGAAACAGATCAAACCGTTTTCAGCCAAGTTCCCAAGGGATGAGAGGGAACGGCTGACCTGATATAGCACTACTATATTGTAGCTATGGTTTGTGCCATTACATTCTGTGGCACAAACAGTGTGTGTATCTGTGCGGATTAGGAGTGCTAATTTGGTTGATGTTGTCATTTCCTTTTGGACTGTTTTGCAATAATGAAACGAGGCAGTCAATCATTTCACAATTCCCAAATTAGTCCATTTATGTATGCACCATTTGAATTTGTTATCAGAGTCACTTCGTAATACACTTAATCTCCCGACTGGTGCATTTATTTATTTTTAATCATAGCCCGAAAGGTAATTCATTCAATTCTTCAAATTTTCACTACTTTGTCAATCAACCTGTTCTTAACAAATCTGTATAATTGTTTAGGATTTCTGTATCAATATGGACAATTCTGGTCCTTTGGGGTCTTGACCCCAACCCAAAACACCTAATTCCGCCTATAGTAATCTGATACATTTAGTTTCCCAAAAATTAGGAACACACTCTGGTCCTCCGTGGGAATCAAACCCACAACCGTGGTGTTGCAAGTGTCACGTTCTAGCAACTGAGCCACGCGAGAGACGTGGGGTCATTTTAACAAGTGACAATAAGCGATCATGGCTTTCACCTGGATTAGCCTGGTCAGTCTATATTAGCGTTTCCCATAATTAACAAAATTGCAGAGGATATATGCTTAGTTGGAGTCAAACAGCTCATAAAAGCCTGTGTGTTTACGTGTGATCAGGGGTGTATTCATTCGGACAATTTAGTTGAAAAACGCTTCTTAAAACAGAAGCAAACAGAACGAAATAGGGATAAACATACCTGAATTTATCAAATAGAACTCTCGTTTGCAACTGTTGAACTAATGATTACACCCGAGATCAGCTAGATGCAGGCAAGAGTGTGCAAGGCGGTATTGAATGTGTCACTGTCTGTCCATGTAGCAGTAGCCTGTCACTTAAAAATGTTAGCTCGAACTGTGTGCACCTAGCAATCGTGATGGGTATAGGGAAGATTTGATTATCATATAGTAGCCTAAACCTATCGCTCTTACATTGAACTGGGTGGATGTAATATGAATGACAGTCCTATAACATGGTGTAATAGAAATAAGGCCATGCTCATGAAAAAAATGTTTTGTCCTCCCTCATCTTAAATGTCACTGACCCCCGATATCCCAAATTCCTACATACCCAAATTCCTACAATATCCTCCAATGTTCTATATGTGCAACTTGTTATGATATTGTTTCACTAGAAGTGACGCTAATGCTGGCTGTGGGGTAAGTAAATAAAGAAAACAAATGCATGTTTTTGGTCAATGTCTCTCAGAATCACCTTTTTAAGTGAATTGAATCCCTATTCGCCAGTAAAATTAACTATTTCAAATGTTGGTGTACTGCCCCTTTAGTGGCAGTCTTTTTTACCACATACATATGACAGGTTAATATTCACTTCAAATTGATCACTGACAGGGATGTAAACAAATGTATGCCCAAAGTGGGGGGAATAGGGTGCTATTCAGGCACCTGTTATTTTAGCTCATCAATCATGGGACCAACACTTTACATGTTGCAGTTATCTTTTTATTCAGTATAGTACTACTGTAGTGTACTTTAGAATAAGGTTCACATTACAAAAATGAAAAATGTGTATTTTCATTTGACATATGCTAGTTTGTGACATTTTGCTAAAATACGTTTGTTTGGGTCATGCTTTGCTCTGATTGCTGATTTCTCCAATAGTTTCTTCTTGGGGTCAAAATGATCCCAGCTGGTAATAGATGCATGTCAAATATGTTGATAGCTTGATGGTTAATCAACCTTATCCTCTTTCACCATGGGGCCCATTGCTGGAAGTTCTTACATTCAAGTATGTAGCTTTAGTTAGCCTGTAACATAGTCTCAGGGTCTTCACGTACAGTGATATACAGTGGGGTTATGTAAGGCTGAGGAAGAAGGCATCCGGGGCCATAGTAATCATAATAGTCCTGAGGTCTATCTCAGCCTTCTTATTTATTTTACATTTCCATCTTGTCTCATCGCTGCAACTCCTCAACGGGATCAGGAGAGGCGAAGGTGGAGTCATGCGTCCTCAGAAACATGACCCGGCCTAACCTCGCTCCTGAACAACTGCCAGCTTAACCCGGAAGCCAGCCGCACCAATTTGTCAGAGGAAACACTGTTCAACTGGCGACAGGGGTCAGCCTGCAGGCACCCAGCCCGCCACAAGGAGTTGCTAGAGCGCGATGAGCCAAGTAAATCCCCGCCCCGGCCAAACCCTCCCCTAACCCGGACGACACTGGGCCAATTGTGCGCTGTCCTACGGGACTCCCAGCCACGTCCGGTTGTGGCACAGCCCTCCTCATTCCCTCGGCAGACTGTTCTGAGACCTGTCAGCTCACCTGTGCCTCACCTAGTGATGTTGATAAAGTAAACAGAAAACTGATCACCATCTATACCAGATGGGTAGCCACAGTGGCGCTGACAGAGGGCCACGATGTCCCCACGGTGGCGCTGACAAAGGGCCACGATGGCCCCACGGTGGCACTGACAGAGGGCCACAATGTCCCCACGGGGAAGCTGACAGGTGTGTGTATAGGGTCCTGACATCGTCGTCACATTGATGATAACTGTGGGGGATTTTTTTTGGTGTATGTCAGATGTTTGCTAAACATGTTTCAACATTAGAGTTTAGTGTGAGTATCCTCTGACCTTCTGTTCTCCTGTCACCCAGAGGCGAGGACTGAGGCATCCCAGATGGAGACTGCTGAGAGAGACAACTTTTCTGTGTAAAAAGATCATTCTAATAATCACTCAGTTGAAAGATTGTTATTTCACCCAAGATTGTTTTTTTCCTCATGGGTCCACAGTTGATATGTTTCGGACAAATACTTGAATGTCTTTGTTGAGACTGCTTTTAGTTTTGTTTAACATGGTAAGTATAGAATGCAGCTCTGACTTGTTTCTTTCTATAACCAACACTAGATGGCAGTGTAGTACAGAGGCACAGTGCCACAGCTCCCCATCTTCTGCATGTCTGTACTGAAGACATCATTTTGATCGCTCTGTTCATTCACAGTATCCCAAATTACACTTTATTCCCTACATAGTGCTCTACTTTTGACCTGCTCTGGTCAAAAGTAGTGCACTACGTAGGGAATAAAGTGCCATTTGAGACGCAAAACTGAATTGATGAGAGGGGTGGTAACACTGCAATCATCCTTAAAGGGTGCATCTCCATACAGCTGACATCTCAATACTTTAATACACCACTTAATGTAACATTTCTGGTGTGGATTCAGGAGTTAAATTCACTTTGTACATGTGAAATGAACACTAAGTGGGGTTATTTTAATCCCAGTGCTGGTGTTAATAACCAGAATTATTGTTTTACACTGTAGCGAGTAAAACAGTCCTATCAAAACCACACCCATTATTATATTTCCCAGCATGCTCTACTGCAGGTTTATTAATCTTTTTAGGATTGTTTTTAACATCTGTGTTTTTGCATGTACATTGATCGATTAACTATACAAAGATAAATAGTGTGTTTAGTTTTAGTATCTTACCCCATTTTTCACACCAATTTCAATCTAGTCTCATTGCTGCACCTCCCCAACGGGCTCGGGAGGTGAAGGTTGAGTCATGTGTCCTCCAAAACATGACCCGCCAAACCGCGCTTCTTAACCCCCGCCTGCTTAACCCGGAAGCCAGCCGCACCAATGTGTCAGAGGAAACACTTTTCACCTAACGACGAGGTCAGCCTGCAGGCACCCGGCCCGTCACAAGGAGTCGCTAGAGCGCAATGAGCCCCCCCTGGCCAAACCCGGACGACGCTGGGCCAATTGTGCGCCTCCCTATGGGACTTCCGATCACGGCCGGTTGTGATACAGCCGAGGACTCCAAAAGGAATGAAACATCAATTTGCAAGCAAGCATAATGTGACTTGCAGGCCTGATGTGGCTTGTAAACAAGTAGTTTCCTAACACCACTGAGTTAGGACAAAAGTAGATCATCAACTAGGCCAATAAGTAAGATCTTATGATGTATGTAATGTATTGTCAGAGTATAATTTTAATGCTAACATTCACCCAGGAACTCACTTGGGGAAATTCAGAGGCCTTTAAAAGGAAAGAGTTCAACAACCATGCCTCTGTCACTAACAAATACAGTTATGGGTGTTAACTCTACAATTTACTCAAAAAGACATCCTGGGAAACATGCAAATTAGGCGTTTACAGTGTTAATACACCCCCAAAAATATTTACTGCAACATTACAAGTGTTTATTTCTTATACTGAGAAAGTCTAACAGCGTCAGCACTAAGCGAAGTGGGTCCAGTGTACTCTAAACCCAATGCTATGTTTTACACTGTAGGTGTTGCGTATTACTCTACATTAGAGCTATGCAAACACCGCAATCAAGATCCTTTGAACACGTTAAGGGTCAAATGGGGAACACTGCAACAGAGTTAAATATTTAACACTTTCAAAAGTTGTTTTTAACACCAATACAGTGAGACTCATTTGTTCACTGAAAATAGTGTACATCTTACACTTGCAGAGTTGAATGTACACCATTGATTTTGCTGTGTGCATTACCTCATGCCTAAATTCAAGGTCAGAATAAGCATAAAGAGAAATGTGCATGAAGAGGGAATTAAGTTCCGTTTAAGGACGCGTCACCCGGGTCTGAAGCAGCCCCCATATATGTGTTAAAAAGAGTGCATCATTTAAAAAAGGGCAAATCTCAACTCTTAATCAGGGGTGCATCTCAATACTCTTAAAATGGGGCGCATCTTAAGTGTAAAATGGGCACATCTCAATACCCTAAAAAAAGGAGTGTATCTCAATAGTCGAAAGGGAATTCTTAATCAATTACTATACTAGTAAAGAACATTGGCCATGCAGTGTACAACATATAATGAACTTCTAGACCAGTGGTTCCCTACCTTTTTTGGTTACTGAAGTTTGCTTTGCCGGAGTACCCCTGAAGTACCCCCTTGTGCATTTTAACCAGTAGGCCTATGGTCTCACGAGTCTTTAAGTACCCCTGTGGATAGGCCAAGTACCACCAGGGGTCCTAGTACCGCTGGCTGGGAACCGCTAAACTACAGGGAGACGATGTGTAGCACATCACACAAAATCAACAGATTATCGTTACTCTTTGTATTTATTCCTGTATTTATCTTCTTTCTCTCTCTGCATTGTTGGGAAGGGCCCGTAAGTAAGCATGTCACTGTTAGGCTACACCTGTTGTTTACGAAGCGTGTGACAAATACCATTTGATTTGAGATAAAAATCGGTCTCCAGATGTAGTGTAGGATAAAGTGGATACATTCATATTTTAAGAGGTAAGAAGTTCCGCAATGAGGTACTTCATCAAATACAGCAGTTTATCTTTATTTTCAGAGATATAATACAGTAGATTGCACATTGAACATCGTGAAAATGACTCTTTGTAAAAAATAAAAATACCACTTCTCTGACTTGAATCTTTTCTAAAAATGTGTGTGTAAAACAATACATGCAAAATCTCACATTCTGAGTATCCGATACAAGAGGCAAAGTAGCTATAACCACAGGCAATATAGACACACCGAGTAGATAACGGGTTCACCATGGCTAAAAATGAGTAAAACATCCAGATGGTTCTAACTTACACATGTAATAGTCTATATAAAAGTTGTTGCAGTCCATTTACATGTTGATGATTAAATATATACAGCGTTCACACAAAGGAGAATAAAACAAATATTGAGAAGACTGTTCTAATCTGAAGAAACACTCATACAGTGTTTGACAACGTGAGATATTTCAGATTTGTTTGGTAGTTTTCACACTTGATTTTTTTTCTCAAAATATAATACTTATCCTTTAAACTGAACAAAGTTATCAAGTGGAAACATGCCGTATGTATTTTATGGAGATCCCATGTAGAAATGTTGCCTGTGGAACAACCATAACACTATCAGATGTTTTTCAAAATAGCCACACGCTTCTCCACTCCAAGACCCTTCTCCTTTTTCGCTATTCCCCCCCCTCCCTTATATAGCTAATCTAATATTTATCATGTTGAACACTGTGGGTAGAAACTTCTAGGCTGTCAATGAGACTACTGAACAAGAAAAAAACAATATTGTTCCTAAATAACAATTACTAACATCAGTCGCAACATTGAACACAGACAATAGTTGTCCTCTAAATTGATAATTGACTTTAAATGTACAAAGATGGAACTCTGAGGTCTTACTATGGCATAAATACTGTAGCTTAAATATATAATGTACAGTTGAAGTCGGAAGTTTACATACACTCAGGTTGGAATCATCCACTCCAGAAATGTCTTGTTAACAAACTATAGTTTTGGCAAGTCGGTTAGGACATCTACTTTGTGCATGACACAAGTCATTTTTCCAACAATTGTTTACAGACAGATGATTCCACTGTATCACAATACCAGTGGGTCACACGTTAACATACACTAAGTTGATTGTGGCTTTAAACAGCTTGAGAAGCTTCTGATAGGCTAATTGACATAATTTGAGTCAATTGGAGGTGTACCTGAAAGGCCGCTCAGCAAGGAAGAAGCCACTGCTCCAAAACCACCATAAAGTTAAAGTTAAAGCTTGGTCGCAAATGGGTCTTCCAAATGGACAATGACTACGCAAGCATACTTCCAAAGTTGTGGCAAAATGGCTGAAGGACAACAAAGTCAAGGTATTGGAGTTGCCATCACAAAGCCCCTTACCTCATTCCTATAGAACATTTGTGGGCCGAACTGAAAAAGCGTTTGCGAGCAAGGAGGCCTACAAACCTGACTCAGTTACACAAGTTCTGTCAGGAGGAATGGGCCAAAATTCACCCAACTTATTCTGGGAAGCTTGTGGAAGGCTACCCAAAACGTTTGACCCAAGTTAAATAATTTAAAGGCAATGCTACCAAATACTAATTGAGTGTATGTAAACTTCTGACCCACTGGGAATGTGATGAAAGAAATAAAAGCTGAAATAAATAAATCCCTCTACTATTATTTTGACATTTCACATTCTTAAAATAAAGTGGTGATCCTAGCTGACTTAAGACAGGGAATCTTTACTAGGATTAAATGTCAGGAATTGGGAAAAACTGAGTTTAAATGTATTTGGCTAAGGTGTATGTAATACACAAGATGTATTTTCAAGTTAGTCACATTTAACACCTAAGATTTTTTTCTGACAGGGTATTTCCTTAATCAATGTCACATTCCTAACGGCACCCTATTCCCTACATAGCAAACTACTTATGGCCATGGTCAAAAGTAGTGCACTATATAAGGAATAGGGTGCCATTTGGGACACATCCAAGAATCCAAAAGCAAACAGCTTGCATCTGGCTATGTCACTGTACACTTTATATGCATATGCAATCTGATACAAAACTTGTTTTAAATATACATTTTACATTTACTCAATTTCCAAAGAGCAGTAATTCTTGTACAGGTACACTGCCGGTCAAAAGTTGTACAACAGCTACTCATTCAAGGGGTTTACTTTATTTTGACTATGTTCTACATTGTAGAATAATAGTAAAAACATCAAAACTATGAAATAACACATATGGAATCATGTAGTAACCAAAAAAGTGTTAATCAAATCAAAATATCTTTATATATTTTCAAATAGCCACCCTTTGCCTTGATGACAGCTTTGTACACTCTTGGTATTCTCTCAATTATACCTGCCAGTTTGGGATGAGTCGGACCACAGAGTGAAGGAAAAGCAGCCAACAAGTGCTCAGCATATGTGGGAACTCCTTCAAGACTGTTGGTGAAGCTGTTTGAGAGAATGCCAAGAGTGTGCAAAGCTGTCATCAAGGCAAAGGGTGGCTATCTGAAGAATCTGAAATATTACACATTTTGATTTGTTTAACACTTGTTTGGTTACAACATGAATCCAGATGTGTTATTTCATAGTTTTAAAGTCTTCACTATTATTCTCCAATTTGGAAAATTGTAAAAAAAAAAACCGTTAAAAAAAAAAAAAAAAAACTTGAATAAGTAGGTGTTCTAAAACTTTTGACCAGAAGCGTATATGTGCCTGGTGCACTACTAACAGTAAAATCAGGACTAGCTTAGATCAACTCTGCATTCTTCATCAGCTACATTACATTCAAACTGGCTCTCCATATCTGATGGTCACACTATTGTCTACACACTATTCTCTTTTCTCTCTCTCCTTTAGCTTCATCATCCCTTGATTACACCCCTTTTCACTGCATTATGTACATCCTGTAATTCTGCAGGGACTCCATGGATGTAGTAGTAGCTTCCTGGTTTCTTTCCATTAAAAATCAAAACAAAAACAAAAAACTTTCTGTGTCTTCGTTGACAGTACAACAGTGTTTGAGCGTGAGATGGACGATGAAAAAAATAATCAAATTGATAAAAAAAAAACACTTGCAATAAACAAGTATTTATCTGGAAGTATGATTAAACCACAGTCATAATAAATAGAATCAAGATAAAATAATAAAAGAGAGGACAACCTTTCACTTTCAATCTCCCCGCTTATGGTATCATATTATCTGACAAGTTGTACAGTTGACAGAAGTCCTATTTGGGTTACCGGGGAGATATCGGCTTATATATTGACCAAGATGGAGAACGTGCTGTATGGCGAAGGTGAACAAGGTCTGATTGAGAATCACTACTTCTACTGTACTTTGAGTAAAACCAGAGAGGGAAGGTCGGCTGTGGGGGTCGTCATCTCACAAATGTGTCAAAACTCGGGAAAAGTGCACTACATGAGGACTTCAAAATAGGCCGTCACACACGTGGAAAAAGATACGCGCACCCCCCCCCCCCCCTCGCAAAACGCAACCTAGGTACCTCCCCAATCGCCACCCTCTAGACCGACCAACCTAGTCTACCACCTCAGCAACCCAGCCAGACTCTCCCTTCCTGTGGATGTGTGAGCAACCCGCCGCCCAGGCTCCAGGGCTTCACGCGGGCCTCAGCATGGGGAGGAGGACATGCGGTCGTACTCGGGACACTTGAGGAGCGCTGGGTAGTTGGAGTGGAGGGAGTGGTTCATCTGGAGCGAGGCTTCGCTGGAGATGCTGGAGGGGCTGCGGCCGCGCTGATTCCAGGTGTCCGGGTGGAGGAACTGACCAGAGTAGTCGGAGCAGTTGCTGTGGCGCGGCCCGTATAAGCCCGGGTGGGGTCTGTACATCTCCTCGGCCGTGTAGCGCTTCATGAACAGGTAGACGGACATGACGCCGGCCGTCTGGAAATACATGACAGATGCAAGGGAGCAGGATAACATACCGTAAGTATCCTCTTCAACAAACGATGGCACAATGCAGGGTTGTGCCTTGTGCCTTTCTATGAATGCCTAATGAGGAACAGTTAATTGCCCAATCGCTGATCTGTATCAACAGACTTAATGTGGGTATCATTGTGTAAAATATTTGACCTTCATCGACCCTATTCCCTATGTCAGCGTTTCCCAAACTCTCTCCTGTTTTTCCCCCCTAGCACTATACAAGTGATTCAAATAAATGACTAATCATCGAGCTTTGAGGATTTGAATCAGCTGTGTAGTGCTAGGGGGGAAAAAACAAAACGTGCACCCCTTGGGGTCCCCAGGACCGAGTTTGGGGAAACGCTGTCCTATGTTCTCTACACTGACAACTGTAAGCAAAATGCAGAGGCTCTAGGGGTAGGTTAGGCTATGGGGGTGGATTTGGGATTACAATGTAATGAAGAAGCAAGGAGGAAGTTACCTCAGTGAGCAGGAAGGAGATGGCAGCGAACGCGAAGGACCAGCCGTACTGGTAGCTGAAGTAGGCCTCGTTGGTCTTGGTCCTGTTCAACATCTCATCATTAATACTGGAGATGTACAACACCAGGCCCACCACCAGAGACAGACCTGGGATGGAGAGAGAGAGAAAGAAAGATGGAGAGAGAGAGAGGGAGAGAGAAAATGAGAGAGAAATGGGGGCAGAGAGAGCGAAAGCGAGAGATGGGGGAGAGAGAGAGAGAAAGCGAGAGAGTGTTTGAGACAGAGCGATAGCAAGAATACAGATTCTACTGTATTTCTGATGCATAAGCAGGATGTTGTAATTCTATGGTGATACATTTGCATACTTGTACAGATATGCAACATTCCATTAGAAATATAAATAAATAGTATAGCTGTCACGATGTGATCACTGATACAGGACCCAAATTTCCTGTTTACTACGGAACAAGGGCTGCATTCTATGGTAATGACAAAAATAACTGTGCATGCGATTCACTTAATAGATGAAACAACAAAGACTGTGTCCTGGGGATTTTAAACTAAACCATATTGAGCCAGTTTCCCCGGACACAGATTGAACCCAGTCCTGGACTAACACACATTGTCCATGGCGATTCTCCACTGAAATAGTTTATTAGTCCAGGACTGGGTTCAATCTGTGTCCGGGGAAACTGGCCCTTAGACTCAATAAACAATGCGAAGGATCTCTTGTTCCAACAAAAATGCATTCACAGAAGTGAAATGAGGTCATTATACCTGAGAGGATGAAGAAGATTCCGGAGATGAAGGCCAGGATGGTGCGGTGGGGCCGGATGTGTCCGACGTTACTCAGGACAAAACCGATGAACAAGAAGAAGAGACTCACCAGGGGGAAGGGAGTGGCTGAACGGATCATCTCTGGAAACAGGGGAAGGAGATAAAGGATGATCCACTTTAGCACGTTTACCTGGTGTTTTCGTTTATTCAGCCAATAGTGTCACAACTCAAATCAAATCTATTGTGACGAGTCTTCTTGTGTCCTATGAAGCGTTTAAATTGAGTCAAATAAATGTGTCCTCTAACCACTGAGATAAAGCACAGCGTGATTTGATTGACTGAGTAAAATAACCCTAAAAGCAGTGTATGGCATATCGCAAACACTAGATTTATTTCCTGGTTAAATTGGTTTTGGAACTTTTTTTTCTCAACTTCCCACAGTTTGATTGCTTTTTTTCCCCTCTTGAGGTCTCTGACAAACAAGGAGCAATATAGCTACCACTGTTCCTGGTCTCATTCCATTTGCACACATCAAAGGGGTGGTTCCACTGCCTGGGATGTCTCCACAGGCATCTCAACTTAAAAATAAGTTGCCGGCACCCCCACTGTGAGAATGGTTTCTCCCTGGATTCTTCTTTAACCATACCAGCATAACTATGCTATGAAGCAGGAGCGGACCATAGGAGGTCAAAATGCATAGCCTGGGTAAAGAGGTAGGTCTATGCTTCAGCCCGAGTGCCGTATATGCTTTCCAGCGACTAAATGGGTTAAATTACTGGATAGTGCAGGAGATCCCATTGGATCAATCAAATCTTTAAATATTGGGAAAACAATATTGGGATATTGCATCTACAGATACAATTGTATGAGATTTGGGCCAATCAGCACAATATTTCTGAAGTATGTGTCTAATACAATTGAGTCCGGTAGTATATTGGTCTGGTCTGTGGGTTTTGCAAATTATTTAAATTGGGAGAGCGACACAGGTCTTGTTACTGCTTCCTGAGTTTTGTGAATATTAATTTGCCCATCTTCCGCACTTTAGGCCTTATGGGAATCTCTCTCACTCTGTATTTTAGATATACTCAAACTGCATTTTAGAGAGCTGGCCCAGAGCCTCTCTCCTCTGACAGTGTGTCTCCATGGTCCTAGTGCCTGTCTGAGCATTACCCATCCTGTGTGTATCCATCTGCGTTTGGCCTGAGGGGCATCTCTCACAAAATAAATTGCACCCTTGCATTTTTCATATCTCCCACTGTATTCCTTGTTCGAGTGGAATGAGCCATGCCTCTGGGGCAAGTCAGGAATAGCACAAACATACAGTGCCTTGCGAAAGTATTCGGCCCCCTTGAACTTTGCGACCTTTTGTCACATTTCAGGCTTCAAACATAAAGATATAAAACTGTATTTTTTTGTGAAGAATCAACAAGTGGGACACAATCATGAAGTGGAACGACATTTATTGGATATTTCAAACTTTTTTAACAAATCAAAAACTGAAAAATTGGGCAGGCAAAATTATTCACCCCCTTAAGTTAATACTTTGTAGCGCCACCTTTTGCTGTGATTACAGCTGTAAGTCGCTTGGGGTATGTCTCTATCAGTTTTGCACATCGAGAGACTGACATTTTTTTCCCATTCCTCCTTGCAAAACAGCTCGAGCTCAGTGAGGTTGGATGGAGAGCATTTGTGAACAGCAGTTTTCAGTTCTTTCCACAGATTCTCGATTGGATTCAGGTCTGGACTTTGACTTGGCCATTCTAACACCTGGATATGTTTATTTTTGAACCATTCCATTGTAGATTTTGCTTTATGTTTTGGATCATTGTCTTGTTGGAAGACAAATCTCCGTCCCAGTCTCAGGTATTTTGCAGACTCCATCAGGTTTTCTTCCAGAATGGTCCTGTATTTGGCTCCATCCATCTTCCCATCAATTTGAACCATCTTCCCAGTCCCTGCTGAAGAAAAGCAGGCCCAAACCATGATGCTGCCACCACCATGTTTGACAGTGGGGATGGTGTGATGAGCTGTGTTGCTTTTACGCCAAACATAACGTTTTGCATTGTTGCCAAAAAGTTCAATTTTGGTTTCATCTGACCAGAGCACCTTCTTCCACATGTTTGGTGTGTCTCCCAGGTGGCTTGTGGCAAACTTTAAACAACACTTTTTATGGATATCTTTAAGAAATGGCTTTCTTCTTGCCACTCTTCCATAAAGGCCAGATTTGTGCAATATACAACTGATTGTTGTCCTATGGACAGAGTCTCCCACCTCAGCTGTAGATCTCTGCAGTTCATCCAGAGTGATCATGGGCCTCTTGGCTGCATCTCTGATCAGTCTTATCCTTGTATGAGCTGAAAGTTTAGAGGGACGGCCAGGTCTTGGTAGATTTGCAGTGGTCTGATACTCCTTCCATTTCAATATTATCGCTTGCACAGTGCTCCTTGGGATGTTTAAAGCTTGGGAAATCTTTTTGTATCCAAATCCGGCTTTAAACTTCTTCACAACAGTATCTCGGACCTGCCTGGTGTGTTCCTTGTTCTTCATGATGCTCTCTGCGCTTTTAACGGACCTCTGAGACTATCACAGTGCAGGTGCATTTATACGGAGACTTGATTACACACAGGTGGATTGTATTTATCATCATTAGTCATTTAGGTCAACATTGGATCATTCAGAGATCCTCACTGAACTTCTGGAGAGAGTTTGCTGCACTGAAAGTAAAGGGGCTGAATAATTTTGCACGCCCAATTTTTCAGTTTTTGATTTGTTAAAAAAGTTTGAAATATCCAATAAATGTCGTTCCACTTCATGATTGTGTCCCACTTGTTGTTGATTCTTCACAAAAAAATACAGTTTTATATCTTTATGTTTGAAGCCTGAAATGTGGCAAAAGGTCGCAAAGTTCAAGGGGGCCGAATACTTTCGCAAGGCACTGTACATCTATATGGGGGGAGATGTGTGGATTCTGTGAATATGTGTCAGTTAGGACCACTGTAACTCTACTGTACCTTATGTTCATTCAGTCCATCCCAAGCCTGTGTCGTATGGATTTATATTTTCTCTTACACAGAGCATACGGCAGGGGCATACGGCAACAGGCGGTCAAAAAACGGCCCTCGTTTAATTTATTTCCCCCTCCCCAAAGTCTTTAGTAACAGAAACTCTGACATTTTTGGAAAATCATAAACCATTTTTTTAAAGAGTTTAAATGACTAAATCTCTTCCCAAGTATTTCCACAAAAAAAGGCAAACAGACACATGTGATCCTGTCCCAATGTGATGAAGGTATGAAGTTATTGTTATTTTCAAATACAATCCGTTTTTGGCCTTAGTTGTGGTCAATTTGGACTTTTACAAATGATTATAATCAACCATCCGCTCAGACAAAAATCATCCCGCGGCTGAATCTAGTTACCTACCCCTGGCATACGCCATGCTTCAAAGCATACATCATGAGGTACCTTCGGTCTCTGGGGGAATGACATATGTATGAGACATACAGCATGTGTATCGCATCATTGTCCACAGAATTGACTATTATTCATTATGATAATTGTGAGTATTGTAGGCAAAGGAAGGACATTCCATTGAAACTCATGCCTTTTGTTTGACGTGATCAGAATGGACCCTGGGGGACTGACGATGAAGCATGTGCTTCCTCTCCTCGGGCATACCCCTCATCTATTACTCAACTCATGTCAAAGTTATTTTTAGACTTTAAGAACAGAAATATCTTGAGCCCTAAAGTGACAGCAGTCTGTCCGGTGGCCTCGGAGTTAGGTCAAGAGCTTTTCCTGACCATGTTATCTGATCTGGAACAACTCTGGTTATGGGATAGTTAATGACTTGCCCGGTCATACATTCAGGAAAAACTCGTCTCTACATTTATGCCCTCCCACAACAGAACGGGTGTGTTTCTGCTAGGGACCAGAGCCCGTATTCCTAAAGCATCTCAGCGTAGGAGTGCTAGGATCAGATCCGCCTGTCCATGTCATCTTATACATTGTGATCTAAAAAGGTAAAACTGATCCTAAATCAGCACTCCTACTCTAAGACACTTGATATGTCCCCAGAACAGAGGAAAATGAGACAGATGAGCGTATGACAAGTCTTCTTCACTTACTCAGCACACTAACTGTAGACTCAGAGGTCAGCTGCACGTTGGTGGGCATCACATACTGAACGGTGAAACAACGGTCCTTCTCATCACCTGCAACACAAGCAAAAGGAGAAGACGCCATTTATTAACATGTGAATACAAAGCCCACACACTAGGGGGCTCATCGCTAGAAAAGGGGGTAAGTAGAGTTAATCGATGGAATGGTGCAGGAATGAAATGGCATGACTGTAGATGAATAGGGAATAGACATCGGAGAGAACTGTTGCATAGAGTTGGGAATAGACATAGAAGAGAACTGTTGCATAGAGTTGGGAATAGACATAGAAGAGAACTGTTGCATAGAGTTGGGAATAGGGAATAGACATAGAAGAGAACTGTTGCATAGAGTTGGGAATAGGGAATAGACATAGAAGAGAACTGTTGCATAGAGTTGGGAATAGACATAGAAGAGAACTGTTGCATAGAGTTGGGAATATACTTGTGTTGTTTTAAAGGGTTTAAACAGACATCGACACCAGGGTTGTTAGATCAGGAAAGAGGAAGACACAAGCGACCAAAGAAAGGCGGTTACTTTTACTTTGTAAGACACATAATTGTACAAATATACACCCAGCTCTTCAATGTTTGTTTGTTCCAACACCCAGCCATGACATTCTATCACCCTGTCCTGTGGGGAAATGGTGCTTATTTTAATTTCACCCTACTGGTGATGGTGTGTGTGTGTGCGCATGTATTTATTTATTTTATTTAACCTTTATTTAATTAGGCAAGTCAGTTAAGAACAAATTCCTATTTACAGTGACGGCCTACCGTATGCGTGCGCTTGAATCTCTCTCTCTCTCTCGCGCTCTGCAGAGTCTTAACAGTAATTAACCCTCTTCAATACGAGAATCTTTGCTATCAGTCTGGTATAATTTAATTACTATAACACTAGTGATGAAGAGCCATGGGATCCCTCGCTGCCTTATTAAGCCATCATTACCCCGTCCCAAATGGCACCCTATTCCCTATATTGACCACAGTAATGCACTATGTAGGGAAAAGGGGGTCATTTGGAACGCAGCCCATAGAATAATTCCATAATAAATGGAATCAAATTAGACTGCAACTTTCAGACAGACTATGTGTTCATAAATACTATTCAGCTCTGCCCAGAAAAACATCATCAAAATTAGAGCACCATTTCCCAGCGTTGTACCTGAAAATGAGCGTGGGCACTCAGGTGACTGGTTAGGCCAGGAGGAGGACTTGGTGAACAAGTGAACCATGGTTAGATGGTTTGGTGGAATGAAAGGACGTGTTTGCACCTTTGTACAGTACCCCTACTTGTCCAAATCAGGCCCCCAGTTTCTGGTCTGGAGTGTGAAGTCACAAGCTCTGCTGGTCGTCTACTTCGTAGCAACCTAGCGGTGCCAAAAGCCCTGGTTGGCCCTAGAAAGCCTATGTAAATTCCAATCGCCAGAAGGGCCCAAAACATTTTTTTTTTTTTTTGGGGGGGGGGGGTGTTTTGGGCTCTAAAATTTGTTTATTATGGTTCAACTTCGATCCCCACTGTGAATTCATTTAAAGTCCGCTACAAGTTTAAGATGTTTAATCAAATACGGATCCATTCTGACTACTACATCTGTTGTCATACAGGACCATGTACTGACGCAGACCAATTACGGGCCGGCAGGCTACGAGGAGGTGCCATGCAGCAATATGACGCGCTTCAAATTGTCCATAGGAATGAGTGGAAGACATCAGCACTGTCTACTGTTTTTAATGTCTACGGTCCAAAGTCGATAGGTGGCCGATTTCAGTTTGTTCTAACTCAATAACAAATCCTCTTCATGTTTCTTACTCGCTATGAGGTGGTTTACTGGACTCTTATTAAGCATACTCCTGGACTAAAAAAGCATGTTCAATCAGTGACCTGTTTGCAAACTACCATAGCACCCTAGTATAGCACTACTATAGCACTACTATAGCACTACTATAGCACCCTAGTATAGCACTACTATAGCACCCTAGTCATAACATCATCTTCATAGGCTCATGGGCATGAGAGAAGTGAGCTTTTATACAGTGGATTGGCCAGCGTCAGTACAAGCACAAATCAAACAGAGACCGGGACCAACAGCCGCATTTAATACCCCCAGTCAATGGACGCTACGCAGCAGAAATACTGGGCCTAACACAGCCCATTCACTCTCTATGGTGTAGTGATGTATCGTAACAGTACTGAGTCAGATAGTGACAGACACACAGGGCCTAACTAACCCAACACAAGCCTAGATTTTCTGGGTCAAACGGATAGCTAGTTGGGGCAGTTTAGCAACAAGGCCATTAAATCACAGCTAAAACTTCAATGGAAGTTGGTCTTTTGGACCAAAGCAAAACGTCCTCTATTTAATCACCACAGAAACACGTAATGTTGACAGTGTGTTGCTTGAGGATTGATGGGAGGTAAGGATGGACACTGAGGGCAAAAAAAAGACAAGTTAAATGGAAGTACCTAGGAGTGTGCTTTGTACCATCATGCCACTTTGTGACGCTTCCTGTATTGTGACGCTTCCTGTAAGTATATTGCTGGTGGAGGGAGAAATTAGCCAGTCCTCCCCATTTATACCTCTACCAGCCTTCACTGGTATAATGGCAATATAGAAACAAATCCTGTTTATTGTCCTCACAAATACTACTTAGCAAGTGCATGCATTTTAAATACAGTAAAATGTTAGGTCACTAGTTTGATTCTCATGCACTGGCTACAGTTGATTGTGTCAGCCTCAGTATCCAGAGGCTACCTGGGGGGGGAGAGAGTACAGTAAATCAGAGAGGAAGTGAATACCTGGTTTACTGCTCGGAAACACTTTGAAAGCTGTCGTCGCTAAGAGAGAAAAGGGGTGAAAGTTAGTACTTCCTGCTTACACTTCCTGCTTCAAGCTCCCAGCATGCCTCGGGGGCGGTGAGGGGGGGTGGGGTCAGAAGTGGAGGAGCACCCCTGTGATAGGGCACAAGGTAACCATGCGGGGTGGAGAAAAGCCAGTGTTAGTTCAACCTTGAAACAAGGCTTGTCACGGTCTGAGGAGAAGGAGAAGGTGAACAGGGGTGTTGGGTTAGCTTGGCTAGTAGGGTCACTACTGCGTCTTCAGAACGGGGGCCAGTTTACGGACCTGCGCAATAGGACAGGTGTTGTATGCTGGAATGACGAGCGGCATGGGCCAGCGCTGACGAACAGTTCAGCAATGGGACACATGGGGTAGTGACAAAGGAAAAAGGGAATGTAGAAGAGCATGATCTCCCCCGTCAGCATACCAGAGCAAGAGAGCAGCCAGGGTGAGTTGACAGGACAAGTAATGGTAATAACCCAACATGGGTAGACAGGGTAACGCAAGGACAGATTATTGGGATGCAGCCGGGAGGGAGTGGAGAGAGGAGAGGATGAACATTTGACTCTCAAGAGGGGGTCCTGTGGCGGTCTAGTGAATCAGGACTGGAATGCCAGCCTGTTTCGCCGCCTCGCCAACTTCCTGTCATCACTTACCAAAAACCGAAACAGACTGGCACCGGGGCCAGCTAGAAGGTACCAGTCATTAGACATAGAAACTGAAGTAAACACCGGTCAGTGTCCCTGAATGGTTAAGGGTTATGATGATCAAATCAAATCATGAAATCAAATGTTATGTCACATACACATGGTTAGCAGATGCTAATCCGAGTGTAGTGAAATGCTTGTGCTTCTAAGTAATCTAACAATTCCCCAACTACCTAATACACACAAATCTAAAGGGGTGAATGAGAATGTGTACATGTAAGTATATGGATGAGCGATGGCCGAGTGGCATAGGCAAGGTGCAGAAGATGGTATAAAATACAGTATATACATGTGATATGAGTATTAAAGTGGCATTATTTAGAGTGGCATAGTATAAAGTGACTAGGGATCCATTTATTAAAGTGGCCATTGATTGGGCCTCAATGTAGGCAGCAGCCTCTCTGAGTTAGTGATTGCTGTATAACAGTCTGATGGCCTTGAGGTAGAAGCTGTTTTTCAGTCTCTCGGTCCCTGCTTTGATGCACCTGTACTGACCTCGCCTTCTGGATGGTAAGCGGTGTGAACAGGCAGTGGCTCAGGTGGTTGATGTCCTAGATGATCTTTTTGGCCTCCCTGTGACATTGGGTGCTGTAGGGGGGCAGGTAGTTTGCCCCCGGTGATGCGTTGCACAGACTGCACCACCCTCTGGAGAGCCTTGCGGTTGAGGGCAGTGCAGTTGCCATACCAGGCTATGACACAGCCCGACAGGATGCTCTCGATTGTGCATTTGTAGAAGTTTGTCAGGGTTTTGGGTGACATGGCCACGCAGTCGTGGGTGAATTAGGAGTACAGGAGGGGGCTGAGCACGCACCCTTGTTGTCCCCCAGTGTTGAGGGTCAGCGAAGTGGAGATGTTGTTTCCTACCTTCACCACCTGGGGGCGGCCCGTCAGAAAGTCAAGGGCCCAATTGCACAGGGCAGGGTTGAGACCCAGGGCCTCCATCTTGATGATGAGCTTGGAGGGTACTATGGTGTTGAATGCTGAGCTGTAGTCAATGAACAGCATTCTTACATAGGTATTCCTTTTGTCCAGATGGGATAGGGAAGTGTGCAGTGTGATGGCAATTGTGTCGTCTGTGGACTTGTTGGGGCGGTATGAAAACTGAAGTGGGTCTAGGATGGCCGGTAAGGTGGAGGTGATATGGTCTTTGACTAGTCTCTCAAAGCACTTCATGATGACAGAAGTGAGTGCTACGGGGCGGTAGTCATTTACTTCAGTTATCTTTGCCTTCTTGGGTACAGGAACAATGGTAGCCATCTTGAAGCATTTGGGAACAACAGACTGGGATGAATATGCCTGTACACACACCAGCCAGCTGGTCTGCGCATGCTCTGAGGACGCGGCTAGGGATGCCGTCTGGGCCAGCAGCCTTGCGAGGGTTAACACGTTTTACTCACATATGCCAGTCTGCGTGATCAAAACAATCTTGAAGCGTGGCTTCCGATTGGTCGGATCAGCGTTGAATGGTTCTCGTCACTGGTACATCCTGTTTGAGTTACTGCCTATAAGACGGTAGGAGCAAGATGGTGTCATGGTCGGATTTGCCAAAGGGAGGGCTTTGTATGTATTGCGGAAGTTAGAGAAGCAGTGGTCGAGGGTATTTCCCCCTCGCGTAGCGCAATCAATATGCTGGTAGAATTTAGGTAGCCTTGTTCTCTAATTTACTGTGTTAAAATCCCCAGCTAAAATAAATGCAGCCTCAGGATATATGGTTTGCATATAGTCCAGTGAAGTTCCTTAATGGCCATATTGGTGTCTGCTTGAGGGGGAATGTACACAGCTGTGACTATAACTGACGAGAAATCTCTTGGTAGGTACGCCTAAGGGGCAGCGTCTACCTTGATCCTAGATTCGTGCCTAAGGGAAACGTCTAGGGCGGCAGGTAGCTTAGCAGTTAGAGCGTTGGGCCAGTAACTTAAAGGTCGCTGGTTCTAATACCCGAGCCGACAAGGTAAAAATCTGACAATGGGTCCTTGAGTAATTTGCTCTTAGAAAAAAGGTGTTATCTATAACCTTAAAGGGTTATTTGGCTGTCCCCATAGAATAACCTTTTTTTGGTTCCAGGTAGAATTATTTTTGGTTTCCATGTAGAACCCTCTGTAGAAAGGGTACATACAACCCAAAGGGTGCCAAATGGGTTTTTCGGCTGTCCCAAAATGAGAACCCTTTTGGGTTGTGTGTTCCAAAAGGGTTCTACCTGGAACCAAAAAGGGTTCTCCACGGGGACAGCCGAAGAACCCTTTTGGAACCCTTTTTCTAAGTGTGTTTGGCTGACCTCGTAAAACCACACATTTCACTGTACCTATCTGGTGTTTGTGAGAAAGCATGCAGGTATGCATGCATGTATGTATGTATGTATATTTTATTGACCTTGGATCTTACACTTGTGCCTGAGGGGCAAAATCTACTCACCAAATATGAATCAGACTCTCCACATCTCTGACTGCAGGGACACATGCATCTCTAAGATGAACTGAGCCTAGATCTGTACTTTAGGGGCAACGTATACCCCTAACTAGAAACTTACCAGCTGTGAAGCAGACCCTCCAGAGGCCCGAGTGCAGGGACATGCGTAACTCGGTACTCTGGTTGAGGGGCAGGATGACGCCCTCCTCCAGATAGAGCCAGTAGTCAGTACTGACAGCGACGCCCAGCAGGCCCAGGGCGCACACAGCGAACACGCTGCTCAGCACCGTCAACACCTTCCTGCCACACAGGGTCATACCACATCCACAACTGCAGGGGGCGCCGCCGGCAGAAAAAGAAACTGCAGAGAGACAGAGGATGGAGTTAGTGGAGAGTTAATAGAAAAAGGTAGTGGTCGGTGTCACAGTAGTCAATGATAAGGCCATGTCTATGTCCTAATGGTCAATTGTAAGGCAATGGCTAAGACCCAAACTTGTAGGTAGTTTAAGCCAGGAGCATTACCTGGGAGGCAGCGCTGCCTGCCAGGCATGTCTCAGTGTGTCCCAGTAATCCTCCCTGCTCTCCTTTCCATCCTGACAACTAATCGGTGTATCATAGTTCAGTGTACTTTTCTATTAGTGTATTACTTTGTCAGTTGTTTTGCTGTATTTTAGAAAATAGCCTCGTGCCCTGATCTCTCAAAATAAAAAATAATTATTCAAATAACCATCGTGCTTCATGAACATTGGGCTGATTTTGAAAAAGCTGAACTTTGAACTGCAGTTGTCGGTTTGGCTGTCCTCGCCTTGCCTCAGGCCCCAGGCCCAAACCACACATCACTAATAGTGCTGGGGAAGCCTGTGAATGGCTCCAACACCTTACATTACTCCTCATATTCCTTAATTCAACCCATCGGATTTACACAGCATGATCCGGTCAAAACCGATCGGATTAACACAGCATGATCCGGGATCGGATTAACACAGCATGATCCGGCTAAGACAGATCGGATTAACACAGCATGATCCGGGATCGGATTAACACAGCATGATCCGGTCAAGACCGATCGGATTAACACAGCATGATCCGGGATCGGATTAACACAGCATGATCTGGTCAAGACGGATCGGTTTAACACAGCATGATCCGGTCAAGACCGATCGGATTAACACAGCATGATCCGGGATCGGATTAACACAGCATGATCCGGGATCGGATTAACACAGCATGATCCGGTCAAGACCGATCGGATTAACACAGCATGATCCGGGATCGGATTAACACAGCATGATCCGGGATCGGATTAACACAGCATGATCCGGGATCGGATTAACACAGCATGATCCGGGATCGGATTAACACAGCATGATCCGGGATCGGATTAACACAGCATGATCCGGGATCGGATTAACACAGCATGATCCGGTCAAGACCGATCGGATTAACACAACACGATCCGGTCAAGCAGAAGTCCAGCAGTCTTACACTATGGTGGTGTGACATATGCAACAGCTTATTGATGTTGATGCTCCATCAGTCATAAGCAACACTGATCACTTGGTTGCAGTAGCCGTAGCCCACGCTAGCTGGAAGCCTGGTTTCCTGGCATGCATGGGGATGTGTTGAAAAGGCAGTCATTTCACATAATGAGTTGTCTGTTTACTGTCACTGGCTGTTTTCGAGTGGGAGTGTGTGTGTGAGAAATAGCAGGCTTTGTTTTTTCTCTCTTTGCATCGACTTGGGTGGCTTCGTGTGGCTTCACCACCCCTTGTATCACGATGTTGATAACATTTGCGCCACGACCCCTCGTATCATGATATCGATAACATTTGCGCCACGACCCCTCGTATCACGATATCGATAACATGGCCTCACGACCCCTCGTATCACGATATCGATAACATGGCCTCACGACCCCTCGTATCACGATATCGATAACATGGCCTCACGACCCCTCGTATCACGATATCGATAACATGGCCTCACGACCCCTTGTATCACGATATCAATAACATGTGGGTACGAATGTATAAGATGAGACTAATGTATCTCATTTAAAGAGCTTTCGCATGTTCATCGTTTCAAAGGAGCGAGTCAGAGTCATTGTTGCAACAGCGGTAATGACTTGGTAATGTAAATATCTCATCTGACCTCGGTGACTGTGGATGCAACATGTCATCTCTCCCACTACGGTTGACTCACTATGGTGCAGCTATGCGTGTAATGAGACTGGCCTATTCCATCATTACCAGTGAACCACTTTATAATTTTGCACTTTATAATTTAGAAAATCAATTACATTTAATTAGAAGTGGATGACAGCAAAAGGTCCATAGGCCTCCTCTTCAAACCAAATGTAAATTTGGGCCATGTAGCTCACTCAGAGGTGGAACATTTCCATTGGTCAGCTATCAGGAAGGAAAGGAGATGAGGTAATAGGGACACAACCATTGACTCACCAGTCAATCAAATTGTACTTTTTTAGCACAAAGGTCCAGCATGTGTAAGCAATGAGGGGCATTATCAGGTAGCCAATCAGTACCGATTCAGTAAAGCTTTGACCCACACGTCCACTTAGACATTAATACCAGCCTTTCAACACCAGTGGCTTCGCTAGCATGTGAAGCGCTAGTTTGCATGCGATTGCACAAGGCCATTCATTGACAGGCTAGTGTGTTTTATCATAGGGCGGTTAACATTCAATGCTAGCATCCCATTGCACTCATTCCGGCGTTACACCCACAAGGCATCATTACCAAACCTCTAGAAATAGAGATCTATCAAGGCAGTTTGAGCTTCAATGTATAGAAGGCCTACTTCCTGGTGTGGACACAATTACAGCTTTCTAAATGACAGAATTTGAAATGATAGACGACAAAAAGCTACGCCTAAATGACAGAACACTGAATGATAATACGAAATGACAGAACACTAAATCACAATAATGACAGAGCACCAAATGACAGAACACTAAATCACAATACTGACAGAGCACCAAATGACAGAACACTAAATCACAATACTGACAGAGCACCAAATGACAGAACACTAAATCACAATACTGACAGAGCACCAAATGACAGAACACTAAATCACAATACTGACAGAGCACCAAATGACAGAATACTAAATGATACAAAACATAATGGCCGAACAGACGTCATTAGTCCTTGTGCGATCAGTCAGAAATAGTCTGTCCATATTAAAGTGGCTGGGAAAAATAGGGTAAAAAAAAGTGTGCGATTCTCTATTTCAACTGGATTTGGACGGTGGCGTTTGCAGACTTTTCGGGCTGTCTGTCGCAGATGGGGAGACTGGTTGCCCAGAGGGGCTCGACAATTGTTTGTATTGGGAGAAAAATGGCCCAAGACATATGGAATGAACCAGAGACAAGTGGAGGCAGGGAGAACTTTGCCATGCCTGGGCTTTGCTACATCGTCACTGTCTGATGCTGGAAGATATAAGGAGGACTTTAGGATTTGAACCATTATGGACTTGCAATTCAGAAGAAATAGAGTAGAAATGTTTGAAATCTTACAGTTTTTTTTATTTTTATAGATGTCTGTGTACATTAATGCCTGTTAACTTGTTCTATGAAAAGTGTCCAAACAGCTACTTCCACGGGAAGTTATAGGCAAAGATATTCTATGTTGTTATATTCATGAACTCTTATACCAGGAGAAAGCAACCAGGGCAGGGTGTTGTTGTTGACCTTTGGGTCATATACAAGTAAAAGAAATATCCAGACAGACTTATCTTTTCTGCAGTGAAAATACCAGGCAGTTAGACTATAAAACTGCATTCCCACTTCTATCTAGTTGACGTCTAAGTGTCATGGTGAAATTGTTGCCGTTAGGGCAGAACAATATCCTCTACCTCAACATGAAAATGAGAAAAAAAAAAAAACTAAAATATGAAATATTAATCACCTCTTTGACAACTTATTTCCAATTCCCTCAGATGTCATTATCCTAGTGGTAGCAACCTTTTGAGGAGCCATTTGCTCTGCTCTCTGCCTAAGGCAGTCTGTTTCTCCCCCCCAAAGGATAGCAAGATTAAATGCTTAACATCAGTAGTTAGTGGTTTTTTGATTTTGGAATCATCTGTTTCCTAGATTTGTATGGATCCACTTAGAAGGGCTGTTCTTAGGCACGACGCAACGTCATTAGAGCAGTCAAAATACATGTTTTGTCATACCCATGGTATACAATCTTATATACCACAGCTTTCAGCCAATCAGTATTCAGGGCTCGAACCACCCAGTTTATAATTTCAAATATATAATAGTTGGAGAGTGTCGTTGTGTCCAATCCTCGCCACTTGAAGCACAGTCTTGGCAAAGGCTTAATGCCAATGGTACAGTGCGGAGTACAGGGAGCTATGGTGATGTCCAACTTGCCAGTGTAATGTGTGAGTCATTGGTCTCCAAGAAACTTATCGACAAATGCACATAACACACACACACATGCTTGCATCTGCACACACACTTTTCGGATTAGATCAAAGGATACCCACAGCCAATAACCATTGAAATTCTCCATCATGTCCATTCACACACACACACAAAGAGATCAACAGGCCCCATTCAATCTACTATGAATACTAATTCAGTCCACACATTGTTTCAGCCCGTATGGGATTATGAACGGAGATTGAGCCGAGAAAAACTGTCTATTGACCAATGTGTCTCATTAGATGTTCAAAGCTTCCAGGGCCTAAGCAGGGAGATCCAAAAAGCCCCATAGTCCCCCTTTGCATTTTTACAAACTACCTTTGAAGAAGATGGACACATCCATTCTGTGACTGGAATCCAATACCAGTCCAATACGTGGATGAACACCCAACAGCGACAATCTAGTGAACCGTACTTCCTGTTTAGTGTCTAGCGTTTTCTATTACTATAGAAACAGTCTTATTTGATAGCACCTGAAGCCATTTTGACCATGCACCTACTCTGGGTTCTGTTCATAAAGGCAAGCGATAGAAAACTAAAATGATTGTTTCTTATTAGACAAGTCCCAGTTCCGTTTCATCTTTCTCCGGCTGGTGCTTTATGAACACGACCCAGGTCTGTTCTGTGGTGTGTTTCCCACCACTCGAGGGCGGAGTTCATTTTAACAGCGACTTAAAGCCAATTTATGCTTGATCTGAAAATGTGGTCGTAGGCTTTTGCGTAGCCTCTGGAGGAATGCAGAGGCCAAATCAAGCGCCGTACTGCATCGCCGTGCACCTCTCAAACTTTGTAACAATGCAGATGGCTCCATATAGCGCCACATTGACATGATTGGTTGACGGCGAAAGGCAAAAAGTAGATTTGCTCTGACTTCTGCGGAGGCCGCCTCGCAGTAAATGCTGTACGGCAACAGCAGATGTCAGATTGACCACGCAGCGCCTTTTAGGCAGATGTGCACATGTAATCTAACTGTCTCCAGTGGAATGGAACCCACTGCATCATCACTAAACTAGGTCAGTCGGTACTCTCTCTGTCCATTCAATTAGCATGCACCCAGCCTCATCAGCCTCCATTCAACCCAAAAACCAACTACCGTTTTTCAACACAACCGCCGGAAAGTCAATGATGGGGGGGGGGGGGGGGGGGGGGACAACCTGCAATGAAACAGAATTCTGTTCCCAGAACTCTCACAGACTCATGGAAAAAGGGGTTCATGGTGGTCACTGGTCAGGATCGCATATGGAATGTATATGTTTAGTCTTTGGATATGTTTAAGGCTAAGGTGTTATCCATTGGTTGCTTGGAGGCACCGCACTTGTCATGATCTAGGGTAATTTGGGATTGGTAGAGAATTCTCTCAATTTAGACGTCATCGACACTCTGTTTGTGGATGTTGCTAATAGGCTACACCTGCTCATTTTAATACCAAGCATTCTGAACATAGTAGCTCATGCAAATTCAACAGTATAAAACAGCCAGTTGGGCTTCTATTACCCAACCGACTTGGTCCCTACCACCGAACGTAATGGTCACGCTAGGACCTGGTTATAATCCAACACGGTAACTGCTGGAGTTACTCAGACATTTGTCAGTAGCAGAACAGAAATGCATGTTAACTAAAATGTTTTTGTTTTGTTTTGTTTTTTTAAACATTATTTCTCTCTCAAGGATTCGTCTGTGCACTCCTTTCGGGAAAGCCATTGACCCAGTTTCCATGACGGCCAGATGTCGCTACGCACCGTCTCCAGAGTAACGTGGCCTGTGTGTTCCACTGATGCGAGCGGGTGGTCAGTGGGGTGGACAGCATCAGAGGACTATAGGGCCCTGGGGTCAGTGGCTCGACATGGGGGACACAACATGGGGCCATGGTGGAAACTAGCAGCTAGCTAGCCACAATCATCACCCTCCATAGCCCCTGTATATAGCACTAGCATACAGTAGCATAGGCACTACAGGGCTGTGCTAACTCAGCCACACTCATATGTCAGTCTTCTTGACCAACAAAACACTCAGACTCCCGGTACTCTTCCCCAGGTCATAAAGGTCATGTTATTTCACTTCTGTGCTCCCAAAACAACATTCCACTGGCCCTCCATCTAAATATTTCAATTTCCACAAAAAAAAAAGAAGAAGAAGAAGAAAAAAAAAAGAGGGCTTCATTTTTTAACACAAACTCAACCCAACAGTTAAACCTCTGGAGACTCTGCAGAGGGCATCTTACCAGCCTCGAGTCTTTAGGGTTCAGAGGCAACAACGGACTGACTCTGACTGAGTGCCTGGGGACAGTTCATGTCAGAACATGTTAATATGCTTGAGCAGTGCTTGCCTCACTCCAAGCCTTTTATGCTGCTCCAAAGGCATCTATCCCTGACAGATCTCAGCCAGTGTTTCTTGGCTCTGCTCGCCTCTTCGGTCACACTTCATTCGTATGGTCCCGATTTTCCATCTGTAAATGCTCTACAGATGGTCATACTATCTGTTGATAAGCAACTGCTTTCTAAGGTTACAGTAAGGATGGGGTTTAAGTTTAGAATAAGGGTTAGGGTTCAGGTTCGGGTTAGAGATAGTAGATAGTTAGTTGAAATGTTACTGACAATCTGTAGAGCATCTACAGATGGACTATCCAAAGAAAGTGTTACCGCCTCTTCAAACATGGCCAGATTGTCAACAGCCAGTCAATCAACTCCAAATCCCAAAATAAAATAAGAGGAACTGTGGTCATCATTTTCTCAAATCAAATTCTTTCAGATGACACTCCACTGTTGATTATGTCAGAAATCTATAATTGGATCTGATCAAATGTATTTTCACTTAAAAAATGAAGACACATAAGTGAGTCTCTTTATACCTATAGCTAGCTGTATGCTATGAGGAACTCTCCCACAGTTCCTCATAAACGAAGAGGCAAACGTCATGGCAGTGCATTGCGTTTGAGAGGCAAATGGCAGAACACAGCCAGTCACCCGGAGAAATGGCACATTCTCCGGCTTTGTCATGAGACCAAGTACTGCTCTCTCTTTAAGTACTTAGCTTGGCCATGTCTCTTTTGTGTGCGGCACAATACTAACGTTCCCACATTAAGGAAGACCGAATAGGCTCATGGGCCAGTCGGAAGAAACAGCGCTTACTTGTAAGAGTCACGATTTCAGTTTGTTGTTATGACAGTGCCATAGGGGAGAGACAGACAAACAGACAGACAGGAGGACAGACTGTACAAGAAGAGGCAGGCTCTGTGATATGGGACCTCCACCAGAAAGAGAGAAAGAAAGAGAAAGAGAAAGAGAGAAAGAAATAGAAAGAGAAAGAGAAAGAGAGAGAGAGAGAGAGGTATTAGCTCCCTGTCAAGCAGATGCTGACGCAGTGTCAGTGTACATCGGCTGTGAACTAGCCTGTGGTAGCAGCCAGGACATTGGTCCGTGTTCATGACTGCCAGTCTCCAAGGCTACAGACTACAGGCATGAATAGGCTTGACAGATAACTCATTTCTCTCTTACTTCATTATGACTTTTCAACTGCAATTTTAAAAGTCGTTTTTTATTGTATTCAGTTGTACCCAAAACAACACAGTTAGTTAGTCTTTGATTATGACAACTATCATGGAATGACCTGGGGATGCGAAGGGAAAATCCGGCATACAAGGAACGCCTTTGTCACAAGTGTTACAGGATTGTAAATAATAACCAACTGCAATTAAAAGCACAAGACAAAAATCACCCAATTTCTCATTCTGATCCTTGTTTTTGTTGATTATCTACATGAACGACACGCAGCCCAATCTAACCTATCGGACGTTCGGCGGACAATACCGATTGGGACTATTCCATGATCGCGTGCTCATGCCACTAAAGCACACATGCCATTACCATGTGCTGTCCAACTCACCCCTATGTGCTCTGGAAAGTGTTGGGTTAATGTGAACCCTGTCTAGCCTCCCTAACCTAGGTAACTCTACACGACTGAGACCACTAGTCATGTGTTTACAAAGTACTCAGAGGGCCGAGGCTGCCTGCAACTCATTAGTCATAGGTGACTCTATACCTCTACTCCACGGTGACTCTATACCTCTACTCCACGGTGACTCTATACTTCACGGTGACTCTATACTCCACGGTGACTCTATACTCCACGGTGACTCTATACTCCACGGTGACTCTATACTCCACGGTGACTCTATACTCCACGGTGACTCTATACTCCACGGTGACTCTATACTCCACGGTGACTCTATACTCTACGGTGACTCTATACTCTACGGTGACTCTATACTCTACGGTGACTCTATACTCTACGGTGACTCTATAGAAGAGGACATTTTAATATCGCCTGCTGACAAATTCTTAGATTGTAAATATGATTAGGCCCAATGTGAGTAACATGACAGATACACGATGACTAATTAGTCTATAGGCATGCATTAGTAGAACATTTGCACATTTCATTTAGCATGAGCACTCAATTCACTTGCATGTGCCTATAGGGACTAACATATTACTCGTAATGTAGCACACTCATTTAAGTGCCTCCACAGTTAAGATGAAACATTTCTTAGTCATAACCAGTCCCCCCCCCCACAAAAATTTAAATACAGGATTTTATTATTAAATATGTATTAGCTATGAGGTGCTGAACTTTGGAAGATTGTCAGACAAGGGGAGCAGAGAACTCAACAGCTACTTCAGCAGGTTGGCAGGAGGAAGGTAGGCAGGGTTTGATGGCTGCATGCGTCACATATACTGTAGGCCTATAGAAAACGCTTTGGTTAAAAGTTTCCGCCAACTATTACTTCTGGGCTTTGTTATAGTCTGTTGAGCTGTGGGAAATTGGCCGTTCAGTCCCTCTCATGACCCAGCTATTACCAATATTGGTCCGGGACACAATGACTGGCTTTCAGCCAAGTTTGTCTAAAACCTTTTCTAGTGCAGAGTGCTTGGGATATTTGCATTACATTTCACATTTGGTCATGATACAAAATAGACTTTACACATTTATAATGGACGACTTAATAATTTAATCTAAAGGAGCAAAGGCTGAATCGTAAACGGACACACAAAGGAGTATCTAAACCATTACAATGTCCAAGGGCCACATTTATCGTAAGATGAAGTGGTCTCTGTAGTGTATTGGCCCTCGAATACCTCGAATCGCTGTCCTTGGTCCTGAACTGGAAAACTTGCATGTATCCTAATACAATTCAGTAAGGTACATTTAAAAAGTTTTCGATCGTTTCAGGTTTGATCATAGCGATAGTGAAATATGCTATCAAACGTATTACAGCATCACAGAAAACTCAAACCACCAAACAAAATCGATATTGACGCCACTTTCCACCAACGTCTGCCTGGTCTCGCTCTTCAGCAATGCACTAAACCTAAATTAAATGACCAAGTGGAATGCGTTCAATATCGCTTCGTTTTTGAAAGCAATGGCTTGCAATTATATCTATAGTGTAGCCCGCCAACAACGTCAATTCCAGACATATCTTTTAAAAACCAAACCAATGCTTACACATATTAGTTCATGCTGAAAATATCGTGCCCACACTGTCGTAAAAACTACCTGTTCGTATTCACATCGACATGGTAAAAAAAGTTGTTTATGGAAGTGTGAAAATGAAGGTTTTCCCTCCACATAATACAGCCATCTCCTTCCGATTAAACTCAATAGCTGACTAAATAGATGTGGATATTTATACAAAGGATAATAGAGTGTGTATTGTATCATTATTCGACATTTATCGTTAAATGTTTGTTTTTTTCTTCTAGAGCCTACATCACAGGAATAAGCTTAAACTTCTAAAAGATAGATATTTTTTTTACAAAGCAGTGAGTGAAGAAAACAATATAGTCTATCACGTGGAGACGAACAAACTAAAGAGCACTGTTTGAACACATTTCGGATTGCCTACTGAGACACTTCAAAGTCGAGGAAATAATTCAAATAAACATTGTTTACCTTCACAAAAGTCTCGCCGTTTCCTTACAATACTGTTCCTCCCGCGTTGCTCTCCACTTGTCTACTGTTGACTCGCGGAGATGCAGTGCGCAGTGGATGTGCGGCAGGACAATACTAGTGCGCACTCCACTTCAGCCTGGCGCCAGCAGTTGGGCAGCGGCAGCCTTTGGGGATATGGATGGCCTTTGAAGCTTCACTGATTAAACAAAAACAAGAGTTAGCTTTTGCGAAATGCAGCCCACAAATAATGTCTCTCCTTTGGATAAAACAACGGTCCCGAGATTGGCATCCATAGACTTCTCTTCCTTAACGTCAAGTCATTCGGGATTCGAGTGAGTTGAATGCGACACAGCTGTACAATCAAGCACCAAACCCACCACGAAGCTTCCATCATGTGACATTCAAGACACACATGCCTGTGGCTGACTTCAGCGTCATAACCCATTGAATTTATATATATATATATATATATATATATATATATATATATATATATATATATATAGATAAAACATGGATATATATGGATACTACACTGATAGGCCATATGATCCTAATATATATATATATATTAGGATCATTTTTGTTTTCGGGCGGGTAGCTAACGACCCCCAAAGTTTTAATTATTTATCATTATTGAACGTTTTGGCTGATTATGATAGGGTATTTATGTGTGCATAAAATGTACAAAGCAATCCAACTAAATTTAGCAATGACCCCCTCAAGAAGAGACATATGGCCATTTATCCAATTATTTACGAGCATATGGCCTATCAGTGTAGTATGCATAATTAAAAGCTGTCTGGAAAACGTTGATTGTCCACATCTACATCCCTGATTACATCTCAGCTATTATATCGCCCCGTGCATTTCCCTCTCCACCCAAGGGAGAACTACTTTTCCTGGCACAATCTGTTAGGCCTCTATGTATGTTTGTTCTGGCATCAGTGAAGCTGCGACCTGTTATTCCCGCCGGTCTATCCATGTTCTTTCGAGCTTTCGCGGTCAAAAGCGTAGCTTTGGCAACATTTCAGCGCCATGGACAGCGACAGAATTTGCCCCACAGGCTGCTATAAAATGTCGCTGATAAAAAATGTGTCCTAATGGATTATGAAGACCTCTATTAACGTTTTTGAAGTAACAAATTGCCGTGTTAGCAACAACCATATAAATAGACTTCAATGGAATTCTAATTCTATAACTCAGCAACAGCCATCTTTCAAAACCCACTGCTCCCTTTAACCCCCCCATTATGGACATTACGGAACCACTATGATTCATCCCCATCGTAGCTGGACATTAAATATGAAGCACCCAGCATCACTCTATTCCCTGTACAGTGCACTAGGGCCCTGGTCAAAAGTAGTGGACTATATAGGGAATAGGGTGTTGTTTGGGATCCACCCTGCAAGTGTGAAGGGGAGAGAAGGTCAAGGTTGTTGTGTTCATAATTGGATAAATAGAGAATTAGAAAGGTTTTGGGCCTGGATCTCAAACCAGTGGCTCACTAAATGAGGGAATTAGAAAGAAATGAGGGATTAGAAAGATTAGAAAGAAAGAGATTAGAAATTAGAAAGAAATGAGGGATTAGAAAGGTTTTGGGCCTGGATCTCAAACCAGTGGCTCACACTCTGGGGAAGAGGAGTGGCTGTCACTACACTCTGGTAAAACGAGACAGGGGTTGTGTGTGTGAGTGAGTGAGACAGAGAGAGATTGGTAATAGTAGGGATAGTTGTGGTATTAGTGTAAATAACAGTGGCAGCATTCATTTTAGTATTAATAATAGTTGCTTGTTATTTTTCATGTTTAACCAATTATTGATTATACTTTCTACTACTATCCACTGTTATCAGTTTAGTGTTATTTCTATTATTTCGTTTTTACTATTCTATTTTATTATTGTATTACAATGTGAAGTATATTGAATACATTGATGGTTTGTTTCTCATGCCAATAAATGAATTTGGATTTGAGAAAGACCTTTTAACAAGTTCCCTGAACATACAGTACCCATTGATTTCACAGAGCTTCCAATACTCCCACTAGAGCAATGAACAGACTTTAAGAGCTGCAGGCCATAGCAGCTCAGACGTTGAGCAGACATCCCTAATGGTTACTGGTAGAGCAGAGCAGACAGTTCATTAGATTCAGATTCAGGGAAGCCGTTGACACAATGATATGGTCCTGCGTTCCAAATGGTACTCTTTTCCCTACATAGCGGACTACTTTTGACGAGAGCCCTACGAGCCCTGGTCAAAAGTAGTGTACTGAATAGGGTGCCATTTGGGACGGGGCCCATGGCGGCTTAATACGGCAGCGAGGGATCCCATGGCTCTTCATCACCAGCCTTATAGTAATTAAATTATACCAGGCTGACAGCAAATGCTCTCTTATTGAATAGGGTTAATTGCTGTTAAGATGTAGAGTGAGAATGCGAGGGAGAGAGTGAGAGGGGGAGAGAGAGATTCAACAAATCTAATGGCAGCTCCTCTCCTGCCCACCACCCCACCCCACCCACGCGCCCACGACAGAGTGCTAAGATGTCATTTGTTTGTGTTGCTTTTTATTTCGAAACGTATAAACATCGAAGAGCTTGATGTATGTTTGTACCATTTCTGTGTAACAGCCTTTGGCCTCTTGAGGGAGAGAGAGAACGAGAGACCGAGAGCTGTATGTTTCCACGGGACTATCAGTCATTGTAAAGCCCTTTTCCCACATTTTATGTTACAGCATTATTCTAAAATTGATTAAATACCCCCCCCCCCTCAATCTACACACAATATCCCATAATGACAAAGCAAAAACAGGTTTTGAGAAATGTTTGCATGAGTATTCAGACCCTTTGCTATGAGATTCGAAATTGAGCTCAGCTGCACCCTGTTTCCTTTGATCATCCTTGAGATGTTTCTACAAGTTGATTGGAGTCCGTCTGTGGTAAATGATTTTGACATGATTTGGAAAAGCACACACCTGTCTATATAAGGTCCCACAGTTGACAATGCATGTCAGAGCAAAAACCAAGCCATGAGGTCAAAGGAATTATCCATAGAGCTCAGAGACGGGACTGTGTCGAGGCACAGATCTGAGGAAGGGTACCAAAAAAAAAAAACTGCAGCATTGAAGGTCCCCAAGAACACAGTGGCCTCCATCCTTCTTAAATGGCAGAAGCTTGGAACCACCGTCCAAACTGAGCAATTGGAGGAGAAGGGCCTTGGTCAGGGAGGTGACCAAGAACCCGATGTTCACTCTGACAGAGCTCCAGAGTTCCTCTGTGGAGATGGTAGAACCTCCCAGAAGGACAACCATCTCTGTCAGAGGGACCATCAATCATGCCTTTATGGTAGAGTGGCCAGGAGAAAGCCACTCCTCAGTAAAAGGCACATGACAGCCCGCTTGGAGTTTGCCAAAAGGCACTTAAAGGACTCAAGATTATCTGGTCTGATGATACCAGGATTGAACTATTTGGCCTGAATGCCAAGCGTCACATCTGGGGGAGACCTGGCACCATCCCTTTGGTGAAGCATGGCGGTGGCAGCATCATGCTGTGGAGAGTAAAGGGTCTGAACACATGCAAACGTGATATCAGGTTTTTTGGGGGGGGGGGATAAATGTGCAAACATTTATAAAAAACAGTTTTTGCTTTGTCATTATGGGCTATTGTGTGTAGATTGGTGAGGAATCCAAAAGGGCAAGGGGTCTGAATACTTTCCGAATGCACTGTATATCTGCTTGTTCACAATATTTGAATTTCGTCCCTTGAATTGACCGAATTGAAATGACATGAAATGCATGTAGCTCCTTCCACCTCATTGATTGGCCCCTCAGGCACCGTGGAGCCTGGTTGGTTGGTAAGATATCCGCTCTGTAGATCCGCCTCAACGCTGCAGTTTCTGATAAGTTCTAACAGAACTGACCATTACACCCATAGTCCTCCATCAACACCAGCATGTCCTTCAGTCTACCCGGCAATGGAGCTGATGATCAACCTACTAACACATCTGCATAAGGTTTGGTGTACAGTACTCACATGTCTGTCCGTGCCACATCAAAGTTGATTTGTCATGATGCACATGATATAGTGTAGCGTACACAGTACAAGAATATGCTTATCGCAAGCTCTTCCACCAAATGCATTCACACAAACACAGATATGAAATTATAAGTATTAAGTACACAAACATTACAGTGAGCAATGTCATTACCTACCTACCTACCTACCAACCAACCTACCTACCACAGCTTAGTATAGTTTTTGTATTCTGTTTGTATCCTAGTTGCCAAAGGTGCAGGGGCCTTCCTGTGCCAGCGAGCTTGTAAATGAGAAAGCCAGCGGCTGACAAAAATACTTTGATTGTGCCGCAGCGTTCACAATGAAAAATTCAGCACCTCGTTTCCACGCTTCGCTTGTTAAACTTTAATGTCCGTATGAACTCACCCCTGGTCCTCACATGTGATGGTAAGTCAGGCTTACTGAACCTTGGTTACGGTTCATCACGCTTTTCCAAATGGCAAGAGACACTTGGACGTCTGTTACGGAAGCTTCAGGAGATTGTGGACATACTGTAAAACCTCTTCCATCGCATGTGTTAATTCCCGCAAGGGATCATAAATCAGGAGGCTTCATTTTCACCAGACATTTATGAGAAATGCCATTGTGACTTTGTGTCCATATAACATTTAAAACTGGACCAACTGTCCAGTGAAAGTTGTTTCCTGGTTATAGTCTGTCCTCTTGCTGTTAGTGGAGATGCGTTGACAACCATAGAACCAGGTAAGGTCGTCTGACTTCTCCTCCTCACATCTGAAACCCCCATTTTCTGTGCCTTTTCATACTTTATTTGCTCAAATCAAATTTCCCAATGGTTTATATCAATTGCAAACTTCCTGTCCATGTCAGCAGTAGAGAGGAAACCGTGACAGCGATATTGTGGCTCTGCAGGAGATGCATCTCTTAAAATCAGACTAGAAAAACCAGTCCCATTTTGAGTGCAATCAGAACACTTGATGAATGCGAGTTGACAGCAATGTCACCTTTTTTTAAAGAGTCTGTTATAAACTTTTTACAAGGCATTTATAAACTGTGTGTTCACCATATGAATCATCAGTGCTGTTTTTGCAATTTAAAGTGAGCGCCATGTGTACTTTAGAAACACTTTCAAAATGTTGGGAGTGACCAGTTTAATTTCAATGTGGGAGTAATGATTAGTAAATGGCGAGCAAACTTTTTGTAAATGCCTTATAAATGGTTTATTATGGACCGCAAAGTGTCACCCAAGACCTTTAAATAGAGTCAGGTCATTGCCAGGAATGGCTTTTTATAATGGTGGATTTTGATGAGTTGAGTAAAAAAGACAGCTTCCGAATAGCCATTTTTTATTTTTTATTTGCATTATCATACAGTAGGTACAAATTACACTATTGATTACAAGGTAAGTAGCTCAGACTCGCTTTCAAAGGGTTTTTGGGGAGAATGAACATAAACCATTTGCAAAATACAATATATTCTTTCTTTTACAAGTCTATGTAGATATCTAAATCATTATGTACAGGGACAGAAGAAGCGCTTGGTTTGGACATGAATCAACAGAGAATGGGGGAAGAGGCTGGCTGTTTCTCAGATGGCATCCCATTCCCTATATAGTGCACTACTTTTGACCAGGGCTTATGGACAAAAGTAGTGCAATATTTAGGGAATAGGGTGCCATTTGGGACACACCACGTAGGAGCTAAGGCAAAGGAAAATATAAAGCAGGATGTAAACGAAGGTGAAAAAGAACACATTTGGCCAATTCTTTCCCCAGTACGTTTTGGGAGGGTTGGAAGGGGCAAGAAGGGCAGGTAGGTGTCAGCCTGTAGAGGCGAGTTTCTCGGACGAAACTGCTTTCATGAACTGATTGGATCTTGAAGGAGAAGGGATGAGGGCTTTGTCAGTAAGGGAATGGATCGATTGCCCAGGCACTGAGGAAGAGGGGAGGAATGGAAGGATGGACAGAGGAGATGAGCTACCCAGACGGGGGGTTTAACAGGCCAATAGGATGAGGAACGGGGTTGTTCACCGATCAATTATTCACTCATCCACACACTCACTCATTTATTCACTCAACAACCACTCATTTATGGTTTCCTTCCTTCCCTCTCTCACACGCACATGTAAACACACACACTGACTGATAGGCACAGGGAGTTAAGGTAAGGGGTAAGCAGGCATGGTATCGCAGAAGGGTCATACTGCTGTCCGGCTATAGAGCATAAAGGTAAACTCCCACAGAGGTGTAGGCTGCTAACGTGACATAAAAATAAAAATAAACTACAAGAAACGACTGCCGGATTGTCTGGCATCAGAACCACGTCGACATTATTTGAATTAGCAATCCCTTAGCTACATATTTTTAGCGAGAAGCACATGGGTCGGAAATACGTTGTGAAATGTGGTGTTGGCACGCTCTCTTGGACTAACCACCAAGAGTCTACCAGGGAGAGACATCTGTATTGACGAGTCATCGGCATTGAAAAAAACATGTGTATTGACAACACATCGGTATTGATAAGATTTCGGTATTGACGGGTCATTGGTATGACTACAGCTAGTGCAACGCTGCTATTGTCGGGTTCTGGCTGTTTCAGGTTTGGCACAGTTACGAGGTTAGGAAAAGGTTTATAGGAGCAAAAGTCGAGGGAATTGTATAAATCTAGCAACAGTTAGATGTTAAGATATGAATTGCTATGATGATAATTCCGCAAAATATTCCTGTATTACTTGAGCAGAATCTATAACCAAACAAAAAAACGACGACAATACAAATAATGTAAATTTTTTTTTTTTTTTTATACGAACAAACAATACTAACGATAAGAAGAAACAAAACCCCTTCATTGAGACACTAGAGAGCAAGTTGTCCCATCTGGTCTAGTACAGAGATGTGCTTAGGAGTTCCCCTAACCGCATATCTGTAGTCAGATTTGACCATAGCCTCCTAATTGTGAATGGCTAGGATTAGGGTAGGTTCAGCTGATCTTGGATCTGGTGTTTGGGCGGAGACTCCTTTGCTATCCAACCAGGGGCCTGGTTACTGGTACTGAGTATCATGCAGCATTTATATCATTTTGTTAAACTTATTTTTAAATCCTCGCCAACAACATGCAGATACAAGAGCCAGGCACACATTCAGTCAACTCACTCAGCGATCGCATTCAAGGACATCGGATATGTGCGACGGAGACGAGAGCAAACGGAAAATGTTTGATAATATCGGCAAAAAGTCGTCCAGATGTTTCTCTCGGTTTGCTAATCCCGACCGACTCGATTAAAATACTTTGTCACCTAATTGTTACAAAGTTGATATTTTGGGGTACTTTATTTTTTACATAGAAATATGTTAACCTATCTAACATAATAAAATCACATTCAGTTGTAGGTATAAAATCTGCGAGATACTATACTTTTTTTTTTTTTTAAATAGCTCATTAATATTTACAAAAGAGTTAATACACTGGTATGTGTTACACTAAAATATTAATTAGAACTAATTGGGGGGGGGGGGGGGCGGGGGGGGGGGTGCATGACATCACATAAAAGCAGAAAAGGGAACTAAACGTTTTAATAACGTGATACTCTAGTCAACATGGTTAGAATGGCGTTATAGCCATGTAGAAGGGTATAAGCATGCAATATAATATTGCACGGTTCATTGAGTAAGCAAACAATAACTCAACATCAATTTAAATTTAGTTGCTACCTCTCAACAAAAAAAAAGAAGAGTTTTAGGTAATTTACTTCCTAAATCCTCAATAAATTTCCCTCGGGAACTTAACATTGAAGGACTTCTTCAGGTTAAAGAGAATCATGGCCATTGAGGGCCTTTTTGATAAGTGGGCAGAGTGACAACAAAGCTGGGACAGGAGGATAGTAAAAAGGCTGTCACAAAGTAGTGCTACCTGATCACCATTTGCTTTTGGAACGACCACCTTTATACCTCTGTTAACCTGTGATTCTCGTGTAGGTGTTGAAAGAAGATGGGACTGTTGCACTGCCTACTTCATCTGACCACAACTTCTACTGCGTTCTGTCTCAATGTCCACTCACAGTTGTAAACCTAATGACAAGATAACCATACAACCTGGAGTTCAAGGTTCAAGATATCCCTGTGTTAATGTAACACGTGTGTACAGATGTATGGTCTTAATTTGAGCCAGTTTGCTACAGCAGGAAAATAATCTGTGCGGCTACAGGAAATGTGAGTTATTATGTGGATTATAATTAATAGCCTTTTTTTTTTTAGGGGTTGATACATTTTTCGTAAGGGAAAAAAACCAAGTCTGAAATGTCTAAGTGGAAATTACAAACTTCAGAAGCCTTTTTAAACCTCAAACACATTACACATTTTAGTTTGCAATGCAGGAAAGTTTTCCTGCAATGGGGTGATCAAATTAAGATCCTACATCTGTATGTGCGTGTTATTGTTAGTGTGTCATGATATTCGTACTGGGTGTGTATTATTTGATGTATATTGAAACATAGGGGCACCTGTAATGACACATATTGAAATAAAATCTCACCAACACAAGGTAAAACTGTAAACATAGTCTCCCTGTACTGACCTCATATTTGGCTCTGACCCAATAGCTCAAAACAAGATATTATGTTTGTAGTGGCCTTGGGTTTCAATGGAGACTAGTATAGCCAGTACAGGGTTTAACAAGAAGTTAACCCTTCGCTCTAGAATCAGAAAAAAAAACTGGCATAGTTTCATGGGTTTTGTCCCCACACATTCAAAACAACAGGACAGTCATCTCAATATCTGTCATGATTCATTTCAATATCTGTCATGATTCATTTCAATATCTATCATGATTCATTTCAATATCTGTCATGATTCATTTCAATATCTATCATGATTCATTTCAATATCTGTCATGATTCATTTCAATATCTGTCATGATTCATTTCAATATCTGTCATGATTCATCTCAATATCTGTCATGATTCATTTCAACATCTATCATGATTCATTTCAAACAATTGCCCGTCCGAAAACAAACACAACAGGTGGGTGGGAAAGTATATCAACCCTACATACATCTCCTTCCTCAAACCTTCATCCTCCCCATCACCATTAACACACAGCACTTCCACTCACCAACTCCTCTCCCTCAGAGCCCCAAGTCCCATTCCTAGAGGACACATCATTAATACATTGATAGAGGAACTCAAAATGGCGGTTGATATCAGGGTCTGTGTTGTTGTTGTAGAGTTGGACCAGTTTTGGTGATTGGGAGTTTGGCTTGAAGAGGCTGCAGTTGGAGGGTTAGTGCTAGGTAGGGAGCAGAGGTAGGAAGGGACGTCCGTGGCCCCCTCCCCCTCATACGGTGTGCAGGGAGACCAGGGAGGGGTGCACGAACTGGGGGTTGATGAAGGAGAAGCCTGAGAAGTCGGCTTGGTCGATGTTGGCGATGACCAGCTGGTCGGGGGGCGTGAGCTGGGGCTGGGTGCGCGTGAAGAACTTGTCGAAGTTCTCCGCCCCTTTGCCGCACTGCGAGAGAGGGATAGAAAGAGAGAGAGAGAGCGAAAGAGAGGTTTTAAAATGGGAGGCGTAGGTGGCTGCAACTGTAGCATACGGAACACACAAAGGTCAGAAATACTGTACATGTGAAACTGGGCTTCATTATATATCCCTCCACCTCCATCGCCTGGTCTGCTAAACGAGAGAACGGGGGGAAAGAGAACATTTCGCACCTGATACCGCTATTTCTCCCCCTCCTGATTCCATGCTAACATCACATGACATGCTCTACATCCCAGCCTGAGTCCCAAATTACACCCCATTCTCTTTCTTTCGACCAGAGCCCTAGGGGCTCTAAAGTAGTGCACGATAGAGGGTGTAGGATGCCATTTGGGAGGAATTCCCAGTCACCTGGATTGTAATGTTTTTAATGCAATTGAATCCAATGGTTTAAAAAGTTACATTGGCGCGCAGCTGTGAAACACTAATCAGTACTGCACAAACAAGACGTTGGACAGAGTCGCCGAGGGAATTGAGGGAGATGTCAGGACCTCTACAGTCAAACACGTCTTAGCCACTTCTGACCTAGTAACCTGTTTTGATCGAGCTCCTCGTGTTGTTTGGATGTACAGTGGGGTCTGTAATTATTGACACACTTGATTAAGTGTGGCTCCGTTGGTGCAGTAGGGTTCGATTCCCACAGGGGACCAATATGAAAATGTATGCACTCATTACTGTTAGTTGTGCTGGGTAAGAGAGTCTGCTAAATGACTCCAATGTAAATGTAAAATAAAGATGAGCAATAACAACTGTGTTAAATAAATATGACCCCTACCGTTTTGAAAAAACATATAACTTTTGAAAATAAAGTTTTTTTCTCTGAGCAATTGTATCAGTATAAAATACTTTCAATTTTTTTTTTGCGCATACAATAGTTGAATTATTTATTTTATACAGTCCTTATTATTGCTAATCTTTACCAAGGGTGTCAATAATTTCACACCCCACTGTAAGGTCTTATGTAACATCTCACCTCAAATGTCAAATCTGATTGTGTCGCGACAGACGAAAAGTTCACTTGAATCAAAATAGCCACGTGGCCAATCGATGTACAGCGAGGTTGTCAAAGGGTTAATTGGCGTGTTGACAAGAGCAGAGCAAACGTCTGCAACTGAACGTGAGAAATGTGGAGCAGCTTTCATCGCGACTGTAAAGACGGGGCTATCCAAACCTGTCAATGGCAGGGAGACGTATCAGGCGAGGGGGGTGGTTGGATTAGCATTCCACAGCTAACAAGCCAAGGTCAACTACGTGAACGCTCTGGGAGCATATGGGTGAAACATCTCACTTCTGTCGTCTGCAAGATGATAGTCCTAGAAAACATACAGCATGCGATGGATTTGTATGTATGTATGTATGTATGACGTAGTTCTCAATGGAGTCACGCCAGCATTCAGTTGTCTTATTTAAAATTGTGTTGTGTATGTTTAAAAAGAAATTTGAATGCAAAATGGGCAGAGAAAATGGATTTACACTTCACATTGGAGTCATTTAGCAGATGCCCTTATCCAGAGTGACTGGGGAATACGTCTGCTTACGTATTTTGCGTGGTTGTTACATGACAGTATGGCAATACATCTGAATAAGAGCTGCTGCTCTAGCCCTACGGCATTACTGAAGAACATTAGGGCGACTGAGACGCAAATGGCACAAAATGGCCGCCAACACCAAAAATACCGCTGTGAGCACTGCGGTCAGTCGCGTCACACTTCTGACACCCTTTAAAGCGCCTCGCGCTGTGGCTTGAACTTGTGAAGGCCTCAATTCCACTTCGTGACACAGTGTGCCTTCTAACAGTCGATAAGTGAAGGCCTGTAGAGTTTGGAATACTTATTTTCAAAGGCAATCTTCCCCCCCCAAAATTGTGGTTTATTTTGGAGGATCCTGGTGCGTAGGTTGCAGTGATTCCCTCTTGGGTTGGGGTCTTAAGAGTCTAAGGATTGTCGCCAGTACCTTGGGCAATTGGGTAAATTCAAATAGATAACAGCTCAAAACGCTTTAGGACCATTACATTAGTAAGGATACAGTCAACACATAAAATGACAATGGTAAATCTATAATAAGACACCAAAGTTCACAGGGGCATTACAGAGAGCACAGGCAGTGGGGACCGGGGAATTAAAGACTTATCCTCGAACTTCACAGTGTGGCTCTGTTGTTTACACCAGAAACCCTGCTGCACCTCTTCTCGCTCTGTCCTCATCAGTTATTCCACCTACACTGTGTGTGTGTGTGTGTGTGTTTGTTCCACTTAATGGGCTTTAAACCTCCCCAGGGACCTGGCAGGGAATATCCCTCCCTCTCTATATCTCTCTCTCTGTACAGTAAGCCGACATGGGAAAAGGATATGGGTTGATTCACATTACTTAGCCGAGACAAGCAGATGCAAGCTGTACTGTGCTGGCCCCGTTGCGCACCTGTAGCAGGGTTGGTTATGCTTCCTCTTGCTACCGCAGAAATATTTATTTGGACGTTTATGTGTTCAGATCGGTTAGTTGAATTTACATGTCAATAAGGTGCAACGCCATTGGCCACCCTTGCAGATAGGGGAAGATTGGTGATATATTGACTCGAAATCTACATCAATCCCTGATTAGGACACCTCAGAAATACACCCAACATAGTTGCCGGAATCCATGCCAGAAAGGACCATGTGAAAGGTACAAATCTGAACCAGTTCGGTAACGTTTGGGTGGGCATGATAGTGGGTTTTTTTTTATCATGGAAAGCCCGTGTCTGCATGTGGAAGTTCTTTCTCCAGAGTGGAATTCACTATGGATTCCCTATGGAGGCCTACATTGTTGTACAGCTGTGTGTGTTCCACCGTGGTTGGAAAACCTCCATTGATTGGGTCGGTGTGGTCGTCTACACGGCACGTCAGTGATGATTCGAAGGGGAAAAGTCCCGTTGTCCTATATTCATAGTTGTGTGGTGTATGTGTGTGTCCGTGCGTGCGTGTGCGCAGTGGGCCTGGGGCCTCCGACTGTCCTCCTTGACTCCTACGCTGACTGACAAGTGACACCAGCCACCCACTGTCACTCTGTGTCAAGACGCAGTAGGAGGGAGAAGAGGAGCGATAGCAACAACACACATCAACATAGAAGAGAGAAAGCACATAGTGATATGGCCACATTTGTGGCGCAAAAGAGCACAGATCTCCCTATAATGCATATTGTTGAAGAAAAGCCACAAATTCATTCACGCCACAACAGATTATGATGAGGTTTATGGGATTTGTGTCCACAAAAGAGATGGATGAAAGGAATACCGCACAAATCCCTTCCGTCACCCTCTATCAGTCTCCTCGAATACTGTAGTAGTCGAGCGTAGTGGTGCCTGCATCACTATGCAAATAGCCATTTGTCTTGTTTGAACAGTGGCCAGTCAGTCACACAGATAGACAGAGATCTCATATCGATCGAGACGAACAATCTCCCACATTTTTTCCCCAAATTAAAAAAAAAACACATCTTCCACTAAAAAGCAATACATTTCTGCCCCAACCTCTTATCACCTCCTCTCCTCTTTTAAATCCTCCCCCTTTGTCTCTGAGACCTAAACCCCCCCATATGCAAATGTGTCTCTGGTCAATTAAACTTAAATTCAATTCATTCATGAAGTCAAGTGCAATTCCAGCTTACTTTCTGGATGACTGACTGTCGACTCCAATGAAATTGACTCAAACCTGCCGCAGCTTCATTTCCGCTGTGTTGAACGTCTGTTACAATGTCCACTCATTGTACACGTTACGCTGTGCTACTCTTAATGACAGATGGCAATGCTCGCAAACTGCTGTTTGACCTACTTCGGGTCTTTCTCCGTGTCACACACACAGACATTAAAGGAACTCTATTTAGTATGATAAATGGCTGTGTCTGTCTCTATTGAAATACTTGCTGAGGTGTCTCTCTCTCTCTCACCTCTCTTTCTCTCTCTCCAATCCGCTCTTAATACAGAACGACCTACAGCCTCTCGCTGTTGTTCTGATGATCTTCTTACAGTGCCTTCAGAAAGTATTCATACCCCTCAACTTAATCCACATTTTGTGTTACAGCCTGAATTCAAAATGGATTAAATATATATATTTTTTTAACCCATCTACACACAATACCCCAGTAGAAGTTTTGTCAAATGTATTGAAAATGATATATAGAAATACCATTTGCATAAGTATTCACACCTCTGAGTCACTACTTTGTCGAAGCACCTTTGTCAGCAAGTACAGATGTGAGTCTTTCTAGGTAAATCTCTATGAGCTTTCCACGCGTGGATTGTGCAACATTTGCACATTATTTTTTTTCCAAAATTCTTCAAGCTCTGTAACATCGGTTGGTTATCATTGCTAGACAACCATTTTCAAGGTGATTTAAGTCAAAACTGTAACTCGGCCACTCAGGAACATTCATTGTCTTCTTGGTAAGCCAATCCAGTGTTTATATGGCCTTTCAGGTTATTGTTTCAGGTATTTTGACCTCCTGAAAGGTGAATTCATCTCCCAGTGTCTGGTGGAAAGCAGACAACCAGGTTAACCTCTAGGATTTTGCCTGTGCTTAGCTCCATTATTTTGCTTTTATCCTGAAAAACTCCCCAGACTTAACGATAACAAGCATACCCATAACATGATGCAGTCACCACTATGCTTGACATTTTTGAGAGTGGTACTCAGTAATGTCTTTGCCAAAACATTTTCAGTATTGCTTTAGTACCTTGATGCAAACAGGATGCATGTTTTGGAATATGTTTTATTCTGTACAGGCTTCCTTCTTTTCACTCTGTCAATTATGTTAGTATTGTGCAGTAATAACAATGTTGTTGATCCATCCTCAGTTTTCTCCTATCACATGTAACTGTTTTAAAGTCACCATTGGCCTCATGCTGAAATCTCTAAATGGTTTCCTTCCTCTCGGGCAACTGAGTTAGGAAGGACACCTGTATCTTTGTGGATGTATTGATACACCATCCAAAGTGTAATTAATAACTTCACCATGCTCAAAGGGATATTCAATGTCAACTTTTTTTTACCTATCTAGCAATACGTGCCCTTCTTTGCAAGGCATTGGAAAACCTCCCTGGTCTTTGTGGTTGAATCAGTGTTTGAAATTCACTGCTCGACTGAGGGATCCTAAAGATAAATGTATGTGTGGGGTAAAGAGACGAGGTAGTCATTATTGCACACAGGGTGAGTCCATGCAACTTGTTAATGAACATTTTACTCCTGAACTTATTTAGGCTTGCCTTAACAAATACATATTGACTCAAGACATTTCAGCTATTCATTTTTAATTACTTGGTAAAAATGTCAATAAACACAACTCCATTATGACATTCTGGGACATTGTGTGTAGACCAGTGACAGAACATCTAAATTGAATCCATTTTAAATTCAGGCTGTAACACAGCAAAATGTGGAAACGGTCAATGGGTGTGAACACTTGAAGGCATCTTCTTTGGTCAACAACACTTAAAACACTACAGTTGTAACACCAAGATACACCTGGTATATCCTTGTGAACTGCGGATACCTCTCGTTTCATCCATCCTTTAATATCAGTCCGACTATAGTAATATCCAAAAATTGTTCTTTAGTCATCAGATAACACTATTATGTTTCGTTCTCACATGAATCTGGATGGAAAATCAAAAAAGAACACAGAAAATTACCATCACTAAAAACAGACCAGGACAAGTGGACGTGCTTTATCCAATAACACGATTTCCCTGCCTACAAAATCTACTGTGACTCATAGACAGTCCAAAATGTAGATTGGTGTGTTTGTGCCGACAGTATTTTTCATGTGTTTTATATGTGTGCCTGGCTTTATGTTCCAATCCAACACTTCCTCAATATGACTACCGTGAAAAGGAAATTAAAACGCAGTCCCTCAAATAGCCTTCTGCCCCTTTTGATACCCGGGTAACAGCAAAAATTTTAATAAAATAAACGTCAGTTTTAAATAAACGCTGGCTCCAAATTAGTTATTCACCAGATTACCATGAATTGTTTGACTTGTTACATTAAATGATGTAGCCAGTAAGAAACTGCTAACCATTGACTGCTAACAGCTGAGAACTGCTAGCTAGCTGACAAGCAGAAAAACAGTCAACAACTTTGGGAGTACAAACCCCTAGAAATCGTCCGATCGCTCTCTAGTGGCAAGTGAGAACTGCCGAAAATGCACAGTTAATAGGAGAATAATTCTGTCAAGGAACATTTTTTTTATTACATTATTTTTTTTTTTTTGAGGCATACTAAGACAAAATGAACATGACGCCATGTGTAAATCACAACACATTAGTGTAGGAAATGAAAACATTTATTAGAATGCTGGAATTTAACAATGAACTATGCAAATGAGCAAAAGCTGTGCTCATTAAGGAAATAAGACACCTGGCTCAAATAGAAGTTTGTCTCCAATAAGCGCCTGTTGTGTTCAGTGATTTAAGCAAATAAACACCCGGGCTATTAATTGAAGTTTTACGGTAAGCTCCCTGACCACAGTGATTCCATCACCATTAATCAGCAAGTCTCACATCCTGCCACTTTGACCCACTTCCATCTCTACAAACTTAAACCACATATCAAGTGGTTCTCTAAATACGAGTCTAGATAAACTATATCTATAAATAGCTGCTGTGGCAGGTGTTCTTGTTATTCTCCCCTGCGTTCTATCTGTCCTGCTCTGTTTCCGATAGATGGATAAACCCTCTAGTGTTCATAATCTGGGTCTCGCTGTACCTGGCTATTAAATGGCAATCTCCCAGCTGTCAGAACAGGCATGAAGTGTGATTGAGGAGGAGAGGATGAGAGGGGGATGAGGATGAGAGGACGAAAGGAGAAGAGGATTAGAGAGACAGAGGAAAAAGGGCAGACCTCGCCCCCATTCTCATCGACGGGGCTGCAGTGGAGCAGGTTGAGAGCTTCAAGTTCCTTGGAGTCTACATCACTGAGAAACTAACATGGTCCAAGCACACCAAGACAGTCGTGAAGAGGGCACGACAAAACCTATTCCCCCTCAGGAGACTGAAAATATTTGGCATGGGTCTTCAGATCCTCAAAAGGTTCTACAGCTGCATCATTGAGAACATCCCGACTGGTTGCATCACTGTCTGGTATAACAACTGCTCGGCCTCCGTCCGCAAGGCACTACAGAGGGTAGTACATCACCGGGGCCAAGCTTCCTGCCATCCAGGTCCTCTATACCAGGTGGTGTCAGAGGAAGGCCCTAAAAATTTTCAAAAACTCCAGCTACCCTAGTCATATACTGTTCTCTCTGCTACCGCACGACAAGCGGTACCGGAGCGCCAAGTCTAGGTCCAAGAGGCTTCTAAACAGCTTCTACCCCCAAGTCATAAGACTCCTGAACATCTAATCAAATGGCTACCCAGACTATTTGCATTGCCCCCCCCCCCCTCCTTTACACCGCTGCTACTCTCTGTTGTTATCATCTATACATAGTCACTTTACTAACTCTACCTACATGTACATATTGCCTCAACTAACCAGTGCCCCCGCACACTGACTCTGTACCGGTACGCCCCTGTATATAGTCTCGCTATTGTTATTTTACTGCTGCTCTTTAACTACCTGTAACTTTTATTTCTTATTCTTATCCGTATTTTTTAAAACTGCATTGTTGGTTAGGGGCTCGTAAGTAACAATTTCATCTACCCACATACTCATACTGGAGTCCACACACAAATTGAATCCAGCGCGAGACTACAGGGACAGTGGGACGCCAGTATTCACCTTGTGAGAAGCACTGGAGACATCTGGGGTTTGGAACAGAAGTGCATGCATATTTAAAAGGAAGATAGACAATGAAGACACGCACACAGCTGAACGTGCACACCGAATGACCTACTTCATCCCTTTCGCCTACTTCACTTTCATAATAAAGTATGTGTGTGTGTGTGTGTACACACAGGGATTCAAAAACACTCCCTGACTTCGTATGACAGCGAGGCCGCTCATATCGTGTGAACGCACACACACACACACTTTATTATGAAAAAGTGTGTTATTACACACTCTGTTGCTCCACTATGTAACCACTGCTTTGTAATTACACATTTGTGTGTGTGTGTGTAAATGTTTGTCTCTGGGGAATATTCTCATTGCTGGGAGATTTAAGCACATACTATGTGTACTTACATTGTAGTACTGCTTGAAATATATATACACAATATGAAAACATGAGGTTAAATGAGGAATTATTGTGGTATACATGTGAGTAAAATGAGTAGTATTGTTGTACTGTATTGTAGCCCATGCAGAGGCTTTGTCGTTAGAAAAGGTTGTCTTTGGTTCAGTGCGACGACTGAGAGACGATAGCCGCTGGGGCTTTGCCATGCTAAACAAATGGTGCTGGACCGGACTGGACTGTAACCTGTGAGAGTGGCCAAACAGACTCCATTCAGATGCAGCCCAATCTGATCTGACAACAGACCAGATGGGAGTGTTCCTTGGCTCTACTATGGTGACAGACGGCCGCAGGACATTCACAGGTGTGTGTGTGTTTGTGTGTGCGTCTATTGTGCACGCTTGCATAGTGTGTGTGTGTGTGTGTGTGTAAGTATGTACAGTGCCTTGCGAAAGTATTCGGCCCCCTTGAACTTTGCGACCTTTTGCCACATTTCAGGCTTCAAACATAAAGATATAAAACTGTATTTTTTTGTGAAGAATCAACAACAAGTGGGACACAATCATGAAGTGGAACGACATTTATTGGATATTTCAAACTTTTTTAACAAATCAAAAACTGAAAAATTGGGCGTGCAAAATTATTCAGCCCCTTTACTTTCAGTGCAGCAAACTCTCTCCAGAAGTTCAGTGAGGATCTCTGAATGATCCAATGTTGACCTAAATGACTCATGATGATAAATACAATCCACCTGTGTGTAATCAAGTCTCCGTATAAATGCACCTGCACTGTGATAGTCTCAGAGGTCCGTCAAAAGCGCAGAGAGCATCATGAAGAACAAGGAACACACCAGGCAGGTCCGAGATACTGTTGTGAAGAAGTTTAAAGCCGGATTTGGATACAAAAAGATTTCCCAAGCTTTAAACATCCCAAGGAGCACTGTGCAAGCGATAATATTGAAATGGAAGGAGTATCAGACCACTGCAAATCTACCAAGACCTGGCCGTCCCTCTAAATTTTCAGCTCATACAAGGAGAAGACTGATCAGAGATGCAGCCAAGAGGCCCATGATCACTCTGGATGAACTGCAGAGATCTACAGCTGGGGTGGGAGACTCTGTCCATAGGACAACAATCAGTCGTATATTGCACAAATCTGGCCTTTATGGAAGAGTGGCAAGAAAGCCATTTGTTAAAGATATCCATAAAAAGTGTCGTTTAAAGTTTGCCACAAGCCACCTGGGAGACACACCAAACATGTGGAAGAAGGTGCTCTGGTCAGATGAAACCAAAATTGAACTTTTTGGCAACAATGCAAAACGTTATGTTTGGCGTAAAAGCAACACAGCTGAACACACCATCCCCACTGTCAAACATGGTGGTGGCAGCATCATGGTTTGGGCCTGCTTTTCTTCAGCAGGGACAGGGAAGGTGGTTAAAATTGATGGGAAGATGGATGGAGCCAAATACAGGACCATTCTGGAAGAAAACCTGATGGAGTCTGCAAAAGACCTGAGACTGGGACGGAGATTTGTCTTCCAACAAGACAATGATCCAAAACATAAAGCAAAATCTACAATGGAATGGTTCAAAAATAAACATATCCAGGTGTTAGAATGGCCAAGTCAAAGTCCAGACCTGAATCCAATCGAGAATCTGTGGAAAGAACTGAAAACTGCTGTTCACAAATGCTCTCCATCCAACCTCACTGAGCTCGAGCTGTTTTGCAAGGAGGAATGGGAAAAAATCTCAGTCTCTCGATGTGCAAAACTGATAGAGACATACCCCAAGCGACTTACAGCTGTAATCGCAGCAAAAGGTGGCGCTACAAAGTATTAACTTAAGGGGGCTGAATAATTTTGCACGCCCAATTTTTCAGTTTTTGATTTGTTAAAAAACTTTGAAATATCCAATAAATGTCGTTCCACTTCATGATTGTGTCCCACTTGTTGTTGATTCTTCACAAAAAAAATACAGTTTTATATCTTTATTTGAAGCCTGAAATGTGGCAAAAGGTCGCAAAGTTCAAGGGGGCCGAATACTTTCGCAAGGCACTGTATGTGTACACATAAATGTGTGCATGTGTGTGTGAGTGGGTGTTGTTACTCATCCGAATGCGAAACTGAGATCGCATCGGATAGTAAGCAACCAAATAGGACACACACACTCCTCAGTGGAGTATATGTCCACTGTGTGTGAAAACGGGCCAAACATACCAATGAACAGGGGATGTGACTCACTGTGCCACTGAAAGAACACAAAGCTACGACTGCGTCTCCATTTCAATCATTTTGTATTAAAGAAGAAATATAGATGACGACAGCAAACCGCATGTACAATGTACATTTATTTTAAACCTCATTTTAATCAGACATGGGTACTGTAGGTTGTGTGTATGTGTGTGTGTGTGACTCACCCCTTTGGGCTTGAAGGGGGGCTGGATCTCGCGGTTCTGGAGGCGTTCCCAGTCGATGCGTCTGAAGAAGGCGTGCTCCTGGATGTCCCTCTCTCCCTCGGAGCCGCAGCCCAGACGCTTCGACGGGTGTTTGGTCATCAGCTGGGAGGGAAAAGCAGGGAAGGGCCATAGAGTTAGAACAGCTAGAATGGCAATTCTACAGATAAACATGTCACTATTCTGTCAATCAGGAAAGGGCCATAGAGATAGGTGTAGATCTAAATTCCACTATGAGGTCATCATCAAGCAGAGGCTGGCGTGGACAGACTAGAAATGGAAAGATAGATAGCCATAGAAATCGAAAGACTAAATCGATTCTATATTCTACTATTTGCTCATTGGCTGAGGTTGGGAAAATAAGAAGGGAGGAATGGGAACATGAGTCATGAGTTTAGTGGAGACCATTGAAATTAGGGTCGTTTATAGTCAATATGGGGGCAGTTATTTTCTACGCGTCCTCTTCTTGTTCTCTCAATCTTATTCTCTCTTTTTTTCTGGGTCAGTAGGGAGCCAAACAGATGGGAGTTGTTAAAAAGGGATACAATCGTCCTCTCTCCTAGATGTAATGTGCTATGGTTGTCACTTACAATCGCACAGCAGGAGGCGACGTGGGGGCGCACTATGTAGAAAAAACCCGACATTGAAAAACCATCAAACAAACGTATTTCCTTGCTGAAGTAGAGCAGTAACCACACTCAAACAACATCACGACAAATGTCAATAATGACAGCCACTCTTTGTGGGTTGGATTCACACTGGGGCCAGCCGTACAGAAATGTGTGAACACACTGCTGTAAGTTGTTTTGGATAAAAGCATCTGCTAAAAAGGCATATATTATATATTATAAAAGAAGAAAACAGTAGTGTACATTTTGTACAGCACATTGTAGAATACTAGTGAAGACATCAAAACTATGAAATAATACATATGGAATCATGTGGTAACCAAAAAAGGTTTAAACAAATAAAAATATTTGTTATATTTCAGATTCTTCAGATAGCCACCCTTTGCCTTGATGACAGCTTTGCAGACTCTTGGCATTCTCTCAACCAGCTTTCCCTGGAATGCTTTTCCAACAGTCTTGAAGGAGTTCCCACATATGCTCAGAACTTGTTGGCTACTTTTCCTTCACTCTGCGGTCCAACTCATCCCAAATCATCTCAATTGGGTTGAGGTCTGGGGATTATGGAGGCCAGGACATCTGATGCAGCACTCCATCACTCTCTTTCTTGGTCAAATAGCCCTTACACAGCCTGGAGGTGTGTTGGGTCATTGTCCTGTTGAAAAACAAATGATAGTCCCACTAAGCGCAAACCAGATGGGATGACGTATCGCTGCAGAATGCTGTGGTAGCCATGCTAGTTAAGTGTACCTTGAATTCTAAATAAATCACAGACAGTGTCACTAGAAAAGCACTCCCACACCATCACACCTCCTCTTCCATGCTTCCGTTTGGGAACCACACATGCGGAGATCATCCGTTCACCAACTCTGTGTCTCACAAAGACACAGCGATGGGAAGCAAAAATCTCAAATTTGGACTCATCAGACCAAAGGACAGATTTCAACTGGTCTAATGTCCATTGCACGTGTTGCTTGGCCCAAGGAAGTTTTTTCTTATTATTTGTGTCCTTTAGTAGAAATTTGACCACGAAGGCCTGATTCACACGGTCTCCTCTGAACAGTTGATGTTGAGATGTGTCTATTACTTGAACTCTGTGAAGCATTTATTTGGGCTGCAATTTCTGAGGCTGGTAACTCTAATGAACTTATCCTCTGCAGAAGAGGTAACTCTGGGTCTTCCTTTCCTGTGGCGGTCCTCATGAGAGCCAGTTTCATCATAGTACTTGATGGTTTATCCGACTGCACTTGAAGAAACTTTCAAAGTTCTTGACATTTTCTGGATTGACTGACCTTCATGTCTTAAAGTAATGATGGACTGTCGTTTCTCTTTGCTTATTTGAGCTGTTCTTGACATAATATGGACTTGGTCTTTTAACAATTAGGGCTATCTTCTGTGCACCACCCCTACCTTGTCACAACACAACTGATTGGCTCAAACGCATTAAGGAAAGAAATTCCACAAATGAACTTTTACCAAGGCAAATCTGTTAATTGAAATGCATTCCAGGTGACTACCTCCTGAAGCTGGTTGAGATAATGCCAAGAGTGTGCAAAGCTGTCAAGGCAAAGGGTGGCGACTTTGAAGAATCTTAATTATAAAATATATTTGGACTTGTTTAACACTTGTGGTTACTACATGATTCCATATATGTTATTTCATAGTTGTGATGTCTTCACTATTATTCTACATTGCAGAAAATATTAAAAATAAAGATAAACCCTCGAAGGAGTAGGTGTGTCCAAACTTTTAACTGTAACTGTATTTACATTTTTAAAATAGATTTCCACTAACCCTACCATCCCTCCCCTAATTGGCATATTTTTACAATTAAATTTCTAATTTCACCTTTATTTAACCAGGCAGGCCAGTTGAGAACAAGTTCTCATTTACAACTGCAACCTGGTCAAGATAAAGCAAAGCAGTGCGACAAAAACAACACTGAGTTACACATGGGATAAGCAAATGTACAGTAAATACCACAATAGAAAAATCTATGTACAGTGTGTGCAAATGTAGTAAGATGAGGGAGTTAAGTAAATGAATAGGCCATAGAGGCAAAATAATTACAATTTAGCATTAACACTGGAGTGATAGATGTGCAGATGATGATGTGCATGTAGTGATACTGGGGTGCAAAAGAGCAAAAAAATAAATAACAATATGGGGATGAGGTAGTTGGGTGTGATATTTACAGATGGGCTGTGTACAGGTACAGCGATCGATCGGTAAGCTGCTCTGACAGCTGATGCTTAAAGTTAGTGATGGTGAAATGTCTCCAGCTTCAGTGATTTTTGCAATTCATTCCAGTCAATGGCAGCAACTGGAAGGAAAGGTGGCCAAAGAGGTGTTGGCTTTGGGGATGACCAGTGAAATATACCTGCAGGAGCATGTGCTGCGGGTGGGTGTTGCTATGGTAACCAGTGAGCTGAGATAAGGCAGGGTTTTACCTAGCAAAGACTTAGATGACCTGGAGCCAGTGGGTTTGGCGACGAAAATGTAGCGAGGGCCAGCCAACGAGAGCATACAGGTCGCAGTGGTGGGTAGTGTATGGGGCTTTGGGGACAAAACGGATGGCATTGTGATAGACTGCATCCAATTTGCTGAGTAGAGTGTTGGAGGCTATTTGGTAAATGACATCGCCGAAGTCAAGGATCGGTAGGATGGTCAGTTTTACAAAGGGTATGTCTGGCAGCATGAGTGAAGGATGCTTTGTTGCGAAATAGGAAGCTGGTTCTAGATTTAACTTTAGATTGGAGATGCTTAATGTGAGTCTGGAAGGAGAGTTTACAGTCTAACCAGACACCTAGGTATTTGTAGATGTCCACATATTCTAAGTCAGAAACGTCCAGAGTAGTGATGCTAGGCGGGCGGGGGCGGGCAGCAATCGGTTGAAGAGCATACATTTAGTTTTACTAGCATTTAAGAGCAGTTGGAGGCCACGGAAGGAGTATTGTATTGCATTGAAGCTCGTTTGGAGGTTTGTTAACCTCTTGAACCTCTGGGGGCAGTATTTAATTTTTGGATGAAAAACGTTCCCGTTTTAAACAAGATATTTTGTCACGAAAAGATGCCTGACTATGCATATAATTGACAGCTTTGGAAAGAAAACAGTTTCCAAAACTGCAAAGATATTGTCTGTGAGTTCCACAGAACTAATGCTACAGGCGAAACCAAGATGACATTTCATACAGGAAGTGAGCCAGATTTTGAATGCGCTGTGTTCTAATGTCTCCTTATATGGCTGTGAATGCGCAAGGAATGAGACTACACTTTCTGTTGTTTCCCCAAGGTGTTTGCAGCATTGTGACGTATTTGTAGGCATATCAATGGAAAATTGACCATAAGAGACTACATTTACCAGGTGTCCGCTCGGTGTCCTCTGTCGAAACTATTGCGTAATCTCCAGGTGCGTGTATTTTTCCATTTTGAACAGAGGAGAAACCAAACTGCCACGAGTGATTTATCATCGAATAGATCTGTGAAAAACACCTTGAGGATTGATTCTAAACAACGTTTGCCATGTTTCTGTCAATATTATGGAGTGAATTTGGAAAAAAGTTCGCCGTTGTAATGACTGAATTTTCTGGTTTTTTTCTTAGCCAAACGTGATGAACAAAACGGAGCGATTTCTCCTACACAAATAATATTTTTGGAAAAACTGAACATTTGCTAACTAACTGAGAGTCTCCTCATTGAAAACATCCGAAGTTCTTCAAAGGTAAATGATTTTATTTGAATGCTTTTCTTGTTTTTGTGAAAATGTTGCCTGCTGAATGCTAGGCTTAATGCTATGCTAGCTATCAATACTCTTACACAAATGCTTGTGTAGCTATGGTTGAAAAGCATTTTTTGAAAATCTGAGATGACAGTGTTGTTAACAAAAGGCTAAGCTTGTGAGCCAATATATTTATTTCATTTCATTTGCGATTTTCATCAATAGTTAACGTTGCGTTATGCTAATGAGCTTGAGGCTATAATTACGCTCCCGGATACGGGATTGCTCGTCGCAACAGGTTAACACAGTGTCCAAGGAAGGGCCAGATGTATACAGAATGGTGTCGTCTGCGTAGAGGTGGATCAGAGACTCACCAGCAGCAAGAGCGACATCATTGATAAATACAGAGAAAAGAGTCGGCCCGAGAATTGTACCCTGTGGCACCCCATAGAGACTGCCAGAGGTCCGGACCACAGGCCCTCTGATTTGACACACTGAACTCTATCTGAGAAGTAGTTGGTGAACCAGGCGAGGCAGTCATTTGAGAAACCAAGGCTATCGAGTCTGCCGATAAGAATGCAGAGTTGAAAGCCTTGGCCAGGTCGATGAATACAGCTGCACAGTATTGTCTCTTATCGATGGCAGTTATGATATCGTTTAGGACCTTGAGCGTGGCTGAGGAGCAACCATGACCAGCTCGGAAACCAGATTGCATAGTGGAGAAGGTATGGTGAGATTCTAAATTGTTGGTGATCTTGGCTTGGCTTTTGAAGACTAGAAAGGCAGGGCAGGATGGATATAGGTCTATAACAGTTTGGGTCTGGAGTGTCTCCACCTTTCCTAATGGATCTCAGACGATACAAAAGAGAGGTTGAACAGACTAGTAATAGGGGTTGCAACAATTTCGGCTGATAATTTTAGAAAGAGAGGGTCCAGATTTCCTAGCCCAGCTAATTTGTAGGGATCCAGATTTTGCAGCTCTTTCATTACATCAGCTGTCTGGATTTGGGTGAAGGAGAAGCGAGGGGGGGGGGGGGGGGGGGGATGCTGCGGGTGTGGAGAGCTGTTGGCCAGGGTAGGGGTAGCCACGGCATGGCCAGCCGTAGAGAAATGCTTCTTGAAATGCTCTATTATCATAGATTTATCTGTGGTGACAGTGTTTCCTAGCCTCAGTGCAGTGGGCAGCTGGGAGTAGGTGCTCTTATTCTCCATGGACTTTATGGTGTCCCAAAACATTTTGGAATTAGTGCTACAGGATGCAAATTTTTGTTTGAAAAAGCTAGCCTTAGCTTTCCTAACCTACTGTGTATATTGGTTTCTGACTTCCCTGAAAAGTTGCATATCGCAGGGGCTTTTCGATGCTAATGCAGTACGCCACAGGATGTTCTTGTGCTGGTCTGGAGTGAAACAAGGGCTTAGTTCTACATATTTTGAATGGGGCATGCTTATTTAAGATGGTGAGGGAAGCACTTTTAAAGAACAACCAGGCATACTGACGGGATGAGGATACCCAGGCCAGGTTGATTAGAAAGGCCTGCTCGCTGAAGTGTTTTAGGGAGCGTTTGACAGTGATGAGGGGTGGTCGTTTGACCGCAGGCCCATTTCGGACTCAGGCAATGAGGCAGTGATTGCTGAGATCCTGGTTGAAGACAACAGAGGTGTATTTACAGGGCAAGCTGGTCAGGATGATATCTATGAGGGTGCCCATGTTTACAGATTTAGGGTTATACCTGGTAGGTCCCTTGATAATTTGTATGAGGGCATCTAGTTTAGTTTAGATTGCAGGATGGCCGGGGTGCTAAACTATTCCGGTTTAGGTCACCTCACAGTACGAACTCTGAAGATAGATGGGGGGAAATCAATTCACATATGGTGTCCAGGGCACAGCTGGGGGCTGAGGGGGGGTCTATAACAAGCGGCAACAGTGAGAGACTTGTTTCTGGAAAGGTGGATTTTTAAAAGTAGAAGCTCGAACTGTTTGGGCACAGACCTGGACAGTATGACAGAACTCTGCAGGCTATCTCTGCAGTAGATTGCTCCCTTTGGCAGTTCTATCTTGACAAAAATGTTGTAGTTGGGGATGGAAATTTAAGCATTTTTGGTGGCCTTCCTAAGCCAGGATTCAGACACGGCTATGACATCAGGGTTGGCGGAGTGTGCTAAAGCAGTGAATAAAACACATTTAGGGAGGAGGCTTCTGATGTTAACATGCATGAGACCAAGGCTTTTACGGTTACAGAAGGGTCTTTAGCAGATGGGTCTTTGGCGACATCGCAACGGAAAAGCCGGTTGAAACCGATATGCTCTGGGTTGATATCGCGATGTGCAGACTGGCATGTATTGACCGAGCTAAAGCTGGCTGGTGTCCGAGATAAAAGGTGAAGACCGCTAGCCGTGGCTAACAGTGACTACTAGCTAGTACGCTTCTGATGGAGGTTCCAGTTATAATGCATAAAAATTGCAGATCCGTACCACATTGGGCGAGGTGGGTTGCAGGAAAGTATATTTAGATCGTAGGTGGAAAGTGAGATTAAAATATATACAAAAAAAACAAGCAACGAAACCGACTATTTACATGGGACAAGACAAACACACGTCCGACTGCGATGCCATCTTGGATTGCAACACTTAGGCTTCTACTTCCAGCTTAAACATTCTATACACATTTTAAGGAAACAGTATATTTTACAGCAGTGTATTTTCCTAGTTGAACACGAATTCTAGCTCTTTCTCCTCTCTTTCTTTCTTTAAGTTTCACAACAGCGTGCATGGACTTAAATAGCCCTATTAGAAAGTTGCCCACTCACGTTGGAACATAATGCTCATTAGGAGTGTGTGTCTGTCGGTGGGCGTATGTTACATAAGCAGGGGGTGAAATTGGTTGCATAGCCAGCCTGGCAGGTACAGTACTCCACTATCTTTACCGAAAAACATAATTTGTTGTAATTGAAATGTAACGAGAGAAAAAGTATTAATGACTGCGTCCAAAATGGCACCCTATTCCCTATGTAGTGCACTACTTTTGACCAGAGTCTCTGTTGTGGGAGGAAGATATCCATAGCAATTTATTTTTTGTTTGAAACTTGGCAGTTTGGATGCAGCAACATAGCAGCAACATAGCATCTGGGTATAGCGGCATATACTGTAGGTTAGCATAGGATGGGGGAGCAAAACAAATCCAATAACTTAGCCACCCTTTAACTTGATGACAGCTTCGCACACTCTTGGCATTCTCTCAACCAAGCTTCACCTGGAATGCTTTTCCAACAGTTTTGACAAAGTTCCCACATATGCTGAGTACTTGTTGGCTGCTTTTCCTTCACTCTGCGGTCCAACTCATCCCAAACCATCTCAATTGGGTTAAGGTTGGGTGATTGTGGAGGCCAGGTCATCCAATGCAGCATTCCATCACTCTCCCTCTTGGTCAAATAGCCCATACACAGCTTGGAGGTGTGTTGGGTCATTGACATGTTGAAAAATAAATGATAGTCCCACTGAGCGCAAACCAGATGGGATCAAATCAAATCAAATTGTATTTGTCACATACACATGGTTAGCAGATGTTAATGCGAGTGTAGCGAAATGCTTGTGCTTCTAGTTCCGACAATGCAGTAATAACCAACGAGTAAACTAACCTAACAATTCCACAAATACTACCTTATACACACACAAGTGTAAAGGGATGAAGAATATGTACATGAAGATATATGAATGAATGATGGTACAGAACGGCATAGGCAAGATGCAGTAGATGGTATAGAGTACAGTATATACATATGAGATGAGTAATGTAGGGTATATAAACATAAAGTGGCATAGTTTAAAGTGGCTAGTGATACATGTATTACATAAAGATGGCAAGATGCAGTAGATGATATAGAGTACAGTATATACATATACATATGAGATGAGTAATGTAGGGTATGTAAACATTATATTAAGTGGCATTGTTTAAAGTGGCTAGTGATACATTTTTACATCAATTCCCATCAATTTCCATTATTAAAGTGGCTGGAGTTGAGTCAGTATGTTGGCAGCAGCCACTCAATGTTAGTGGTGGCTGTTTAACAGTCTGATGGCCTTGAGATAGAAGCTGTTTTTCAGTCTCTCGGTCCCTGCTTTGATGCACCTGTACTGACCTCGCCTTCTGGATGATAGCGGGGTGAACAGGCAGTGGCTCGGGTGGTTGTTGTCCTTGATGATCTTTATGGCCTTCCTGTGACATCGGGTGGTGTAGGTGTCCTGGAGGGCAGGTAGTTTGCCCCCGGTGATGCGTTGTGCAGACCTCACTACCCTCTGGAGAGCCTTACGGTTGTGGGCGGAGCAGTTGCCATACCAGGCGGTGATACAGCCCGACAGGATGCTCTCGATTGTGCATCTGTAGAAGTTTGTGAGTGCTTTTGGTGACAAGCTGAATTTCTTCAGCCTCCTGAGGTTGAAGAGGCGCTGCTGCGCCTTCTTCACAACGCTGTCTGTGTGGGTGGACCAATTCAGTTTATCCGTGATGTGTACGCCGAGGAACTTAAAACTTACTACCCTCTCCACTACTGTCCCGTCAATGTGGATAGGGGGGTGCTCCCTCTGCTGTTTCCTGTAGTCCACAATCATCTCCTTTGTTTTGTTGACGTTGAGTGTGAGGTTATTTTCCTGACACCACACTCCGAGGGCCCTCACCTCCTCCCTGTAGGCAGTCTCGTCGTTGTTGGTAATCAAACCTACCACTGTAGTGTCGTCCGCAAACTTGATGATTGAGTTGGAGGCGTGCATGGCCACGAAGTCGTGGGTGAACAGGGAGTACAGGAGAGGGCTCAGAACGCACCCTTGTGGGGTCACAGTGTTGAGGATCAGCGGGGTGGAGATGTTGTTACCTACCCTCACCACCTGGGGGCAGCCCGTCAGGAAGTCCAGTACCCAGTTGCACAGGGCGGGGTCGAGACCCAGGATCTCGAGCTTGATGACGAGCTTGGAGGGTACTATGGTGTTAAATGCTGAGCTGTAGAACAGCAATCTCACATAGGTATTCCTCTTGTCCAGATGGGTTAGGGCAGTGTGCAGTGTGGTTGCGATTGCGTCGTCTGTGGACCTATTGTGGCGGTAAGCAAATTGGAGTGAGTCTAGGGTGACAGGTAGGGTGGAGGTGATATAGTCCTTGACTAGTGTCTCAAAGCACTTCATGATGACGTTTACCTCAGTTACCTTAGCTTTCTTGGGAACAGGAACAATGGTGGCCCTCTTGAAGCATGTGGGAACAGCAGACTGGGATAAGGATTGGTATATCGCTGCAGAATACTGTGGTAGCCATGCTGGTTAAGAATGCCTTGAATTCTAAATAAATCACTGACAGTGTCACCAGCAAAGCTCACCCACACCATCACACCTCCTCTTCCATGCTTTACGGTGGGAACCACACATGCGGAGATCAACCGTTCACCTACTCTGTGTCTCACAAAGACACAGCGGTTGGAACCAAAAATCTAAAATTTGGACTCATCAGGCCAAAGGACAGATTTCCGGTCTAATGTCTATTGTTCATGTTTCTTGGCCCAAGCAAATCTCTTCTTCTTATTGGCGTCCTTTAGTAGTGGTTTCTCTGCAGCAATTTCTCCTCTGAACAGTTGATGTCAAGATGTGTCTGTTACTTGAACTTTGTGAAGCATTTATTTGGGCTGCAATTTCTGAGGCTCATGAAGCTGGTTGAGAGAATGCCAAGAGTGTGCAAAGCTGTCATCAAGGCAAAGGGTGGCTACTTTGAAGAATCTCAAATATATTTTGATTTGTTTAACAATTTTTTGGTTACTACATGATTCCATATGTGTTATATGTTCTATATATATATATATATATATATATGTGTTATTTCATAGTTTTGATGTCTTCACCCCCCGGAGAGTGGTGGTGGCAGCAAAGCATTCTGGGTAATGTAACAACTCCTAAAATGACAGCCAGTCCCTTTCTACTCCTGTCGTCTGTTGGTGGCAGCGTCAGAATTGTGACTTAGACATGTGTGTGTGTGTGTATGTCACAGCAGGGGAAAAGGAAACAGTAATTGTCAGGGTCGTGTTCACAGGTCATGCGGTTCCCCTACACGTTGTGAAAAGGGAACCCTTGTACGCTGCAAACGGAATCCTGTCTGCTTTGCTGGACCTTCACCTTCAAAATGTCAACTTGAGGTCTGAGAATCAGTCAGTCTGTGGCTGGTGAGCTAAGGGATCATGACCAGGTTCTCAGTGTTCTCTCCTTGCTAGAACACAGGCACACAAACCTCCCCGAGACCTTTTATTCACGCCAGCCTTAGAGGATGGCCCGTCCACAAAGGCAGAGCATTGGATCAAAGCAATCCCCCATCTGCAGAAACAATGGAGTGGCCTCACTCTCTTCCACTGACAGAGAGACAGGGTGCCACAGGCTATTAAGGAAATAAATATAGAAGGAAGAAAGGAAATAAATATAGAAATAAATATAGAAAGAAAGAAAGAAAGAAAGAAAGAAAGAAAGAAAGAAAGAAAGAAAGGCAGGCAGGCAGACAGAGAGAGAGACTGATAGAGAGAGACTGATGGAGAGAGACTGATGGAGAGAGACTGATAGAGAGGTAGAGGATGTGAGAGCTCTGGGGGTTTAAGTGGGGAGGTGTGGACACGAGTGTGTTATCACACAGTTCGTTGACTCGGCTCAGCCCTGGAACGTTCCATCTCTCCTCCTGCTCGTGTTATTAGTGTCTTCCCCTCTCCTCTCACACAGGCACACCTTTCCCTATGTTTCTCGCTCTCTCTCTCTGCCTTTACATTTTATTTTATTTTGCCACAATATGGCTGCCGTCCAATATATGCACACAGGTGGGTACTATGAGAGATGAAGACCAACAGTCAAAAATAAGGAAAAATTAGTTTTAAGCTTTTAAGTCTCCGTCTCTCCTTCTACTCCCATTTTGAAACCTATGCACCTGTAACAGACACTATTTGATCTAAAGGACCTTCAAGGAGCGTAGACGGCCACCCACCATTACACAGGTGGGCACTATTATTGGTGATGAATAGGGGTGAGGTACACACATCCATAACTCATCACCATGCTTCTCCAATTCCGCTTGTTTTGAATCCACTACCCCCCTATAGTACAGTATGCCCTTCGCTATCTAGGTAGTAAACCCGTGCCTGCAGGCTACAGTGATAGATCCTTCAATGACATAACCTTTAGTCTAAAGGCTACGTGCCAAAGTCAGTCATATCTATCGACATAGAGTCTATCGACATTTAAAAAAAAAAATGCCTTCCTAACCATCTTAAATAAACACGCCCCATTCAAGAAATTTAGAACCAGGAACAGATATAGCCCTTGGTTCTCCCCAGACCTGACTGCCCTTAACCAACACAAAAACATCCTATGGCGTTCTGCATTAGCATCGAACAGCCCCCGTGATATGCAGCTGTTCAGGGAAGCTAGAAACCATTATACACAGGCAGTTAGAAAAGCTAAGGTTAGCTTTTTCAAGCAGAAATTTGCTTCCTGCAACACTAACACAAAAAAGTTCTGGGACACTGTAAAGTCCATGGAGAATAAGAACACCTCCTCCCAGCTGCCCACTGCACTGAAGATAGGAAACACTGTCACCACTGATAAATCCACCATAATTGAGAATTTCAATAAGCATTTTTCTACGGCTGGCCATGCTTTCCACCTGGCTACTCCTACCCCGGTCAACAGCACTGCACCCCCCACAGCAACTCGCCCAAGCCTTCCCCATTTCTCCTTCTCCCAAATCCGTTCAGCTGATGTTCTGAAAGAGCTGCAAAATCTGGACCCCTACAAATCACCCGGGCTAGACAATCTGGACCCTTTCTTTCTAAAATTATCTGCCGAAATTGTTGCCACCCCTATTACTAGCCTGTTCAACCTCTCTTTCGTGTCGTCTGAGATTCCCAAAGATTGGAAAGCAGCTGCGGTCATCCCCCTCTTCAAAGGGGGGGACACTCTTGACCCAAACTGCAACAGACTTATATCTATCCTACCATGCCTTTCTAAGGTCTTCGAAAGCCAAGTCAACAAACAGATTACCGATCATTTCGAATCTCACCATACCTTCTCTGCTATGCAATCTGGTTTCAGAGCTGGTCATGGGTGCACCTCAGCAACGCTCAAGGTCCTAAATGATATCTTAACCGCCATCGATAAGAAACATTACTGTGCAGCCGTATTCATTGATCTGGCCAAGGCTTTCGACTCTGTCAATCACCACATCCTCATCGGCAGACTCGACAGCCTTGGTTTCACAAATGATTGCCTCGCCTGGTTCACCAACTACTTCTCTGATAGAGTTCAGTGTGTCAAATCGGAGGATCTGCTGTCCGGACCTCTGGCAGCCTCTATGGGGGTGCCACAGGGTTCAATTCTTGGACCGACTCTCTTCTCTGTATACATCAATGAGGTCGCTCTTGCTGCTGGTGAGTCTCTGATCCACCTCTACGCAGACGACACCATTCTGTATACTTCTGGCCCTTCTTTGGTCACTGTGTTAACAACCCTCCAGGCAAGTTTCAATGCCATACAACTCTCCTTCCGTGGCCTCCAATTGCTCTTAAATACAAGTAAAACTAAATGCATGCTCTTCAACCGATCGCTACCTGCACCTGCCCGCCTGTCCAACATCACTACTCTGGACGGCTCTGACTTAGAATACGTGGACAACTACAAATACTTAGGTGTCTGGTTAGACTGTAAACTCTCCTTCCAGACCCATATCCAACATCTCCAATCCAAAGTTAAATCTAGAATTGGCTTCCTATTTCGCAACAAAGCATCCTTCACTCATGCTGCCAAACATACCCTTGTAAAACTGACCATCCTACCAATCCTCGACTTTGGCGATGTAATTTACAAAATAGCCTCCAATACCCTACTCAACAAATTGGATGCAGTCTATCACAGTGCAATCCGTTTTGTCACCAAAGCCCCATATTCTACCCACCATTGCGACCTGTACGCTCTCGTTGGCTGGCCCTCGCTTCATACTCGTCGCCAAACCCACTGGCTCCATGTCATCTACAAGACCCTGCTAGGTAAAGTCCCCCCTTATCTCAGCTCGCTGGTCACCATAGCATCTCCCACCTGTAGCACATGCTCCAGCAGGTATATCTCTCTAGTCACCCCCAAAACCAATTCTTTCTTGGCCGCCTCTCCTTCCAGTTCTCTGCTGCCAATGACTGGAACGAACTACAAAAATCTCTGAAACTGGAAACACTTATCTCCCTCACTAGCTTTAAGCACCAACTGTCAGAGCAGCTCACATATTACTGCACCTGTACATAGCCCACCTATAATTTAGCCCAAACAACTACCTCTTTCCCTACTGTATTTAATTAATTAATTTATTTTGCTCCTTTGCACACCATTATTTTTATTTCTACTTTGCACATTCTTCCATTGCAAATCTACCATTCCAGTGTTTTACTTGCTATTTGTATTTACTTTGCCACCATGGCCTTTTTTTGCCTTTACCTCCCTTATCTCACCTCATTTGCTCACATCATATATAGACTTGTTTATGCTGTATTATTGACTGTATGTTTGTTTTACTCCATGTGTAACTCTGTGTTGTTGTATGTGTCGAACTGTTTTGCTTTATCTTGGCCAGGTCGCAATTGTAAATGAGAACTTGTTCTCAACTTGCCTACCTGGTTAAATAAAGGTGAAATAAAAAAATAAAAAAATAAAAATCGACATAGAGTCTATCGACGCATCACTTCCTGCTCTTCCAACTGTACATGTCAATGGAAAGTGTCTTCATAAAGGTCATAGTAAATACGGCTTCAAAAAGTTGACTTCATGAAGGGTCAAGGTTAACGGGGTGAGAGACTAGCTTCAAAGGGGAGTGGGGAAGACCATGGGTTTAAGGGTGATGGTTGTGAGGCAGGATGCAACAGCGTAGGGGCAATCGAAAAATAACTACATTGACTTCAATGGGAGTTTCCGTTCCCGTAATTCTATTTCTATGATGGGGCGGAGGTTCAAAGGGTTCTTTGGGTCAAAGGTCATACTCACCCCTTTGCAGATGGACACGGCCTCTTTGGACATTTGCTTGGGGTACGACACGTTGTGCTCCATGATGGACTGGAAGAGCTCGTCCTCGTCCTCACCATCAAACGGGGGCTGCGGAACAATACGTTACATAGAACGTTATATACACGTTGTAAATAGGTTGAGAATGTTATATACATGTTGTAAATAGTTTGGGAATGTTATGTACATGTAAATAGGTTGGGAATGTTATATACGTTGTAAAGAGGTTGGGAATGTTATATACGTTGTAAAGAGGTTGGGAATGTTATGTACATGTTGTAAATAGTTTGGGAATGTTATGTACATGTTGTAAATAGGTTGGGAATGTTATATACGTTGTAAAGAGGTTGGGAATGTTATATACGTTGTAAAGAGGTTGGGAATGTTATATACGTTGTAAAGAGGTTGGGAATGTTATATACGTTGTAAAGAGGTTGGGAATGTTATATACATTGTAAAGAGGTTGGGAATGTTATATATGTTGTAAAGAGGTTGGGAATGTTATATACGTTGTAAAGAGGTTGGGAATGTTATATACGTTGTAAAGAGGTTGGGAATGTTATATACGTTGTAAAGAGGTTGGGAATGTTATATACGTTGTAAATAGGTTGGGAATGTTATATACGTTGTAAATAGGTTGGGAATGTTATATACGTTGTAAAGAGGTTGGGAATGTTATATACGTTGTAAATAGATTGGGAATGTTATATACGTTGTAAATAGGTTGGGAATGTTATATACATTGTAAAGAGGTTGGGAATGTTATATACGTTGTAAATAGGTTGGGAATGTTATATACGTTGTAAAGAGGTTGGGAATGTTATGTACATGTTGTAAATAGGTTGGGAATGTTATATACGTTGTAAAGAGGTTGGAATGTTATATACATGTTGTTAATAGGTTGGGAATGTTATATACATTTTGTAAATAGGTTGAGAATGTTATATACATGGTGTAAATAGGTTGAGAATGTTATATACATTTTGTAAATAGGTTGGGAATGTTATATACGTTGTAAAGAGGTTGGAATGTTATATACATGTTGTAAATAGGTTGGGAATGTTATATACGTTGTAAAGAGGTTGGAATGTTATATACATGGTGTAAATAGGTTGAGAATGTTATATACATGGTGTAAATAGGTTGAGAATGTTATATACATGGTGTAAATATGTTGACAATATCATGTAAACGTTAACACATCAGAATATGTAGTACATCTGTAATGACCTAAAACATTATGTCTTATCAGTCATTTTGACCTTCACCTTTAATCAAACGGGTAAATTCATGATAATCTATCTGGTATCTTAATGTCACAGCTATTTTTCAGGGGTCGTTTCTAAACAGGGCCCAGTTTAGTAGAAGTCTGAATTGCAAATGTCAACTTTATAAAAAGCCTTAATGGAATTTTAGGAGAACAAAGACGATTAGAAAGGTAATGCTGGCTACACAAACAGCCAGAAGAGCGGGCCTCACAGGACTGCTTAAAACAGCTCGTCAGGGGATTCCAAGCCTATTTGAACAGAGTATTGCGGGGGAAAATGAAGTCCAAAAGGTTGTTGCCAGGGGCATTATCGGTCCAAAAACAGAATAAACATGAACTAACCTTCAACTAATCATGTTAACCCTTCAATGGTCTAAAGTTCCAAATATTGTCATAAAAAACACACACTTGGAAGAATTTAATTTATGAACCATTTACACTTCGGTACCAAGGCGCCTGCTCAAAGCCATTGGATGTGTGTATATTCTATCCTTTCCCAGTCCAGTAGTACAACTGAATAAGGGTTGTTATGGTGGCTTGTTGAGAGAGAGAGAGAGACAGAGAGACAGAGAGAGAGAGAGAGAGAGAGAGAGAGAGAGAGAGAGAGAAAGTTACAAAACGGAAGATAAAAATCAACGAAAGAGATCTGGAGCGTAGAGAGTGCAAGAAACAAGTTCCAGACAAAAATTGCCAGCTGGGAGGGAAATGGACTAGATGGTCCAGCTATTTCCTCCCTCCACCTCCATCATTACTAACCATAATGTGTGCATTATGGCACTTCATAAATGTATTATTTTTCATTTCCACTAGACTAAAACCCTTTGGCAAGAGATACCTAGGTTGCTTTCTGCTCTCTTTATCTGATATACAGTACACTGCACTGAACACCCTCTTGAGAGGGAACCCCCCCCCCTACAATCCTGAGGCCATATAAGCCAAATGAACTACTTTCGGCCTGTGAGTGTGTACTGTAAAAGGGGTATAAAAACCCAAAGTTGCTAACAACATTTTCCTGCCCCAGGGACTTCTCTCAGTGGATGGCTGGGCTGCTGCTCGTTCATCACGCCGTCTGTTTCTGCCCAGTGAACGGGACAGGATGAAGCTCCTGGCCACTGGCGCCCCAGACACACAGGGAGTGAACAAACCCATCACACCTACTGAACACGGCAGCAGGGAGTTAGCCCTGGCCGCATCTTAAATGGCGCCCTCTATGGCTATACCCTATGTAGTGTACAGTGTAGGCTGGTGAGAGGAGCCATAGGAGGATGGGCTCCCGAGTGGCGCATTGGTCTAAGACACTGCATCTCAACGCAAGAGGTGTCTAACCACTAGGCTACCCACTAGGCTACCCTGCCGCCCCTATGTTTGATGTTTGTCTATTGTGAAGAGAATTCACCGCGTCACGCGCACCTGAATGCACCCACGGCCACTTTCTATGTGGACCAAATAGTTGAAGACTCTTCTTTGAGTCTAAAAGTGCACTGAAATGACTTTGGGACCGTGCACACTTTGGAGAGGTGTGTGGCCACTCACAGGCAGCAGTTAGTCCTCTCACTCTAACCCATTTCTTTGTCTTAGGTTGCACCTACCCCACATTTTACAGGCAAATTCTTATCATGAAACTTAATGTATCCAGTGTATTTTCAGATTTCGTTATCAACAAACGCATCCACAAGAACAGTAAATGTATACTGCACTTAAAATCCACAGTGTAGTGTTTGGATTCAGTATTGTGTCAGGAGGACTGTTGTGTCCTCAACTTTGGTCTAATAATTTCCCCATAATCTCCAAACTGTTCCCTTTCAACTGCTACCATGGTTATGCATATGCTTTCATATTTCTTCTGTAAGAAACATTACAATTTAGCCCTATTCATATAGGCCAATTCCCATAAGTATAAAGGGTTAGGGCACAGAATATCAACCTGCTCTCAAAGCATTTCATATTATTCTGTACGGAAATCTGAGACACTCCATTTCTTATGATATGTTACGAATTACAATTCACATTATATGTTACGAATTTGCAAAACGTACAATATGTTACGAATTTTCAGAATGTACAATATATTATGAATTTGCAAAACGTATGATGTGTTATGAATTCTAGCTAGGTGGCTTCGTTACCTAGGCTAGGAGTTAAGGTTAGGGCTATGTTGAGGAGTGGTTTTAAGGGGGGTTAGGGGAAGGGTTAGGTTTAAGGTTAGCTAACATACTAAGTAGTTGCAAAGTAGCTAAAAAGCTAAGTTGTTCATGATGAGATTTGAACTTGCAACCTTTGGGTTGCTAGACGTTCGCGTTCATTCGTACTTTCATTTTTGCCTTAATTAACCATACCAAACGTAACATATCATACTAATTTGAGTGTCCCGGATTTGCGTTTACCATGTTATGTCTAGTCTATGAGACCAGGCTGGGAATACATACACAGGCATGAGAGAAGGTGTGGGGGCGAAAATGTCCAAAATGACTCCATGTCCCACGAGAGGAGGGCAGATGGATGACGACAGTGTGCGTGAGTGTGTGCTTTTGTTCTCATGAGACAGGATTACTGTAAAGTCAGTGTGAAGGTGACCCGGCTGTGTCTTTATCTAGAAACCTGAAGGATTTGCACGAGTGTGTCTCTGTGTGTGTTTGTCTGTGTGTGGAGAGAGGTGGGAGACACACTCACCTGTCCTGCCAACATTTCGTAGAGCAGCACTCCGTATGCCCACCAATCCACTGATAACCCATATGGCTGATATGCAATAATCTGGAGAGACAGAGAGAGCGAGTGAGAGACGAGACGAGAGAGACAGAGAGAGAGCGAGAGAGAAAGAGCGAGAGAGACAGAGAAAGAGACAGAGGGAGCGAGTGAGAGACAAGAGAGAGCGAGTGAGAGACGAGAGAGAGCGAGTGAGAGACGAGAGAGAGCGAGAGAGAGACAGAGAGAGAGTGAGAGAGAGACAGAGAGAGAGCGAGAGAGAGACAGAGAAAGAGCGAGAGAGAGACAGAGAAAGAGCGAGAGAGAGACAGAGAGAGCGAGAGAGAGAGCGAGAGAGAGAGACAGAGAGAGAGCGAGAGAGACAGAGAGAGAGAGAGAGCGATTGAGACAGAGAGAGAGCGAGAGAGACAGAGAAAGAGACAGAGGGAGCGAGTGAGAGACAAGAGAGAGCGAGTGAGAGACGAGAGAGAGCAAGTGAGAGACGAGAGAGAGCGAGAGAGAGACAGAGAGAGAGTGAGAGAGAGACAGAGAGAGAGCGAGAGAGAGACAGAGAAAGAGCGAGAGAGAGACAGAGAAAGAGCGAGAGAGAGACAGAGAAAGAGCGAGAGAGAGACAGAGAGAGCGAGAGAGAGAGCGAGAGAGAGAGACAGAGAGAGAGCGAGAGAGACAGAGAGAGAGCGAGAGAGACAGAGAGAGAGAGAGCGATTGAGACAGAGAGAGAGCGAGAGAGAGAGAGAGAGCGAGAGAGAGAGAGAGAGCGAGAGAGACAGAGCGAGCGAGAGAGACAGAGCGAGCGAGAGAGAGCGAGCGAGAGAGACAGAGCGAGCGAGAGAGAGCGAGCGAGCGAGAGAGACAGAGCGAGCGAGAGAGACAGAGCGAGCGAGAGACAGAGCAAGCGAGAGAGACAGAGCGAGCGAGAGAGACAGAGAGAGCGAGAGAGAGCGAGAGAGACAGAGCGAGCGAAAGTGAGGGATGAAAAGAGTTACATGGGATTAGATAAGACAATGTACATGTTCACAGAAACTGAAATGTTGGCAAAGTATATACACATTACAGACAAAGAGACAGGCACACACACATATTTATACATTTTAGTCTCACACTCTGCATCAGCTACTGTAACACATTCATATGGACACATAACACACACACACACACACACAAAAGCCTTTCACATTGTCGGCACGATACGTCTATTGCTAACGGTCTATCGCTAAGTGCCAGGGAGAGCCCGAGACACAGGCCATCCACACTCGCCCCACCAGTCAATCTAGCTCTTATTAGCAATTAGCATCCTCTTCTAGAGGGAACCTGGTTCATCACCGAGAGAGCAGGTACATCCTGTCAACCAGTTTCACCATCTGCTGCTGTGACCCCCCTAGCGTATCACTGGATCCATTCTAATGGAGACATGAGACAGCCTGGCTGGAGCGAAGCACTGCCCTGTCGTAGAGGGGGGGGGGGGGGGGGGGGAATCCAGTGATGCAAAGGAAAGTACTGTTGCGACGTCCACGGGAGAGTTCACTGGTGCTAAACGAATGGAGGGAGACAACGTTATCGTTTTGTGAAGTGGGGCATCTCTACTTGTGCAATAACAGCTGGGTTAAGTCCGCCCAGGAACACATTGTGCATGCATGTGCATGTAAAACGGGTCGTCCATTGAACATATGGTGGAAGTGGAGAACAACACGACTGAAGAGCATCGGAAGGAAAGCACGGGTCTTACGGTGTCCTGTGGGACAGTGTTGCAAACGGGAACCGCTTTTCAGAGGACGGGTTCAAGAAATGATGGCAGAAATGAATGAATCAACACTCCCTCTTTCTCCCCTCCCCTCCCCTGCTCCACTGGGGGGGGAGGGGGGGGAATACAGAGAGACCCGAAAAGAGGACAAGAGAGAAGAGGAAAAGCGAGGGGTTTGCCAGAGGAAGGTCATCAATAAAAAGATAGGCAATTATGTCATGGAGATGAGGTGGGGAAAGAGGTCAGTGCTTTGTTTTTCACGCACAGTATAAGGAGTGTGTCTTTGTGGGTGTGTGTGTGTGTGTGTCTTATTTGAAGAGGCACTGCACAGTCCATCGTAATCAAAGATGGTCGTCACGCCTTAATACACCACCTTTAATAGTCACCCACCATGACTGTAAGAATATGAAATAGGTTAAATTCTTATGAATAGGTATATATATATATATATATATATATATATATATATATATATATATACATACATAACAGATGATGATATGCAGTGATTATGAATAAGTAATGTTAAGCTTTAAATGAGCTGATCAGAGCTACACTGCTGATGTAGTTGGTGTTAAACCCCTGTTAACCCCATACAAGCACCCAAACTCTATTCTTTCTTCCTCTCTCTATCACACCCCCCCCCCCCCCCCTCTGGTACACCCTCACACTCTCTCTCTCACTTTCTTTCTCAAGAAAAAAAAGGTTGTATGTGAGAGCCCTCTAAGTCTGATGCTGACCAAGGTTAGTCTCCCTGCAGATACACCGATGGTTTCTGGAGGCACACATGTACACACATACACACGTACACACACACCTTTTCCCCCCACCATCACCTGGTAGGTGTGATATGTGAGAGCAGTTCTGTTCCACATTGCCCTGTGACCTTTTCTGTGTAACACCTGACCTCCACCTGCCCCTTGGGAGCCCTGAGAGGCACCTCTGGCTCTGCACTGTGCTGTCTTGGCACGCAAGCCACTTACCTTCGGGCTTTAGTGAGCTGGACACACACAAACACTCATTCATTCCTCACACATACACGCACTCCTACACTGGCACGCAATCACAAACCTGGATGTATGAGCCCTTGTGTTTTATAAAATCTATTTTTTATGTGCCACTGGGTACTAAATGTACGAACCACACTACATACTATTTAGAACATACTGTTCAGGGAAAAAAATGTGTGCAGTAAGCAACAACATACTAGGCTCGTCCATATTGAGAAGGCGCCTTCTAAACGCACGATGACGTTTGTTCACGCCATTCGTTCATTTTGGACCGTTCCCGCTTCTGATTAACAGCTATCTCCAAACACACGTGTGGTCTGATAGGATTATTCTCTTCCTCAATGGCATGCTGTCAATTCATAATAGATGAAAAGCTGAGTATGACACCCCGGCATTTCAAGCATCCTACCGTTCTGAAGTTTCACATACTATAAAACTAGCATTGGTATTCGGACAGGCCCAAATGACTGGTTCATTATGAGCATCTTGGAAGGCATTATGACGTCATCATAATGTACCTAAGAACGTGTCATATTTTTGCCTTCACAGAACGACCAAGAGTGGCATTCTCAGATGTACTGTCTCAGCCTCCAGTATTTATTTTTTATTTTATTTATTTTTATTTTGACCTTTATTTAACCAGGTAGGCAAGTTGAGAACAAGTTCTCATCTCCTTTGTTTTGTTGACGTTGAGCGTGAGGTTATTTTCCTGACACCACACTCCCAAGGGTGTAGCATAACAGCTTCATTGGCACAATGGACAATAACCTTGCACAATGTTCTATAGCTGCAGTAGTTTATGTGTCGGGGGGCCTAGGGTCAGTTTGTTATATCTGGAGTACTTCTCCTGTCCTATTCGGTGTCCTGTGTGAATTTAAGTGTGCTCTCTCTAATTCTCTCTTTCTCTCTTTCTTTCTCTCTCTCGGAGGACCTGAGCCCTAGGACCATGCCTCAGGACTACCTGACATGATGACTCCTTGCTGTCCCCAGTCCACCTGGCCGTGCTGCTGCTCCAGTTTCAACTGTTCTGCCTTATTATTATTGGACCATGCTGGTCATTTATGAACATTTGAACAGCTTGGCCATGTTCTGTTATAATCTCCGCCCGGCACAGCCAGAAGAGGACTGGCCACCCCACATAGCCTGGTTCCTCTCTAGGTTTCTTCCTAGGTTTTGGACTTTCTAGGGAGTTTTTCCTAGCCACCGTGCTTCTACACCTGCATTGCTTGCTGTTTGGGGTTTTAGGCTGTACAGCACTTTGAGATATCAGCTGATGTACGAAGGGCTATATAAATACATTTGATTTGATTTGTACTGACAGAGAGGCGGTCCCGCAAGCAACACAAAGGACCGTTCAACACTGAAACTACTTTGGTCTACAGGAAGGTCATCAGCAATATTGGCAACGCCTACAACCCCACAACCGGTAATGTGAAGCACAAACAACCACATTTCTGGAGAAATTTGGAGCGAATAACTGAAAAAAGGTTTTCCAGTAGATCTATAGATTCACCATAGGAAATGTGTAGATTTTCCAGTAGATCTATAGATTCACCATAGGAAATGTGTAGATTTCCCAGTAGATCTATAGATTCACCATAGGAAATGTGTAGATTTCCCAGTAGATCTATAGATTCACCATAGGAAATGTGTAGATTTCCCAGTAGATCTATAGATTCACCATAGGAAATGTGTAGATTTCCCAGTAGATCTATAGATTCATCATAGGAAATGTGTAGATTTCCCAGTAGATCTATAGATTCACCATAGGAAATGTGTAGATTTCCCAGTAGATCTATAGATTCACCATAGGAAATGTGTAGATTTCCCAGTAGATCTACAGATTCACCATAGGAAATGTGTAGATTTCCCAGTAGATCTACAGATTCACCATAGGAAATGTGTAGATTTTCCAGTAGATCTATAGATTCACCAAAGGAAATGTGTAGATTTCCCAGTAGATCTATAGATTCACCATAGGAAATGTGTAGATTTTCCAGTAGATCTATAGATTCACCATAGGAAATGTGTAGATTTTCCAGTAGATCTATAGATTCACCAAAGGAAATGTGTAGATTTCCCAGTAGATCTATAGATTCACCATAGGAAATGTGTAGATTTCCCAGTAGATCTACAGATTCACCATAGGAAATGTGTAGATTTCCCAGTAGATCTACAGATTCACCATAGGAAATGTGTAGATTTCCCAGTAGATCTATAGATTCACCATAGGAAATGTGTAGATTTCCCAGTAGATCTACAGATTCACCATAGGAAATGTGTAGATTTCCCAGTAGATCTACAGATTCACCATAGGAAATGTGTAGATTTCCCAGTAGATCTATAGATTCACCATAGGAAATGTGTAGATTTCCCAGTAGATCTACAGATTCACCATAGGAAATGTGTAGATTTCCCAGTAGATCTACAGATTCACCATAGGAAATGTGTAGATTTCCCAGTAGATCTATAGATTCACCATAGGAAATGTGTAGATTTTCCAGTAGATCTATACCTTTACCACTGCAACAGGGAACGCATTTCCTGGGCAATGTATAGATCTCCTGTTTTTTTAAAATAATTTACTGTAACATATAATTGGTAACCATCTATGATTGATGTAAAAAATAAAAATGTGTATAGTGACGTGTAGAGTACATTAGCCATTTGAATGAATTGCATTGAATTGAATTTTACTTGAACGGTGAGGTGAATTCATTGGAATTAAATAGCAATTCACAACTCAATTCGGAATTGACCCCAAATCTGGTGTGTCCTGATTCTTGTTCCATTAGTAGTAGCCATATTAACATTGGGCTGATAATCACAAAACATTGTTAAGCAATAACATCAGTGAACTAACTATTGATAACTGTAATGATTGATCAACTTCAAACCGGTATATTTATAAACCATTTATTAAGTTCCCCTTAATAAACAGGTTCGTCAAAACGAGGAGACCAAGTTACAGCGTGAGATGAATACATGAAGTTCTTGAAGCCAAAACAAGGAGCCAGAGGACAATCCAAAGATAGTGCTAAAGCAGGTCTCCCCTCTCCCAGTCTCCCTCTCCCAGTATCTCTCCCTCTCCCAGTCTCTCTCCCTCTCCCAGTCTCTCTCACTCTCCCAGTCTCTCTCCCTCTCCCAGTCTCTCTCCCTCACCCAGTCTCTCTCCCAGTCTCTCTCTCCCAGTCTCTCTCTCCCAGTCTCTCTCTCTTCCAGTCTTTCTCTCTCTCTCTCTCCCAGTCTCTCTCTCTCGCTCTCCCAGTCTCTCTCTCTCCCAGTCTCTCTCTCTCCCAGTCTCTCTCTCTCTCCCAGTCTCTCTCCCTCTCCCAGTCTCTCTCCCTCTCCCAGTCTCTCTCCCAGTGTCTCTCTCCCAGTGTCTCTCTCCCAGTGTCTCTCCCTCTCCCAGTCTCTCTCCCAGTCTCTCTCTCTCTCCCAGTCTCTCTCTCTCTCCCAGTCTCTCTCCCTCTCCCACTCTCTCCCTCTCCCAGTCTCTCTCCCTCTCCCAGTCTCTCTGTGTCTCTCTCTCAGTGTCTCTCTCCCAGTGTCTCTCTCCCAGTGTCTCTCCCTCTCCCAGTCTCTCTCTCTCTCCCAGTCTCTCTCTCTCTCTCCCAGTCTCTCTCTCTCTCCCAGTCTCTCTCTCTCTCTCTCTCCCAGTCTCTCTCCCTCTCCCAGTCTCTCTCCCTCCCAGTCTCTTTCAGTGTCTCTCTCCCAGTGTCTCTCTCCCAGTGTCTCTCTCTCAGTGTCTCTCTCTCAGTGTCTCTCCCTCCCAGTGTCTCTCTCTCCCAGTCTCTCTCCCTCTCCCAGTCTCTCTCTCCTTCTCCCAGTCTCTCTCCCTCTCCCAGTCTCTCTCTGAGTGTCTCTCTCCCAGTATCTCTCCCTCTCCCAGTCTCTCTCCATCTCCCAGTATCTCACTCTTCCAGTATCTCCCTGACCAGTCTCTCTCCCTCTCCCTCTCTCAGTCTCTCTCTCCCAGTATCTCTCCCTCTCTGTGTCTCTCTCTGTGTCTCTCTCCCTCTCCCAGTCTCTCTCTCCTTCTCCCAGTCTCTCTCCCTCTCCCAGTCTCTCTCCCTCTCCCAGTCTCTCTCTCCTTTTCCCAGTCTCTCTCCCTCTCCCAGTCTCTCTCTCCTTCTCCCAGTCTCTCTCTCCTTCTCCCAGTCTCTCTCTCCTTCTTCCAGTCTCTCTCCCTCTCCCAGTCTCTCTCTCCCAGTGTCTCTCTCCCAGTGTCTCTCTCCCAGTGTCTCTCCCAGTCTCTCTCTCCCAGTATCTCTCCCTCTCCCAGTCTCTCTCTCAGTGTCTCTCCCCCAGTCTCTCTCCCAGTATCTCTCCCTCTCCCAGTCTCTCTCCCAGTATCTCTCACTCTCCCAGTATCTCTCCCAGTATCTCTCCCTCTCCCAGTCTCTCTCTCTCTCCCAGTATCTCTCCCAGTCTCTCCCCCAGTATATCTCCCAGTCTCTCTCCCTCTCCCAGTCTCTCTCCCAGTCTCTCTCACTCTCCCAGTATCTCCCTGTCCCAGTCTCTCTCCCTCTCCCTCTCCCAGTCTCTCTCTCCCAGTATCTCTCCCAGTCTCTCTCCCTCTCCCAGTCTCTCTCCCTCTCTGTGTCTCTCTCTGTGTCTCTCTCCCTCTCCCAGTCTCTCTCTCTCCTTCTCCCAGTCTCTCTCCCTCTCCCAGTCTCTCTCTCCCTCTCCCAGTCTCTCTCCCTCTCCCAGTCTCTCTCCCTCTCCCAGTCTCTCTCCCAGTCTCTCTCCCTCTCCCAGTCTCTCTCAGTGTCTCTCTCTCAGTGTCTCTCTCCCAGTGTCTCTCTCCCAGTGTCTCTCTCCCAGTGTCTCTCTCCCAGTATCTCTCCCTGTCTCTCTCCCAGTCTCTCTCCCAGTCTCTCTCTCTCTCCCAGTCTCTCTCTCTCTCCCAGTCTCTCTCTCTCTCCCAGTCTCTCTCTCTCCCAGTCTCTCTCTCTCTCCCAGTCTCTCTCCCTCTCCCAGTCTCTCTCCCTCTCCCAGTCTCTCTCCCTCTCCCAGTCTCTCTCCCTCTCCCAGTCTCTCTCCCTCTCCCAGTCTCTCTCCCTCTCCCAGTCTCTTTCAGTGTCTCTCTCCCAGTGTCTCTCTCCCAGTGTCTCTCCCTCCCAGTGTCTCTCTCTCACAGTATCTCTCTCCCAGTCTCTCTCCCTCTCCCAGTCTCTCTCCGTCTCCCAGTCTCTCTCTCTCCCTCTCACAGTCTCTCTCTGTGTCCGTCTCCCAGTCTCTCTCCCTCTCCCAGTCTCTCTCTCCTTCTCCCAGTCTCTCTCCCTCTCCCAGTCTCTCTCTCTCTCCCAGTCTCTCTCTCTCTCCCAGTGTCTCTCCCTCTCCCAGTCTCTCTCCCAATCTCTCTCCCTCTCCCAGTATCTCACTCTCCCAGTATCTCCCTGTCCCAGTCTCTCTCCCTCTCCATCTCCCAGTCTCTCTCTCCCAGTCTTTCTCCCTCTCCCAGTCTCTCTCCCTCTCTGTGTCTCTCTCTGTGTCTCTCTCCCTCTCCCAGTCTCTCTCTCCTTCTCCCAGTCTCTCTCCCTCTCCCAGTCTCTCTCTCCTTCTCCCAGTCTCTCTCCCTCTCCCAGTCTCTCTCTCCTTTTCCCAGTCTCTCTCCTTCTCCCAGTCTCTCTCTCCCTCTCCCAGTCTCTCTCTCCTTCTCCCAGTCTCTCTCCCTCTCCCAGTCTCTCTCCCAGTGTCTCTCTCCCAGTGTCTCTCCCAGTCTCTCTCTCCCAGTATCTCTCCCTCTCCCAGTCTCTCTGTGTCTCTCTCCCTCTCCCAGTCTCTCTGCCTCTCTGTGTCTCTCTCCCAGTCTCTCTCCCTCTCCCAGTCTCTCTCTCCTTCTCCCAGTCTCTCTCCCTCTCCCAGTCTCTCTCTCAGTGTCTCTCTCCCAGTCTCTCTCCCTCTCCCAGTATCTCTCCCAGTATCTCTCACTCTCCCAGTATCTCTCACTCTCCCAGTATCTCCCTCTCCCAGTCTCTCTCCCTCTCCCTCTCCCAGTCTCTCTCCCAGTGTCTCTCTCCCAGTCTCTCTCTCCCAGTATCTCTCCCTCTCCCAGTCTCTCTCTGTGTCTCTCTCTGTGTCTCTCCCTCTCCCAGTCTCTCTCTCCTTCTTCCAGTCTCTCTCCCTCTCCCAGTCTCTCTCCCTCTCCCAGTCTCTTTCAGTGTCTCTCTCCCAGTGTCTCTCTCCCAGTGTCTCTCCCTCCCAGTGTCTCTCTCTCACAGTATCTCTCTCCCAGTCTCTCTCCCTCTCCCAGTCTCTCTCCCTCTCCCAGTCTCTCTCCCAGTCTCTCTCCCTCTCCCAGTCTCTCTCAGTGTCTCTCTCTCAGTGTCTCTCTCCCAGTGTCTCTCTCCCAGTGTCTCTCTCCCAGTGTCTCTCTCCCAGTGTCTCTCTCCCAGTGTCTCTCTCCCAGTATCTCTCCCTGTCTCTCTCCCAGTCTCTCTCCCAGTCTCTCTCTCTCTCCCAGTCTCTCTCTCTCTCCCAGTCTCTCTCTCTCTCCCAGTCTCTCTCTCTCTGTCTCTCTCTCTCTCCCAGTCTCTCTCCCTCTCCCAGTCTCTCTCCCTCTCCCAGTCTCTCTCCCTCTCCCAGTCTCTCTCCCTCTCCCAGTCTCTCTCCCTCTCCCAGTCTCTCTCCCTCTCCCAGTCTCTTTCAGTGTCTCTCTCCCAGTGTCTCTCTCCCAGTGTCTCTCCCTCCCAGTGTCTCTCTCTCACAGTATCTCTCTCCCAGTCTCTCTCCCTCTCCCAGTCTCTCTCCGTCTCCCAGTCTCTCTCTCTCCCTCTCACAGTCTCTCTCTGTGTCCGTCTCCCAGTCTCTCTCCCTCTCCCAGTCTCTCTCTCCTTCTCCCAGTCTCTCTCCCTCTCCCAGTCTCTCTCTCTCTCCCAGTCTCTCTCTCTCTCCCAGTGTCTCTCCCTCTCCCAGTCTCTCTCCCAATCTCTCTCCCTCTCCCAGTATCTCACTCTCCCAGTATCTCCCTGTCCCAGTCTCTCTCCCTCTCCATCTCCCAGTCTCTCTCTCCCAGTCTTTCTCCCTCTCCCAGTCTCTCTCCCTCTCTGTGTCTCTCTCTGTGTCTCTCTCCCTCTCCCAGTCTCTCTCTCCTTCTCCCAGTCTCTCTCCCTCTCCCAGTCTCTCTCTCCTTCTCCCAGTCTCTCTCCCTCTCCCAGTCTCTCTCTCCTTTTCCCAGTCTCTCTCCTTCTCCCAGTCTCTCTCTCCCTCTCCCAGTCTCTCTCTCCTTCTCCCAGTCTCTCTCCCTCTCCCAGTCTCTCTCCCAGTGTCTCTCTCCCAGTGTCTCTCCCAGTCTCTCTCTCCCAGTATCTCTCCCTCTCCCAGTCTCTCTGTGTCTCTCTCCCTCTCCCAGTCTCTCTGCCTCTCTGTGTCTCTCTCCCAGTCTCTCTCCCTCTCCCAGTCTCTCTCTCCTTCTCCCAGTCTCTCTCCCTCTCCCAGTCTCTCTCTCAGTGTCTCTCTCCCAGTCTCTCTCCCTCTCCCAGTATCTCTCCCAGTATCTCTCACTCTCCCAGTATCTCTCACTCTCCCAGTATCTCCCTCTCCCAGTCTCTCTCCCTCTCCCTCTCCCAGTCTCTCTCCCAGTGTCTCTCTCCCAGTCTCTCTCTCCCAGTATCTCTCCCTCTCCCAGTCTCTCTCTGTGTCTCTCTCTGTGTCTCTCCCTCTCCCAGTCTCTCTCTCCTTCTTCCAGTCTCTCTCCCTCTCCCAGTCTCTCTCCCTCTCCCAGTCTCTTTCAGTGTCTCTCTCCCAGTGTCTCTCTCCCAGTGTCTCTCCCTCCCAGTGTCTCTCTCTCACAGTATCTCTCTCCCAGTCTCTCTCCCTCTCCCAGTCTCTCTCCGTCTCCCAGTCTCTCTCTCTCCCTCTCACAGTCTCTCTCTGTGTCCGTCTCCCAGTCTCTCTCCCTCTCCCAGTCTCTCTCTCCTTCTCCCAGTCTCTCTCCCTCTCCCAGTCTCTCTCTCTCTCCCAGTCTCTCTCTCTCTCCCAGTGTCTCTCCCTCTCCCAGTCTCTCTCCCAATCTCTCTCCCTCTCCCAGTATCTCACTCTCCCAGTATCTCCCTGTCCCAGTCTCTCTCCCTCTCCATCTCCCAGTCTCTCTCTCCCAGTCTTTCTCCCTCTCCCAGTCTCTCTCCCTCTCTGTGTCTCTCTCTGTGTCTCTCTCCCTCTCCCAGTCTCTCTCTCCTTCTCCCAGTCTCTCTCCCTCTCCCAGTCTCTCTCTCCTTCTCCCAGTCTCTCTCCCTCTCCCAGTCTCTCTCTCCTTTTCCCAGTCTCTCTCCTTCTCCCAGTCTCTCTCTCCCTCTCCCAGTCTCTCTCTCCTTCTCCCAGTCTCTCTCCCTCTCCCAGTCTCTCTCAGTGTCTCTCTCCCAGTGTCTCTCTCCCAGTGTCTCTCCCAGTCTCTCTCTCCCAGTATCTCTCCCTCTCCCAGTCTCTCTGTGTCTCTCTCCCTCTCCCAGTCTCTCTGCCTCTCTGTGTCTCTCTCCCAGTCTCTCTCCCTCTCCCAGTCTCTCTCTCCTTCTCCCAGTCTCTCTCCCTCTCCCAGTCTCTCTCCCTCTCCCAGTCTCTCTCTCAGTGTCTCTCTCCCAGTCTCTCTCCCTCTCCCAGTATCTCTCCCAGTATCTCTCACTCTCCCAGTATCTCTCACTCTCCCAGTATCTCCCTCTCCCAGTCTCTCTCCCTCTCCCTCTCCCAGTCTCTATCCCAGTGTCTCTCTCCCAGTCTCTCTCTCCCAGTATCTCTCCCTCTCCCAGTCTCTCTCTGTGTCTCTCTCTGTGTCTCTCCCTCTCCCAGTCTCTCTCTCCTTCTTCCAGTCTCTCTCCCTCTCCCAGTCTCTCTCCCTCTCCCAGTCTCTCTCTCAGTGTCTCTCCCCCAGTCTCTCTCCCAGTATCGCTCCCTCTCCCAGTCTCTCTCCCAGTATCTCTCACTCTCCCAGTATCTCTCCCAGTATCTCTCCCTCTCCCAGTCTCTCTCCCCCTCCCAGTCTCTCTCCCTCTCCCAGTATCTCTCCCTCTCCCAGTCTCTCTCCCTCTCCCAGTCTCTCTCCCTCTCCCAGTCTCTCTCCCTCTCCCAGTCTCTCTCCCGCTCCCAGTCTCTCTCCCGCTCCCAGTCTCTCTCCGTCTCCCAGTCTCTCTCCCTCTCCCAGTCTCTCTCCCAGTCTCTCTCCCTCTCCCAGTCTCTCTCCCTCTCCCAGTCTCTCTCCCTCTCCCAGTCTCTCTCCCTCTCCCAGTCTCTCTCCCGCTCCCAGTCTCTCTCCCGCTCCCAGTCTCTCTCCGTCTCCCAGTCTCTCTCCGTCTCCCAGTCTCTCTCCCTCTCCCAGTCTCTCTCCCAGTCTCTCTCCCTCTCCCAGTATCTCTCACTCTCCCAGTATCTCCCTCTCCCTCTCTTTCCCTCTCCCAGTCTCTCTCCCTCTCTTTCCTTCTCCCAGTCTCTCTCCCTCTCTTTCCTTCTCCCAGTCTCTCTCCGTCTCCCAGTCTCTCTCTCTCGCTCAGTCTTTTTCTCTCTCCCAGTCTCTCTCTCTCCCAGTCGCTCTCTTACACTCTCACAGTCGCTCTCCCACACTCTCCCAGTCTCTCTCCCACAGTTTCTCTCTGCCTCTCTCTTCCAGTCTCTCTCTGCCTCCCTCGCCCCAGTCTCTTTCTGCCTCCCTCGCCCCTCTGCCTCTCGCTCCCCAGTCCCTCTGCCTCTCGCTCCCCATTCCCTCTGCCTCTCGCTCCCCATTCCCTCTGCCTCTCGCTCCCCAGTCCCTCTGCCTCTCGCTCCCCAGTCCCTCTGCCTCTCGCTCCCCAGTCCCTCTGCCTCTCGCTCCCCAGTCCCTCTGCCTCCCTATTTCTCCTCCACCTCTCCCTCCCCATCTCACAGGCCTGTTACTCTGGTAACCCAGTGTGTACTATTCCATTAGCATACAGTGACCAATGTGTTCCTCTCAGATTGATAGAGGCTGCGTCCCAGATGACACCCTATTCCCTTTATAGTGCACTGCTTTTGACCAAGGCCCATAGGGTTATAGAAGAAACAGGGTGCCTGTTTGGGACGCTCACAGAGCCTTCCCATGGCTGCCTATGTAGGTCAGGGTGAGAGGAAAACAGTGGAAAGAGAGAAGTAGAGCAATGCAGTGTGCATGCAGCGTAATGCGGTGGTGACAGGCGAAAGAGAGGTGCCCGGGGACCGCCTGAGCTGTTTTTTTCCACATGGGTCCTGACAACTGAGAGACACACATACCTACAAGTACACGGAAGAGTATTCCCATACAGATACGCACGGGGACACACACTGGTGCGTGTAGACACACGGACACGCGCACACTGTCACACAGACAAAACGGAGAGGATAGCACACTTCCACATCAAGACAATATGAATAGAACACACATATAGGGGACACAGAACTTCTGGTATTACGAGGTTGTGGTATTACAATTTCACTTCAATGAAGAAATCAAACTTGAAGAAATGAAGAAATCAGATTGCAATTCAAACTGTGCTTTTAGGTAAATGTCAATTTCCAACCATTCATTGGCGCTAATAAAATGGTCTCAACGTCTAGGTCTCGACAGTCGTGGCCAAAAGTTGAGAATGACACAAATATAAATTTTCACAAAGTCTGCTGCCTCAGTTTGTATGGCAATTTGCATACACTAAAATGTTATGAAGAGTGATCAGATGAATTGCAATTCATTGCAAAGTCCCTCTTTGCCATGGAAATGAACTGAATCACCCAAAAACATGTCCACCGCATTTCAAGCTTGCCACAAAAGGACCAGCTGACATCATGTCAGTGATTCTCTTGTTAACACAGGTGTGAGTGTTGACGAGGACAAGGCTGGAGATCACTTTGTCATGCTGATTGAGTTCGAATAACAGACTGGAAGATTCAAAAGGAGGGTGGTACATGGAATCATTATTCTTCCTCTGTCAACCATGGTTACCTGCAAGGAAACACGTGCCGTCATCATTGCTTTGCACAAAACGGGCTTCACAGGCAAGGATATTGCTGCCAGTAAGGTTGCACCTAAATCAACCATTTATTGGATCATCAAGAACTTCAAGGAGAGCGGTTCAATTGTTGTGAAGATGGCTTCAGGGCGCCCAAGAAAGTCCAGCAAGCGCCAAGACCGTCTCCTAAAGTTGATTCAGCTGCGAGATCGGGGCACCACCAGTACAGAGCTTGCTCAGGAATGGCAGCAGGCAGGTGTGAGTGCATCTGCACGCACAGTGAGGCGAAGACTTTTGGAGGATGGCCTGGTGTCAAGAAGGGCAGCAAAGAAGACACTTCTCTCCAGGAAAAAAGCTTGTCCGGAGAAGACTAGGTGAGTGCTACCATCAGTCCTGTGTCATGCCAACAGTAATGCATCCTGAGACCATTCATGTGTGGGGTTGCTTCTCAGCCAAGGGAGTGTGGGCTCACTCGCAATTTTGCTTAAGAACATAGCCATGAATAAAGAATGGTACCAAGACATCCTCTGAGAGCAACTTCTCCCAACCATCCAGGAACAGTTTGGTGATGAACAATGCCTTTTCCAGCATGATGGAGCACCTTGCCATAAGGCAAAAGTGATAACCAAGTGGCTTGGGGAACAAAACATCAATATTTTGGGTCCATGGCCAGGAAACTCCCCAGACCTTAATCCCATTGAGAACTTGTGGACAATCCTCAAGAGGCGGGCGGACAAACAAAAACCCACAAATTATGACAAACTCCAAGCATTGATTATGCAAGAATGGGCTACCATCAGTCAGGATGTGGCCCAGAAGTTAATTGACAGCATGCCAGGGTGGATTGCAGAGGTCTTGAAAAAGAAGGGTCAACACTGCAAATATTGACTCTTTGCATCAACTTCATGTAATTGTCAATAAAACTCTAAATGTTCAGTAGACACTAGCCTTTCTAACTCAAAATGTTCAGTAGAGGCACTGTAGTGGATGTGCTGATACAAATCAATAGGAAACCAGACACTAAGATACTATAGGATGCACGTACATGGTGGGTAAAATGCACGGAAATGGTGTTTAAGCACATTTTTACGTGGTTTAAATGGCGCTTACATGAGTTCTATGCTAAAATAGCATTGTTAAAGTTAGTGCTTATGTTACTCTCTACAGCCGGGGTTCAGTGTTCCTTCCCTGAATAGAACGCTTACTGAGGCAGGCTGCTTAGCCTACATAGATAATCAATGATATGTAGACCTTGGCTTCTCTGTGATATGTTTGAACCAACCCTAGGGCCCAACGATGTTTGTCCGAGTCAGCGGGAGTGTGTGTGTGTGTGTCCTGAGCTGTCGACTCGGATGTGGATCACCACGGAGACGGGGGCGCGGGCCAGACAATGACAAAGAGGACCACCCCTCTCCCTCCCTCCCCACACCCACACACACACACTCCCCATGTCCCTACCTCTGGGGCAATGTAGTCGGGCGTCCCACAGAAGGTGCGAGTGGTCACACCCTCGTGTATGTTCTCTTTACACATGCCAAAGTCAGCGATCTTAATGTGGCCCTCCGAGTCCAGCATCACGTTGTCCAGCTTCAGATCCCTGCAGGAGACAAGCGCATCATGTGACAAGGGCTAAATGAAGACGACCATTGTATTTTAGGGCCTTTACACCACTCCTGTTTACTTCCTGGTTACATTTACATTATTCAATGGATTCATTTGTGGTTTGACAATGCACCGTGTACAGTAAACATTGATCCTAGAATGGGATAAAGGGCCTCTGAGTTGGTATACATTGGAAGAAGACCCACCTGTAAATGACTCCTTTCGTGTGCAGGAAGGACAGGCCGACAGAGATCTCTGCTGCGTAGAAACTGCAACGACACGCTCCGTGTTAGACAGCCCTGAAGCCATTCATCTCAAACAGGGAAGGGTTGCAAAGGACTGTAATGTGCTGAACACTACCTGACAGCCGAGGTATAAGAATGAATATTTCTGCCGTCTCTCCTTCTCCTCCGTGTTTCGCAGTGCCCAGTCTAGTTTGACCTCTCCCTTCCCCCACTCTCTTCCAAGCCCTCTATTTATTTATCTTTTACACACACACACTTTTATTCCCCCTATTTATACTGACCAAGAATATAAATGCAACAATTTCAAAGATTTTACTGAGTTACAGTTCATAGCTGGGCAGGGGTGCAGCCATTCTGATTGGCTGGGCCTGGCTCCCAGGTGGGTGGGCCTATGCCCACCCAGGCCCACCCACCTGGGAGCCAGGCCCAGCCAATCAGAATTAGGGTTTTATTATTAATGACAGAAGAACTCCTCAGCACCCCTCAGATGATCAGGCAGGTGAAGAGGAAGCGGTTTAGGTCATGTGGTTTAGTAAGAAGAACGCCCCTCTCCCCACAGGTGTGATTACTTCCTCTGAGGGGTTAGAGCTTGAGGTAGTCACCTCATACAAGTACTTGAGAGTATGGCTAGGCGGTACACTGTTCTTCTCTCAGCACATATCAAAGCTGCAGGCTAAAGTTACATCTAGACTTGGTTTCCTTTATCGTAATCACTTCACTTTTACCCCAGCTGCCAATCTAACCCTGATTCAGATGACCATGCTAGATTAAGGAGACATAATTTATAGATCGGAAGGTAAGGGTGCTCTCGAGTGACTAGATGCTCTTTACCATCGGACATCAGATTTGCCCCCAATGCACTCTGTAAACTGGCCATCTCTGTAGACCCGGTTGATGCTTATTTATAAAACCTCACTCCCTATCTGAGATATCTACTGCAGCCCTCATCCTCCACATACAACACCCGTTCTGCCAGTCACATTCTGTTAAAGGTCCCCAAAGCAGCGGTCTTTTCAGTTCGCTGCAGCTAGCGACTGGAACGAGCTGCAACAAACACTGGACACTTTTATCTCAATCTCTTGATTCAAAGACTCTATCATGGACACTCTTACTGACAGTTGTAACTGCTTTCCGTGATGTATTGTTTTTTTTACCCCTTTTTCTCCCCAATTTCGTGGTATCCAATTGTTTAGTAGCTACTATCTTGTCTCATCGCTACAACTCCCGTACGGGCTCAGGAGAGGCGAAGGTTGAAAGTCATGCGTCCTCTGATACACAACCCAACCAAGCCGCACTGCTTCTTAACAATGTGTCGGAGGAAACACCGTGCAGCTGGCAACCTTGGTTAACGTGCACTGCGCCCGGCCCGCCACAGGAGTCGCTGGTGCACGATGAGACAAGGATTTCCTTACCGGCCAAACCCTCCCTAACCCGGACGACGCTAGGCGAATTGTGCGTCGCCCCACGGACCTCCCGGTCACGGCCGGTTACGACAGAGCCTGGGCGCGAACCCAGAGTCTCTGGTGGCACAGCTGGCGCTGCAGTACAGCGCCCTTAACCACTGCGCCACCCGGGAGGCCTTCGTGATGTATTGTTGTCTCTACCTTCTTGCCCTTTGTGCTGTTGTCTGTGCCCAATAAATGTTTGTACCCTGTTTTGTGCTGCTACCATGTTGTGTTGCTACCATGTTGTTGTCATGTTGTGTTGCTACCATACTGTGTTGTCATGTGTTGCTGCCCTGTTATGTTGTTGTCTTAGGTCTCTCTTTATGTAGTGTTGTGTCTCTTGTTGTGATGTGTGTTTTGCTCTATATTTATTTTTTTAAATCCCAGCCCCCGTCCCCACAGGAGGCCTTTTGCCTTTTGGGAGGCCGTCATTGTAAATAAGAATTTGTTCTTAACTGACCTGCCTAGTTAAATAAAAATATTTTATTTCAGCTAACAAAAATGATTATTATTATTTATTTTTTTTACAAATGTTTAACCTTTATTTAATTAACTAGGCAAGTCAGTTAAGAACAAATCCTTATTTACAATGACTGCCAAACCCGGACGACGCTGGGCCAATTGTGCGCCGCCCTATGGGACTCCCAATCACGGCCGGGTGTGATACAGCCTGGAATCGAACCAGGGATTGTAGTGACGCCTCTTGCACTGAGATGCAGTGCCTTGGACCGCTGCGCCACTCGGGAGTAGAAACACGGGACACTTTACATGCTGCGTTTTGATTGGTGTTCCGTGTAAAAGGGGAAAGCGAGGGGAAAGGGGAACTTACACCGCCTGCGGCTCTTTGAACTTGCCCACTTGTTGGATGTGGTACATGAGGTCTCCTCCAGTCACGTACTCCATGACAAAGTACAGCCGGTCCTGGGCAGAGAGGGAGACAGAGATGGGGGTGTTAGATATCATTTAACATTGTTTTCCCATAATGTTTTGGGTTGGCATCCGTTCTACCCTCATATACCGTGACACGATAACAGCCGTGTCAGAAAGACAGAGGCTTTCGTCATTATACTGTAGGACCCAGTGACGAGGCTGTTGTGTAGTATTGAGTCACACATAGGGGATACGGTAGGAGTGTTAAGTAAGTTGGGGCGGCAGCGTAGCCTAGTGGTTAGAGTGTTGGACTAGTAACCGAAAGGTTGCAAGATTGAATCCCCGACAAATCTGTCGTTCTGCCCCTGAACAAGGCAGTTAACCCACTGTTCCTAGGCCGTCATTGAAAATAAGAATTTGTTCTTATCTGACTTGCCTAGTTTAATAAAGGTTCAATAAAATAAACTATAGAAAGCAGAACAACAACAACAACAACATCAGAGGAAAAAGTACACACCTCAGAAATATTTCCCATGTATGACTCGATTATGTGAAGTAAATCCCTCAGACAGCCTCTTTACCTGTCTGTCCTGCACTAGTCACAGGGCGACATTTTCAAAGTGCAAAACTTAACATGCACCTCATAGACAGACAGGTAAAGAGGCTGTCTGAGGGATTTACTTCATTACTTCACATAACCTGGTGGTTCGAGCCCTGAATACTGATTGGCTAAAAGACGTGGTATATCATCAGACTGTGTACCACAGGTATGACAAAATATTACCATATACTGGTCTAATTACGTTGGTAAACGGTTTATAATAGCAATAAGGCACCTCGGGGGTTTGTGGTCAATATAGCACGGCTAAGGGCTGTGTCCAGGCACTCTGCATTGTGTCGTGGCCTTAGAACAGCCTTTAGCCGTGGTATATTGGCCATATACCACACCTTCTCGGGCCGTGTTGCTTAATTATGACCTGGAAGTGTGATTTAATTTGAAACTTTCCTTCAACATTGTGCGTTCTGAACAGGCGACCAATTTATGTATTCCTCAGCTTACTAAACCCTAGTTAAATCAATCGCCTCCTTATAACGCACATCGTTGACGAATACATTTGAAATTAAATCACACTGCGAGATTATAATGAGGTTAGCCGTATTTTATGCACTTTGCTCAAGAGGCTTGACATAACCTGGCAGACAAGGCAAATGGTTTCCTTAAACAATTACCCTCAAAGTGATCGTGGCACCTTATTGTGAAGAGGATTTGGACTTCTCATCACTTAAAATGCATAGAATTTTAGATTTCCACTTTGGGGGATGCGTGTGTGTGTGTGTATGCGTGTTCGCCAACGTACGGTGCAGATGGTGCCTGCCCTTTTGTCGTCTCTGCCCGGAGAGAGATTGAGGGATTACAGATTAAGGAGGAATGAGAAGTGCTGAAAAAGTGGACAGATTAAAACAAAGAAAAATGTAATTGAACTTGTGTGTGTGTGTGTGTGTGTGTGTGTGTATATACGTGGGTGGTGTACATTTGTGTGTGTGTGTAGTAACTTGACAAGGAATGCCCACACACAATTCAATATTACTTTCCTTTACTTTCAACCTAATAAATGAAGGTATTTGAAAGCGATACAGCCCACTTAACCTGTGGTAGGATCGCATCGAACAGCTACAACTCTGGGTGATGACATCATCAAAGGGGAAAGGTCACGGTCAATGAACTCATGAAAAGTAATAATAATATACTGCAGGTAAGTACAATAGCCTATCCAATGTAATTGTCTATTTAGTGTCATAGAGGAGCTTGATGAGTTAGAGAAATATAATATGTGTGTGTGTGTGTGTGTATATGCCCCACCACACTAACCACAGCCACATCATCATCAACATCGACGGACAGGAAAAAAGCAAATGGTGCGTTTGTGGATGCGGGCGTGCCCATATGCCCACGTGTGTGTGTGTGTGTGTGTATGTATGTGTGTGTATGTATGTGTGTGTGTGTCCGTAGTCTCCATACCACAGTCTGGAAACAGGAGTGGAGTGAAGTGAGGAAGGGTGGTTTGTCCTGCTGGGCCAGGACTCTCTTCTCGATCATGGTACACTCCACATCATCGTCCTGAATCACCACGTCCTTCTTCAGGATCTTGACGGCGTACAGCTCCTCCGTGGGCTTCATCTCTGCCAGGATCACCTGGTACACAGGAGCACGAGGGGTCAAAGGTTAGACCGAAGGCTTCTAATAGGGTGGCTTAAGGCAGATAGTGACGCTATTAACTCAACTGTTATGTTGTTTCTATGCTTACTAGTCAACTGACGCGTGGATATACTAATTTATTCACGTTGTGCTATGTCGAGGTACGGACAGTTTGAACCGAAACGTTGCATTGCACTCATTCATTGCGTGACTCGGTTCTGTGTAAATTGTGGATGATGCGACTATGATGTGACTCACGCACACCAACAATAGACTTGGATCGGAATCAAGTTCAGATTTTGTCCGATAGATAACATCCCAGGACCTTCATTGATTTCAGAAGCCAATAAGAATAACTTGTGACAAATCATTGTGGGGAAGTTTCCCAAACACAGAACAAGCAAAGATCAACACAAAAAAAAAAAAGAGATCAATGGAGAACCTTCATTTTGAAAGTGGCTCGGCTCGGTTTAATCTGTGTCCGGGAGACTTCACCTCCTTAAAAATACAAGTCAGATCCTGGGCTCACCTTGCCGAAGCTGCCTTTCCCCAGCACGGCCAGGAAGTTGAAGTCGCTGAGTTTGACCGAGTCCAGGTTGTTGGAGGGCAGACTAGACGGGCTGTCATCTGATGGAGAGATCACCTTCTTGGTACCAGGGCCCAGCTTGGCTTTCTATGTGTGGTGAGGAGAGGGGATCGGCGTGAGACACCCACACACACGACGCACCCACACACACAATGCTGTGCAGCCTTTTATAACACAATAGAACACCATTCAAAATAAAATTAAATGTATTTAACTTGATTTAACATTCACTTTGAAGGAGATGGAACACAGATAGACACAGAGGGTATAAAAAAAAGTAAATATGGAATTACAGAACACGTGTTGAATACTCCTGACTTTGCCATTATGCTAACTCATTGTGGTAAAATAACTCCCCTTTTTGTGGCATTTACAAGAAACCCTTAGGTCAAAATGTTGAAATTCATCTAAACCCATTTGAATGAATTACTGTCAAACCCCTCAGTGATAATGCATTGTCATTGGTCAATGTGCCATCCAATCAAGTATCAATCGCAACGCTTAAAGTGTGTCCACTACATGCTCTTACAAAGCTTCAACCGTGCTTGGTTCAGAATCAGAGCCAGACGGTAAAACCCTCCTGGCCTCGAACACACACATGCACTAAAACACACCCATTTTCGCACACTCTTGCAACCTCCATTTTCTCCAGAGGCCCATTCCATCGGTTTTCCAGGCAGTGGGGACATGGCGGTGTCACAGCAGCCTGGGTGCCATTATCATTCTTCACCCTTACTCACAGGTGTCAAATCTCTCCCCACACACACACACACACACACACACACACACACACACACACACACACACACACACGAGCATGGGCCAAATCGAGCAGCTGGTCCAGTCATGCTAAACCTGGTCCACACCACAGCTCAACCTCGTCTGTCTAGTACACTGGACAGGCTGGCAGCCACGCACATGACACACTACACACAACAATAAAAAGCTGTCCATTTGTGTAGAATATATGCAACAATCAAAAAAAATCAACTGAACCAAAAGACATCTGAGCCCATTGGGAATCTGTCCAATGAATTGACATCACGTGTGTGAGGTTCTCTGTGTACACAATACACTATCGGGCGAAGCAGACCACGGCACACCTATAAGCGAAGCCAACGAGAGGAAGAGACTCGCAAAAGCGGCCTCACTTCCTCACGGACGCACCTGAACTTTGGCTTTGTTGGCTTTGTCCTTTGCCTGCAACCACAGCAGGGGAGAAGTGAACAAAGAACGGCTGACGGCTGAGACACAGCCGTACTATCAGAAGCACTACCATACAGACATGCTTTATCTCAGGAGCACAGTCGCTCATAAGACTAAACGCATTGACAACACAGGCACATTTTTATTTCAGGAGCACTCGCTCATAACACCAAAGCACTGAAACAATTGATCTCGGGAGCACAGGTCGCTCATAACACTAACCCACTGACGCAAAGGAACACGTTATTTCAGGAGCACAGTGGCTCATACTGGGTTTTACAACAAAGTGCTATGGGGACATCTAGTGGTAAATGGTGGAAACTACAACTTGTGGCTTTCTTACTACGTTTCTTTCTCTCACTAACAAAAGACAAAACAAATGCATTCAGAATCATTTGGAGTTTGTCTAGAGCGCCATTTCCTTTACAAGGGGTCCGTTTGACAAATTCCTAAGCAAAAGTCAAAAGACCACAAACGGACACTATGAAATTTAGGCTCTAAAACCATAAACCAACATGTCATAAATTATGCGTTTCATGATAACTTTATGTAATAATACAAAATGCATTCAGAAAGTATTCCGACCCCTTGAATTTTTCCAGATTCCAGATGGTTGTCCTTCTGGAAGGTTCTCCCATCTCCACAGAGGAACTCTAGAGCTCTGTCAGAGTGATTATCGGGTTCTTGGTCACCTCCCTGACCAAGGCCCCTCTCTCCTAACTGCTTAGTTTGGCCGGGCGGCCAGCTCTAGAAAAAATCTTGGTGGTTTCAAACTTTTTCCATTTAAGAATGATGGAGGCCACTGTGTTTTTGGGGACCTTCATTGCTGCAGAAATATTTCTATACCTTTCCCCAGATCTGTGCCTCGACACAATCCTGTCTCGGAGCTCTATGTACAATTCCTTCGACCTCATGGTTAAATGTTTTGCTCTGACATGCACTGTCAACTGTGGAACTTTATATAGACAGTGCCTTTCCAAAACATGTCCAATCAATTGAATTTACCACAGGTGGACTCCAATCAACTTGTTTAAACATCTCAAGGATGATCAATGGAAACAGGATGCACCTGAGCTCAATTTCGAGTCTCATAGCAGAGGGTGTGAAATGTAAATAAGGTACTTCTGTTCATTATTTGTAATAATTTTGCTAAAATAAAAAAATAAAAACTGTTTTCACTTTGTCATTATGGGGTAGTGTGTGTAGATCGATGAGGAAAATAAGGCTGTAACGTAACAAAATGCGGAAAAAGGGAAGGGGTCTGAATACTTTCTGAATGCCCTGTAAACTGTGCTGTATTCGATTCAGTGCACCTCCAATGCAATGCATTTTAAAACCTGGCTTGATTACTGCCCTCTTGTGGATAAGCGATGAACAAACGTGAGAATAATCAACTCCTCAGGTCAAAGTTGGTTGGTTGCGTACACAGTTTAGCAGATGCGTTAGCGGGTCCAACGAAATGCTCGTGTTGATAAAGACATAGTAAAAGCCACGTTATGGCCCTAGAAAATCCACACTGAACAACTAACTGTGCTGTCCATCTTTGAATTGACCTCTCATTGCTATAGGCACACAGCTTAAAACTTCCACCCTTGTACTGCTCGAGTATAGAACAAGCAGCCAAAAATAACCTATAGGCCAAAAAGGAGGAAGATAAAACAAATATGACCAGATAGTGATGAGAAATACATTTAAAAAAACAGACAAAAAGTTTGATGACAGACAGATGTACATCATAGACAGACAGACAGACAGACAGTACACAGAAAGACAGATGTACATCATAGACAGACAGACAGACAGTACACAGAAAGACAGATGTACATCATAGACAGACAGACAGTACACAGAAAGACATGGACGGGAAACCTTTACTAACAATCTCCTTCCAACCAGTTATAGCCCAATGGGGAGTCCCCGATTCCCACCCCCTATATCCCCACCCGCTTTCCCTGTGCCTAGTCCATCCAGGTTAGGTGTACGCGGCTGCAGTATATACACAGACCCCCGGCTACACAGTTGCGGGAGGAATAGGAGTGAGAGGTCCAGTTGGTAGAGCACGGCGCTTCCAACGCCAGGGTTGCGGGTTCGACTCCCACGGGGGACCAGTAGGGGGGAAAAAAAAGTATGAAAATGTCTTCACTCACTACTGTCAGTAAACTCTGGATAAGAGCGTCTGCTAAATGACCGAAACACGAAGAGTAGTAAAGAAGAGGTGGAGGACTAATAGACGAGGGGAAAAAGAGAGAAGGGAGAGAAGGAGAAGAACAGAGTGCGTTTGTGTATGTGGGTGGTGGGGATGACTGCAATGTCCCTGTAATGAACGGGCACTGAAACATGTGTCCATCGTCCTACACTTCTGTCCTTGGGGTCTGCGGACGTTAAGGCCTGTTTTCCTATTGGATGATATGAGGAAGTCGCCCTGTGGGACACTTGTATTTTCAGCATATTGTATTTGTATACTGTCCTATTTTATTGTACTGTATGTATACAGTACCAGAAACGCTATCTTTTTTTTTAAATAAATTTTAAATTTTTTTACCCCTTTTTCTCCCCAATTTCGTAGTATCCAATTGTTGTAGTAGCTACTATCTTGTCTCATCGCTACAACTCCCGTACGGGCTCGGGAGAGACGAAGGTTGAAAGTCATGCGTCCTCCGATACACAACCAACCAAGCCGCTGCTTCTTTAACACAGCGCACATCCAACCCGGAAGCCAGCCGCACCAATGCGCCGGAGGAAACACTGTGCACCTGGCCACCTTGGCTAGCGTACACTGCGCCCAGCCCGCCACAGGAGTCGCTGGTGCGCGATGAGACAAGGACACCCCTACCGACCAAGCCCTCCCTAACCCGGGCGACGCTAGGCCAATTGTGCGTCGCCCCACGGACGTCCCGGTCGCGGCCGGATACGACAGAGCCTGGGCGGGAACCCAGGACTCTGATGGCACAGCTGGCGCTGCAGTACAGCGCCCTTAACCACTGCGCCACCCGGGAGGCCCTGGAAACGCTCTCTTTGTAGAGAATAATATTGATATAAAAGAAAATAAATATACATTTGTATTGTAGGCCAATTTTCAGTCACATTTCACTTCCAGCTTGACAGCTTTACACTTGGTTTTCTCAACACTAGACGAGGCTATTTACAGCTCAAGACAATGATTTACGAGAGCAATTCCTGCCATATGATGGCTCTTGTTCTTGTGCTAATTCCAACCCCACACTGAGAACAAATTGTTAGTAAACTGGATCTATTTGCAGTAGCCTTAAACCACGTACAAATGATCAGAGCGGAAGAGAGTGAGAAAGCGAGTGATTGGACACAAAGGAGGAAGACAAAAGAGGAACAGAGGCAAGGAAAGGAGACAGTGGATGGGAGGACGGGAGCGAGGAGAGAAGAGATACCTTTAGGAAGTGATAGTTAATTTGGCAATCCTGGAAGAGAGGGAGAGAGACGGGGGGAAAGGGAGGAGAGAAACTCAGGCATTAGATTTGACAAGACAAAGGGTGGGCATCTAGAGGTCTCACAGAGCACAGATGAGAGGAGGGAGAGTTACGCTAAGGGAGAAAAAGGAAGAGAGAGAGAGAGGGGCAGGCAGAAAGAGAGAAGGGCAGGCAGAGCGTGAGAGTGAGGAGGGAGACAGGGGAAGAGCGATAGGGAGAGACCGGAAGAGAGAGAGAAAGAGAAAGAGAGAGAAAGCTATTTTCTTAGACCACTTGTCTCAGTCAGACAGACACAGTAGTAGCTGTAAACAACAACAGGAAGTGACCTCAGCCCATTAACCCCGAACCTCTTGTGCATACCAGCCAAAGCGAGAATGATCTTTTACAATGCACCTACATTTGTGAAAGACATGGAAGAATATAATGCCACACATACCAACCTTAAGATATCTTGTCAGTGGGCCACAGAAATAGACCAACTAGACAGGTTACAATTAAGCACTATAGACAGGAACATCTTGAGCCCTCACACTCTCTAGTTCACATTGCTTCATATGTCTAGCCTGGTAACCCATGGCAATCCAAGCACACACAGCACAGCACGCCAGGACGTCGGGATACCAAAGGGTTGTTCATTTGAAATAAATGAGGGGAAAAAAACAAACAGAGTACTTGAATAAGAGATACAATTTGGGTAATATCCATCCCTCCACTCTAACCCCTCCATCCCACCACTCTAACCCCTCCATCCCTCCACTCTAACCCCTCCATCCCTCCACTCTAACCCCTCCATCCCTCCACTCTAACCCCTCCATCCCTCCACTCTAACCCCTCCATCCCTCCACTCTAACCCCTCCATCCCTCCACTCTAACCCCTCCATCCCTCCACTCTAACCCCTCCATCCCTCCACTCTAACCCCTCCATCCCTCCATCCCTCCACTCTAACCCCTCCATCCTTCCACTCTAACCCCTCCATCCTTCTACTCTAACCCCTCCATCCCTCCACTCTAACCCCTCCAGTCTAACCCCTCCAACCCTCCACTCTAACCCCTCCATCTCTCCACTCTAACCCCTCCATCCCTCCACGCTAACCCCTCCATCCCTCCACGCTAACCCCTCCATTCCTCCACGCTAACCCCTCCATCCCTACACTCTAACCCCTCCATCCCTCCACTCTAACCCCTCCATCCCTCCACTCTAACCCCTCCATCCCTCCAAGTGATAATGACACACAGTACACTAGTGTCCATCTGAGGGAGTTCCCAGTCATACTTTATCAGCAAGACTAGCCACCCAGAGGGCCCTGCTGGGTACACGGTGTGATGTCTGTGGCCCCAGGCCGAGTCTGCACTCAACATGACGGAGAGGTGTACGGGCCATGGATGGGTCAAGCTATTCATCAATACTGTAGTCTCGTTACTGTTAACAGGCTCTGTCTATTGAACAAGGCTCAGTCAAAATATAACACAAGGCCATCAGCTGTGTCTACCTGATGAAACCAAAGGACAACACAAGAGTAACTGAAAGAAAATAAATAACAGTTCTAGAATGAAAACCTAATGCAGAGGTGGTTTGAGAACCAAATAAATAACATACGCAATATACTTTCAAATGACTAAAACCAAAATGGAAACTGGGTAGAAATGATAATCAACCTATATTCATACAGGTTCTCAACTATCCAGCTCTCTAACAATCACTAGACAGTCACGGAGCATCGAAGATTCCAAAAAATGATAAGAGAACTATTTTTAGCACATTTTTACGACGGCAAGGAAATGTAACATATTTTCACTGCGGCCTTCCGTTAAAGACTGAATGCGGCCCCAGGGCCAAAATGAGTTTGACACCCCGGATCTAATGCCCGTAAGACAAGTGGTGGATATCTTTCTATCCATATCATTCAATCGATTATGGAGCTTTTGGAATATAGTTAATTCCGATATAAACTAAAACTGATATTCTCAGGAGTGACAAACTAATCGTTCCTGCCCATATCCATGTTCGTGCTGATGAACTAGCAGCTTTACAGTGACACCGGTCTGAGTCACCCCTGATTCTAGAACAGCGGGGGTCAAAGGTCAACCCCTACCATATTCTATAAGCCTGTATCTACAAAGCTGGATATACTATTGTCTTGGAGGACGAGAAAAAGACCACCGCACCTTCGCGCCACCCAGAGTAATTAATAACGAGGCAGCCTCTCATTGGGCGCCTGGAGACAGACGAGCGGCACAACAGAGTTTTAATTAACAGCCCTGTTTCCAGGGAGAATCCATGGCCCTTTCATGTCCAGATTCTCCGGGACACACAGTGTGTGGCCATCTTGAAATGCAAACATATTTGTCATGGAGAAGGGCCAAATTCAATTATGCCAGTTTAATGTGTTTGTGGAGTGGCTTTGGTAGAAGCTCAAGGACTTAATATGATGAGTTCACTTAGTCACGGTCACAAACATAACATGTGGATATAAACAGGAAAAAACACACACGCGTTACTGAATAAAACAGAAGTCACTCATACAAACTAACAGGCATACAAAGAGACGTATCACGACGTGGAATAAAAATCACAGAATGTTCGATGAAAGCAGGATGGGCTGCAGTAACCAACGATTATTCGGATAATATGTTCTCCAGTCTGGTCTCGGAGGCCTCACCTCAAACTTCTGTCGGAGCTCCTCGTTCCCGTCATCCTCCTCTGAGATGGGCACGTTGTAGAACTCGCCCTCCTCTTGGTTCAACATCTTGTACCTGAGAGAGAGAGAGAAAGAGAGAGAAAAAGAGAGCGAAAGAGAGCATTCATATTTCAATTATGATTGTTTACAAAAACAACATTATGGATGTGAATCCAAGCCCATGGACTTTGAGACCCAGCTTGCTATTTATAGTGCAGTCGATAAGCGTTAAAAGTAACAGAACGTTTCTAAGAGCCAGCATAAAAACATCTCAACAGCCTATAAAACCCAGAAAGAGATGTTATACCCGGAGACAAAAAGCTAGGTATGGAGCGGCCACTAGTTGACGTCTCTGCATTCCTCCCTCCCTCCCTCCCTGCATCACTTCAACCCTCTGTCCCTCTCTAACCTCCGGAGTCCTACCCACTTGGCCCAGACACATAGTTCATTACAAAGCAATAGTCCCTCTGGCTCCGGTGCATTGGGCCAGAATGATCCGTGTGTTGGCGGCGCTCATGAAACACATCACTATTTATGACCCACAGACATCAGATGGCACCTCAAAAAAGGGCACTGAGCTGTGGAGATAAAGTTCACTGTTGCTGTTGTGATTAATGATCGGTGGGCACCCGACTGAGATATAAGGGACCACAACGCCAAGAGGCTCTGTGATGATGACCAACAATGACATGGAAATGCAGGTAAGCTGAGAAGAAGGGACTTACACCCGAAAGATAATCTTGATTTATCACTGCACTTTTCAAATAGAAATGGCTATAAAAAAAATATCAGATTACAGCTGTGATTGCTTCAAACGGATAAACCAGGATAAATTAAATTAATGTTCATTAAGATCCCTTCGTCGCTATTAACTTAATGACTGCTACTCTTCCGGCAGTCTACAAAAACACAACACAATTTTTTTTTGACAAACGCAATGCTCTCTGTAATTATTGGGACAGTGAAGCAGTGTTCCGTCTTTTGGCTCTATACTACAAAAGTCTGGTATTGACAGTGCAGACTGTCAGCTTTAATTTGAGGGTATCGTCATCGATATCGAATGAACCGTTTAGAATTTACAGCACCTTTTGTACATAGTGCATCCGTTTTAGGGGAGCAAAAGTATTGGGACAAATTCTGAATGAATCGTCAATAATGATGAGTGAGAAAGTTACACAAATATTATACCCCCAAGACACGCTAACCTCTCATCATTACAATAACTGCGGAGGTGAGCATCTTTTGGGGGGGGGTATGGTATTTGTGCGTCTATCACTTTCTCAGTCATCATTGGTCACGATACATTTAGGATTATCTGTCATCGTGGTAGTATCCACATTCGTGTAGAAGTGGTTAGAAACATGTTATATGCTTATTTACAATAAAAGTGACCCGAAATGACACAATACAATATTTACAAATTCATTTCTATTGGGCACAAAATAATCTGAAACATAACCAAAACAAACAGCATCTAAAACAAGCTTGATGTAGTCATTGCATGCTATGAATATGGGAACATATACTTAACTTTTTTACTACTTTAATACACATACAGTTGAAGTTGGAAGTTCACATACACCTTAGCCAAGTACATTTAAACTCAGGTTTCACAACTCCTGACATTTAATCCTAGTCAAAATGCAATGTCTTCACGGTTAGTTAAGATCACCACCTTATTTTAAGAATGAGAAATGTCAGAATAATAGTAGAGAGAACGATTTCTTTCAGCTTTTATTTCTTTCATCACATTCCCAGTGGGTCAGAAGTTTACATACACTCAATTAAATTGTTTAACTTGGGTCAAACGTGTCGGGTAGCCTTCCACAAGCTTCCCACAATAAGTTGGGTGAATTTTCGTCCATTCCTCCTGACAGAGCTGGTGTAACTGAGTCAGGTTTGTAGGCCTCCTTCCTCGCACACGCTTTTTCAGTTCTGCCCACAAATGTTCTATAGAATTGAGGTTAAGGCTTTGTGATGGACACTCCAATACCTTGACTTTGTTGTGCTTAAGCCATTTTCCACAACTTTGGAAGGATGCTTGGGGTCATTGTCCATTTGGAAGATCCATTTGCGACCAAGCTTTAACTTCCTGACTGATGGCTTGAGATGTTGCTTCAATATATCCACGTAATTTTCCTACCTCATGATGCCATCAATTTTGTGAAGTGCAACAGTCCCTCCTGCAGCAAAGCACCCCTAAAAGATGATGCTGCCACCCCTGTGCTTCACGGTTGGGATGGTGTCTTCGGCTTGCAAACCTCCCTTTTTTCCTCCAAACATAACGATGGCAAATGATGGCCAAACAGACCAGAGGACATTCTACAAAAAGTACCATCTTTGTCCCCATCTGCAGTTGCAAACCGTAGTCTGGCTTTATGGCAGTTTTGGAGCAGTGGCTTCTTCCTTGCTGAGCGGCCTTTTACGTTATGTCGATATAGGACTCGTTTTACTGTGGATATAGATACTTTGTATCTGTTTCCTCCAGCATCTTCACAAGGTCCTATGCTGCTGTTCTGAGATTGATTTGCACTTTCGCACCAAAGTACGCTCATCTCTAGGAGACAGAACACGTCTCCTTCCTGAGCGGTATGATGGCTGCATCATCCCATGGTGTTTATACTTGTGTACTATTGTTTGTACAGATAAACGTGGTACCTTCAGGCGTTTGAAAATTGCTCCCAAGGATGAACCAGACTTGTGTAGGTCTACAATTATTTTTCTGAGGTTTTGGCTGATTTCTTTTGATTTTCCCATGATGTTAAGCAAAGAGGCACTGAGTTTGAAGGTAGGCCTTGAAATACATCCACAGGTACACTTCCAATTGACTGAAATTATGTCAATTAGCCTATCAGAAGCATCTAAAGCCATGACATTTTCTGGAATTTCCCAAGCTGTTTAAAGGCACAGTCAACTTAGTGTATGTACACTTCTGACCCACTGGAGTTGTGATACAGTGACTTAATCTGTCTGTAAACTATTGTTGGAAAAATGACTTGTGTCATGCACAAAGTATATGTCCTAACCGACTTGCCAAAACTATAGTTTGTTAATTAACAAGAAATTTGTGGAGTGGTTGAAAAATGAGTTTTAATGACTCCAACCTAAGTGTATGTTAACTTCCGACTTCAACTGTAAGTGAATTTGTCCCGATACTTTTGCTCCCCTAAAATGGAGGTACAAAAAGTGCTGTAATTTCTAAACGGTTCATCCGGTACAGATGAAAATCCCTTTAAATTAAAGCTGACAGTCTGCACTTTAACCTCATAGCCATTGTTTGATTTTAAATCCAAAGTTCTGAAGTAAAGAGCCAAAAGAAGAAATAAAGCTTCACTGTCCCAATAACTATGGTGGGCACTACATATTCCCTACCAGATAGAGGAACACTGCATTGGAATGTCATCTAATGTTATACTTACCAACCACACACAGGAGATTTGATCAGCTCTGACACGCCGAAGGACAGGGAGCCCATGAAGTCGTTCCTGGTAGTCCGGTCCCAGTCCCACACCTCCACAGACAGCCTGCGGTCCTTATCTGTAGCCTTCAGCTTGCTGGAATAACACACAGACATATGTACAGTGTTAATGATAATGACTACATTACCCATAATACACAAACGTGAAAGGGGCCTAACATTGTGCCCAGGGGTACACCTCAACTCACAATGTAAAAGACTCATTCCAGGTGGGATTGAGGTTGGCGAGGATGGTCTTGGTCTTCTTCTTGGTCTCATTCTTGGGATCTGGGATGAGCTTGAGCTTGACGTAAGGATCAGACGAGCCGTTTGGGTCCATGGGGATCAGATTTCGACCTTCGCCCACTGATGGAGAAACAACACAGAGGGAAAATGTTGATTTTGAACTAATACAGGTGACATCATTTATTGTACAGTGGTATACTTTGAGAGGAGTTAGTGTGTTCTTTAAAGTTGCCTTGTTGCATGATGGATTTAATAATGGGCATGGAAATTCAACAATCAGGAGATATTTAATAAAAAATAACCCATATGTAGACAGCATAGAAACCTGCTAGAGATGGTTATACAGTATGTATATTGTTGTTACTATTTCAGTAGTACCAGCCTCCCCGTCTCCCTCCTTGTGGTCCTGTGTTTAGCCATGTTCAGCAAACTGCGCACAGACACCAGGGACATTAGCACCCCATTAGCACTCTGGCTCCCAGAGCCATGGAACACAGCCAACCACTTTACATTATGCAGGGAATCGCCACGGAGACCGAGCCACTGAACGCCTGCCTGGCCAGGCAAGCCCTTAAGCCCAGGAGACCCGGAGACAGCTTCTCATGTGGTCCTGTCAATCAAATGCTGGCCCTGACATAAGGGCTTGTTGATAATAATGCTAGATTGACCTTTGACCCAGAACGAGAGCAGATAAGCTACTAGAGTAAAACTGCATAATGGATGCCATTTTGTCACGCTGTGTTGATAGGGTAGAGTAATAGACTAGAGTCTTTATTATCTCAGATGGGCAAATCATTTAAACTCAGTTTTCACAATTCCTGACATTTAATCCTAGTAAAAATGTTCTGTCAGTTAGGATCACCACTTTATTTTAAGAATGTGAAATGTCAGAATAATAGTAGAGAGAATGATTTATTTCAGCTTTTATTTCTTTCATCACATTCCCAGTGGGTCAGAAGTTTACATACACTCAATTAGTATTTGGTAGCATTGCCTTTAAATTGTTTAACTTGGGTCAAACGTTTTGGGTAGCCTTCCACAAGCTTCCCACAATAAGTTGGGTGAATTTAGGTCCATTCCTCCTGACAGAGCTGGTGTAACTGAGTCAGGTTTGTAGGCCTCCTTGCTCGCACACGCTTTTTCAGTTCTACCCACAAATTTTCTATAGAATTGAGGTCAGGGCTTTGTGTGATGGACACTCCAATTCCTTGACTTTGTTATCGTTAAGCCATTTTCCACAACTTTGGAAGGATGCTTGGGGTCATTGTCCATTTGGAAGACCCATTTGCGACCAAGCTTTAACAAGCTGATGTCTTGAGATGTTGCTTCAATATATCCACACAATTTTCCTCCCTCATGAAGCCATCTATTTGTGATGTGCACCAGTCTCTCTTGCAGCAAAGCACCCCCACAACATGATGCTGCCATTGCTCCCAAGGATGAACCAGACACAGGTACACTTCCAATTGACTCAAATTATGTCAATTAGACTATCAGAAGCTTCTAAAGCCATGACACCATATTCTGGAATTTTCCAAGCTGTTTAAAGGCACAGTCAACTTAGTGTATGTAAACTTCTGACCCACTGGAATTGTGATACAGTGAATTATAAGTGAAATAATATGTCTGTAAACAATTGTTAGTAAAATGACTTGCAAAGTAGATGTCATAACCAACTAGCCAACACTATAGTTTGTTAACAAGAAATTTGTGGAGTTGTTGAAAAAACTGTTTTAATAACTCCAACCAAAGTGTATGTAAACTTCCAACTTCAACTGTATACAGCATTGTGTACACAGGAAGTAGACCTCGTACCAGGCATGAATAGTCAGTCCATACCTAACAGTAGAGAACTACAGCTTATTGAGAAAGCTGACAGCAGCTGGCATAAAGGAGAGTTTTGACCTGTTAGTTCTACACTTAGAGAGCCTGTATCTGCGCTTTAAGGGAAGCAACAGAATTTCAGCAAACAAGGGATGCTGGGAGTCCCAACTAATAAATATGAATAGAAACTGTAAGCTATAGTAATTTATATTAAGCTATAGCAGTTATAGTACCTAAATGCATTTTCAACTATAAGTAATTATATTTCCCTCACAACACCAAACGTATTGAAAATTAAACCATAACCTACGAGCCACTGATATATATATATATATATATATATATATATATATATATATATATATACACATTCTATATACATAACAAAGGGGCTAAATTTTTGCCTGGGATTGTCATATGAGAGTGAATTAAGTTACGAGACAATTCGATAAGCCTTGTGCAAATAAGCTTTAAACTTGCTTCTGTCTGTCCCTCCCGCTTGCACAGGTGCTAGGGGATTTGTCTCGTGTGGATAGCGGGTGATGCAGTATGCTGTCAGAGGTGAGAGAGGGCTGGAGGGGGAGGACACCTCATTGGGAGAGACAGGGGATCGTACCAAATGTCTCCCTATGCTTTACATCGTGCACGACTTTAGACCAGAGAAATATAGGGGGTAGGTTTGCCATTTGGGACTTAAAGCAGAAGCTATTCTTCCTTTGGTCCAAACAGGGTTAAAACAATTACATCTGAGCCGCAGCCTACATCATAAATAAAACAATTACATCAGAGCAGCAGCCTACACCATAAATTTAAATAATACATCATACCAAACATTATTACATCCCATCGCTACCACCAAATGTCATCCCTGGCAGGACAATGCATATATGAGGAGACGGATAACCACAAGCAGACAAACATATTAGCAACCAGGCTAACTCGGACCTAACCTGCTAACGGAACTAGGCTGGAAATGGGGGATAATGTGTTGAAGCTAGGACGCGTCTCAAAATGGCTTTCTCAAACGGCACCTTATTCCCAAATACAGTGAACTACTTTTTACCAGAGCCCTATAGTCCCTGGTCAAAAGCAGTGCACTATATAAGGAATAGGATCCCATTAGAGATAGAGACAGCCATAGAGTCATTCTAACCCACACTTGGCTAGGTAAGGAACCTGATCCTCCCCTTGAAAGCATGCACTGTGTCATTTTAGCACAACTCTTTGTCATGCAATACTGACAGTAGGTGAACTATGAAGATAGTGATGTGTCTTGATATCTGCTTCTAAAGTGTATAATGCGCGTCCTGGGAATGAACTCATTCACCTGCAAAACCTAATGAGAATACATGTGAACCGCAGTTTTGTAAATACCAATAAATGATTGCATCCCCGTACACACATACTGTGTGAACATACAACGTACAGATATATTCAATAGGCTTATGTTTATACTATAGTTTAATTGGTATAAATACAACACACAAAATCTCCGTATAGGTCCAAGGTAAAATACTCCAAATGTACAGGTGACCAATGACCATACCTTTCTCAACACACTCTCTCTTAACGGACGCGACTTTAACTGTCCCAATACAAAAGGTTAGGTTTTGAATATTTAAAAACGGTTCCAAATAAAGGTGTAGGCAAAGCGCTAGTAGCCAAGTGACCTTTGAATAATGGCCTTAAGTTTTGACAGCGTGGGCGGGGAGACAGCAGCATGATACTACCTGACTGGACTCTGGTGTGTGGACTACGTGTGTGTGTGTGAGCGTGCTTGTGTGTAGAACCTAACTCCAAAAAAGTGATTTAACTGCTGGTGTATAAACCCCCTTTGTCCGCGTGCCCAGACAATAATATTGTTAACTCAAATTTGAGCAAACTCTCCATGTTCTATTTAAAAATGAATCTCCTTTTCCACTAGCAGCCAGTAGGAGGAACCCTCGATTCTCCAACAGAACGTCTTGTCTGTCTGTCTGCGCTGCGTGCATCTGACTCTGCTATCATAACAGTTGTGCAACATGCTACCTACCACCTGACGAGCAGCACACAATACACGTAGACTTATCTGGATGGAATTACAGTTGTTATTGTATCATCTACAGTACTGAATTGCAATATACAGTAACGGTCAAAAGTTTTACAACACCCACTCATTCAAGGGTTTTTATTTAGACTATTTTCTACATTGTAGAATAATAATGAAGATATCAAAACTATGAAATAACACATATGGAATCACGTAGTAACCAAAAAAAAGTGATAAACAAATCAAAATATTATTTGTATTTGAGAGTCTTTTCAAATTGACACCCTTTGCCTTGATGACAGCTTTGCACACTCTTGGCCTTCTCTCAACCAGCTTCACCAGGAATGCTTTTCTAACAGTCTTGAAGGAGTTCCCACATATGCTGAGAACTTGTTGGCTGCTTTTCCTTCACTCTGCGGTCCGACTCATCCCAAACCATCTCAATTTGGTTGAGGTCGGGGGATTGTGGAGGCCAGGTCATCTGATGCAGCATTCCATCAATCTCCTTCTTGGTAAAATAGCCCTTACACAGCCTGGAGGTGTGTTGGGTCATTGTCCTGTTGAAAAACAAATGATAGTCTCACTAAGCGCAAACCAGATGGGATGGCATATCGCTGCAGAATGCTGTGGCAGCCATGCTGGTTAAGTGTGCCTTGAATTCTAAATAAATCACAGACCATGTCACCAGCAAAGCACCCTGACACCATCACACCTCCTCCTCCATGCTTAACGGTAGAAAATACACACGCAGACATCATCAGTTCACCAACACCCAGTCTCACAAAGACATGGCAGTTGGAACCAAAGATGTCCAATTTGGTCCAGACCAGAGGACACATTTCCACCGGTCTAATGTCCATTGCTCGTGTTTCTTGGCCCAAGCAAGTCTTTTCTTCTTATTGGTGTCCTTTAGTAGTTGTTTCTTTGCAGCAATTTGACCATGAAGGTCTGATTCACACGGTCTCCTCTGAACAGTTGATGTCGAGATGTGTCTGAACTTGACCTCTGAAGCATTCATTTGGGCTGCAATTTCTGAGGCTGGTAACTCTCATGAACGTATCTTCTGCAGCAGAGGTAACTCATTCCTGTGGCGGTCCTCATGAGAGCCAGTTTCATCATAGCACTTGATGGTTTTTACGACTGCACTTAAAGGAACGTTCAAAGTTCTTGACATTTTCCATATTGACTGACCTTCATGTCTTAAAGTCATGATGGACTGTCATTTCTCATTTGAGCTGTTCTTGCCATAATATGGACTTGATCATTTACCAAATAGGACTATCTCCTGTTTACCCACCCTACCTTGTCACAACACAACTGATTGGCTCAAATGCATTAAGAAGGCACACCTGTTAATTGAAACGCATTCCAGGTGACTGCCTCATGAAGCTGGTTGAGATAATGCCGAGAGTGTGCAAAGCTGTCAAAGGCAAAAAGGTGGCTATTTGAAGAATATCAAATATAAAATTTAATTTTGTGTTCACTATTATTAAACAATGTAGGAAATAGTCAAAATAAAGAAAAAGCTTTGAATGAGTACGTGTTCTAAAACTTTGGACCGGCAGTGTATGTGCACATAAAGCCTTATTTTAGTGGACTGACACATTGGTTGTGCCTCACACGACTCCGACAATCTCCTACAAGTCTACAAGAGTATCTCCTACAAGTGTGTGTGTGTGTATGTGTCAGTCAGTGACTGAGTCCTCATTGACACACTGGGACATGAAAGGGGGAAAGGCCTCAACGCCACCGTTACCTTGGATACCAGAGTCTCGAGGACAGTCTCCTTATAAAAAGTGCCTTGGATTCAAAAGAACAGGCACTTGTTACGTGATTAATGCGGCCCTCGTCTGAGTGGGTGCGGTATTATTGAGTGATAGACGGAGATAACAGAAGAACTGAGTCAGACAGAGCTGTGTTGGTTAGAACCGTTCTCTTTTCAGACCCTTTTTCTCTTTCAGTACATTGGATTGTACCAAATCACATCATATTCTGCACACACATACTGTATGTAGCAGATGTTATTGCGGGTGTAGCGAAATGCTTGTGTTCCTCGCTCCAACAGCGCAGTAGTATCTAACAATAGACAACAATACACACAAATCTAAAAGTAAAAATGAAGAAATATAGAAATATTGCAGGAGTTTTGCATGAGTTTTGCGACTATTCTGCAGTTGTCCATACAGCACGCATCTTTGTCCATTGGTCCTAAATCCAACAGAACTGACACACAGAGACATTAGAATGTGAAGTCAAACATAAAGAGCTCAGGGACTGACCACTGTCCGAACGACTGGGCTGGTTAACGGGGGATCATTTGAGCTTTGAGGACACAAAGTTGTTGTTCTGAAACCATCGGAAGAGGGGCGGGTATGTTAGCCAGTCACCAGGTTAACAGGGGTGGGGGGGTGTCAAAGGGAGGGAGGGGAAAAGGGTGCGAGTGTGTGTGAGAGGGGCGAGAGAGAGAAACAGATGGTTGTGGGTGTATACATTCAGACACAAAAACTCCCTTATCTATCCAAAACAAAGGTTAAATAAATAACCGTCTGTTTGCGTACGAGTCTGTGTGTAAGTGTACGCTTGTGTGTGTGTGTGAGTGTACATGTATGTGAGTGAGTGTGTATGGTTATGAGTGTATGAACTTGCTAGTATGTGATTCTATCCCTGTGTGTGTGTGTGTCTCTTCAGCACAGTGTGACAGGTGTGGAACAGGGAGTGTCATGTGGCGACAACAATCCCTGACTGGTGTAGAGTCGTGCGGCATAAACGGCAAAGAGAGAGAGAGAGAGAGAGAGAGAGAGTGGGAAAGTGGTGCTCAGTAGAGAGCCAGGCAGCCGGGCCAGCCACGGAATACCAATGACATGTCTGCCTGTTGGAAGTCTCTGCCAGGAGAGAACCAGCCCAGCCACAAAGTTCAGCTGCTCTGTTCTCTCCGTCTGGGAGCCCCACTGAGGAGTCAGGGTGTGTGCGTGTGTGCATGCATTTGACTGTGTGTGTTGCAGGTGAGAAAGCATGCATTTCAGTTTCCATGCACATGTCTTTGAAGCAGCAAACTACAATAACCTACTATACATATATTGCCTGGTGTCTTTCGACTAAAAAGCGCCTTCAATAGAGATTGTCCAATCAGCCTGCCTTTCAGTCCAGGACTAAGGCTTTGTCTGTGTCCGGCCTTAGGCGTGGTCCCCATGGCATCGTACAGAGAGCCACAGAGTGTGAAGGTTGTGATTCTAGGAGTGAAGGCTGGCTGGCTGTGGGACTAGGGTGGGGCTTAGCCACAATAACTCCTCTGTGGCAGTTGGCTGCTTGCCCTCTTCTGGGTTTCTGTTGACTTTTTAAATACACGCCCACTGTGTCTACTGTACACATTCTGTATATTGGATAGCAGGTCTGTTTTATGACAGTGCAGTCAGTGGGAGCAGTAGTGTCGGGTGGTTGGCAGAGTGGCTGTATAGGAACTCTTCTGGTATAGGCTGGGACTGTTTTGGGTTACACACCGCCCCCTGTCTTTGGAGGTGAGATTTAGTAGGTCAGACGGGTAATAAAGGTGCAATATGAGGTTCAGTGACCTAATTTGTGTCCGTAGCCACAACTGTCACAGCCATCACCGCCGTCAACATCGTAATCACCGCCAACAGCGTCACCACCACCACCATCTAGGGAATTCCTCATTTGCCTGCAGTGTTTCTACGAACAAACCCCATGATTTAATCATCACCCCATACACTCCAACCAGGCTCGTTCTGAATCACAGGAACGCAATCAGGATTTTATTTCATTCCTACGCCTGGTTATTACAGCTGATGACTCACAGACCCTACCCACTACGGTGCCCTGCTAGGGTCATTACCAACAACAGTGAAGTATTTAGTGGAGATGGAAAACATTAGCATAAGGAAAAAAACTGCTGGCCTCATGGAGGGAAATAGTCTGCCAATTTATACTGGCACTAAGTAAATTGAATCCACATAACAGACTACGTGGGAGTGGGAGGGGTAATGGAATGCAGGCAATGTCTGCATCCCAAATGGCACCCTATTCCCTACATAGTGCACTATTTTTTGTATGCATCCCAAAATGGCACCCTATTCCCTGGTCAAAAGTAGTGCACTATGTAGGGAATAGGGTGCCATTTTGGGAAGCAGGCCCCGTTTCAGCTTCTCTTTGTTGACTAGAAAAGACAGCACCATGGATCCCGAGAGCAAGTGCTGTATAATACACGGCACAATTGGATTGGTTGTAAATGTGATTGACAGCTCAAAGGCCAGTCGGCCAAGCTGGACAGAATTTCTTCAGCATTCGTGACAGAAAAGGCAGAGGACTATTGAATGCAGATGATGGTTTTCTGTATGCAGTGGGAAGCAAAGCCGTGGATATGGCATTGATAGCCAAGGGTGGTAGACCCAACATTCACCTTTGCGCAGTTCTACAACATCTGACAAAACGTGCTATTGACTAGACAGCGGTAGAGCTAACACTCCCGAACTGCCAACACATGTCAATCTTCCTGCCACTTGTCTAGCATTACCTCAGAGAAACTACCGAACGACGTCTGCCATGTAACATATTCTGATGCCACGTCAATCACGCTGCCTTGAGTCTGACAGTGCACCCGTGGCTTCTATATCATGTTACGAATCAGAGATCAAAAGACTCGGGAGAGACAGAACACAGGAAAGCTGCCATTGTGAATAAATAAAAAAGTAATGAGGTCGCGAAAAGACAATTAGAACAAGAGGAGAACGAGGCCCAGTTCCATTATAATTTGAGGGACTGAAAGTGAGAAAGAACAGTGGGATGAGGCACAACGACATCCAAAAGAGAGCGATGGATGGAAAGGGGTGCAAAAAAAAGAGACAAAAGGCAAGATGGAGAGAGTGGGAAAGACAACTAAAAAAGCAGGAGATTGAAACGTGTTTAACCAAACAGAGGGAAGCAGATCCCGAAAGAGCCTGGGGATGAGGGGATGGTTCTAGATGAGGTTTTGCAGAGCCGAGCCGTGAGTCAGAGCAATTACACCTTTCATCCACACACACACACACACACACACACACACACACACCCATGACTAACAGGTCAAATAAATACACAATGAGTAACGATACTTGGCTATATACACAGGGTACCAGTACAGAGCACAAAACCAAACATGCACACAGACAGACCGATATCGGTCTGGTCTGTATTAATGTTTTTATGGGTTTGTTTGTCTGAGTGTGTGTTTATGAGTATTTGTCTCTGTGTGCATCACTTTGAGCCAACCAAACCTCCTTCTTCTCTCCTCCAACCTACCATGTCCAGAGTTATAAAAACAGCAACCGAAACACTGTCACCCTGTCTTACATAACCCCGGACTCAATGAACAAAGGCTGAGGCCCGAGACAAAACAACAGAACACACACAGAGAGAGAGAGAGAATGGACTCTGTGTTTGAGGGAAGAACTGAAGGAGGAGGGCACATACCCCGAGGTTTGTCCTCAACCGGAACAGAACAGAGCTGGTTCTGTCCAGTTAGCTCCCTACGGCACCATCCTGTCATAGCGATTTCACCCGTTTGGCAAAAACACATCACCCCACTCTGTGTTCAGTGTTTTGCCTTTCCTGCGAGCATTTCACCCTCTCGGTTCTCTCCAACTGCCCCGTTTGATACCTTACTCTCTCGCTCTCTTCATCTCCCTCACTCATCCCTCTCTATTTGCTCCCTCTCTTTCTCTGTTTCTCTCTCATTCTCCGTTTCGCTCTCTCGCCCTCAGCCTCTCGGTCTCTCCTTCTCCAGGCATCATGGAGAAGTCAAGTGGAGCCACCCTTCTTCCTGTGCCAGAGTCGCAGTCACCACCTGTCCTCCGTGGAGACATTCTGGTGACGAGTGACGTCACGGACGCTATTGGGGGTCTCCCTGATGCAGGAAGGAGAGGTGTCATATGGCCAGCTGTCCTCCTGGCCCTTACCAATGAAGGTATGATTATAGAACCTCGAAGAGGCAGGGTGGAGTGTGTGTCACAGGATGAGAGTGAGAGTTTGTGCGTGCGTATGTGTGTGTGTGAGAATAAAGATATGATTAATATCGTGAAGAGGCAGGGTAGAGTGCATGTTCTGTAGGTGCCTGAGTGATGGCTCTGGGTTTGTTTTCTTTGTCGGTTTAAAAAAAGGTAAACCACTAAGTTCCTCAGCTCATCACAGGTACACTTCAACTATGAGAGACAAAATGAGAAAAAAAATCCAGAAAATCACATTGTAGGATTTTTTATGAATTTATTTGCTAATTATGGTGGAAAATAAGTATTTGGTCACCTACTAACAAGCAAGATTTCTGGCGCTCACAGACCTGTAACTTCTTCTTTAAGAGGCTCCTCTGTTCTCCACTTGTTACCTGTATTAATGGCACCTGTTTGAACTTGTTATCAGTATAAAAGACACCTGTCCACAACCTCAAACAGTCACACTCCAAACTCCACTATGGCCAAAACCAAAGAGCTGTCCAAGGACACCAGAAACAAAATTGTAGACCTGCACCAGGCTGGGAAGACTGAATCTGCAATAGGTAAGCAGCTTGGTTTGAAGAAATCAACTGTTGGAGCAATTATTAGGAAATGGAAGACATACAAGACCACTGACAGACTCCCTCGATCTGGGGCTCCACGCAAGATCTCACCCCGTGGGGTCAAAATGATCACAAGAACGGTGAGCAAAAATCCCAGAACCACACGGGGGGACCTAGTGAATGACCTGCAGAGAGCTGGGACCAAAGTAACAAAGCCTACCATCAGTAACACACTACGCCGCCAGGGACTCAAATCCTGCAGTGCCAGACGTGTCCCCCAGCTTAAGCCAGTACATGTCCAGGCCCGTCTGAAGTTTGCTAGAGAGCATTTGGATGATCCAGAAGAAGATTGGGAGAATGTCATATGGTCAGATGAAACCAAAATAGACCTTTTTGGTAAAAACCCAACTCGTCGTGTTTGGAGGACAAAGAATGCTGAGTTGCATCCAAAGAACACCATACCTACTGTGAAGCATGGGGGTGGAAACATCATGCTTTTGGGGCTGTTTTTCTGCAAAGGGACCAGGACGACTGATCCGTGTAAAGTAAAGAATGAATGGGGCCATGCATCGTGAGTTTTTGAGTGAAAACCTCTTTCCATCAGCAAGGTCATTGAAGATGAAACGTGGCTGGGTCTTTCAGCATGACAATGATCCCAAACACACCGCCCGGGCAACGAAGGTGTGGCTTCGTAAGAAGCATTTCAAGGTCCTGGAGTGGCCTAGCCAGTCTCCAGATCTCAACCCCATAGAAAATCTTTGGAGGGAGTTGAAAGTCCATGTTACCCAGCAACAGCCCCAAAACATCACTGCTCTAGAGGAGATCTGCATGGAGGAATGGGCCAAAATACCAGCAACAGTGTGTGAAAACCTTGTGAAGACTTACAGAAAACGTTTGACCTCTGTCATTGCCAACAAAGGGTATATAACAAAGTATTGAGATAAACTTTTGTTATTGACCAAATACTTATTTTCCACCATAATTTGCAAATAAATTCATTAAAAATCCTTCAATGTGATTTTCTGGATTTTTTTCTAATTTTGTCTGTCATAGTTGAAGTGTACCTATGATGAAAATTACAGGCTTCTCTCATCTTTTTAAGTGGGAGAACTTGCACAATTGGTGGCTGACTAAATACTTTTTTTGCCCCACTGTATGACAAGGAGGAGGAGGAGAGGACCACGCTATCTAAAGGGGAGAATGCTCATTTCCACTTTAATTGGAGTTTCACTTAGTCTCCCATTGACATCAATGCATGACTAAGTGAGACATTAGAACTCGCCCGTGAATATTAATCTCAGCGCTAGGAATCTCGTGGAGGTGACAAGCCCATGCGTAAACGTTACCCTCATCGGATCTTATTACAGCTGCGTTTGGGCTTCTAAGACAAGGTACAGAATTTCTTCATAGAAGCCAGCTTCACAGCATGGCAATTCAGGGTTGTAGAACTGTGTCTTCAAATCTTCTGAGGTCCGATCAACCAAATTGAACCAAATTGTACAGCTCCAAGATGTGGGAAGGCAGGAGCTGAGTATAGGCTAGTTTAGTCTGTTCTACGTGTATGATATACAGTGCCTTGCGAAAGTATTCGGCCCCCTTGAACTTTGCGACCTTTTGCCACATTTCAGGCTTCAAACATAACGATATAAAACTGTATTTTTTTGTGAAGAATCAACAACAAGTGGGACACAATCATAAAGTGAAACGACATTTATTGGATATTTCAAACTTTTTTAACAAATCAAAAACTGAAAAATTGGACGTGCAAAATTATTCAGCCCCCTTAAGTTAATACTTTGTAGCGCCACCTTTTGCTGCGATTACAGCTGTAAGTCGCTTGGGGTATGTCTCTATCAGTTTTGCACATTGAGAGACTGAAATTTTTTCCCATTCCTCCTTGCAAAACAGCTCGAGCTCAGTGAGGTTGGATGGAGAGCATTTGTGAACAGCAGTTTTCAGTTCTTTCCACAGATTCTCGATTGGATTCAGGTCTGGACTTTGACTTGGCCATTCTAACACCTGGATATGTTTATTTTTGAACCATTCCATTGTAGATTTTGCTTTATGTTTTGGATCATTGTCTTGTTGGAAGACAAATCTCCGTCCCAGTCTCAGGTCTTTTGCAGACTCCATCAGGTTTTCTTCCAGAATGGTCCTGTATTTGGCTCCATCCATCTTCCCATCAATTTTAACCATCTTCCCTGTCCCTGCTGAAGAAAAGCAGTCCCAAACCCTGATGCTGCCACCACCATGTTTGACAGTGGGGATGGTGTGTTCAGGGTGATGAGCTGTGTTGCTTTTACGCTAAACATAATGTTTTGCATTGTTGCCAAAAAGTTACATTTTGGTTTCATCTGACCAGAGCACCTTCTTCCACATGTTTGGTGTGTCTCCCAGGTGGCTTGTGGCAAACTTTAAACAACACTTTTTATGGATATCTTTAAGAAATGGCTTTCTTCTTGCCACTCTTCCATAAAGGCCAGATTTGTGCAATATACGACTGATTGTTGTCCTATGGACAGAGTCTCCCACCTCAGCTGTAGATCTCTGCAGTTCATCCAGAGTGATCATGGGCCTCTTGGCTGCGTCTCTGATCAGTCTTCTCCTTGTATGAGCTGAAAGTTTAGAGGGACGGCCAGGTCTTGGTAGATTTGCAGTGGTCTGATACTCCTTCCATTTCAATATTATCGCTTGCACAGTGCTCCTTGGGATGTTTAAAGCTTGGGAAATCTTTTTGTATCCAAATCCGGCTTTAAACTTCTTCACAACAGTATCTCGGACCTGCCTGGTGTGTTCCTTGTTCTTCATGATGCTCTCTGCGCTTTTAACGGACCTCTGAGACTATCACAGTGCAGGTGCATTTATACGGAGACTTGATTACACACAGCTGGATTGTATTTATCATCATTAGTCATTTAGGTCAACATTGGATCATTCAGAGATCCTCACTGAACTTCTGGAGAGAGTTTGCTGCACTGAAAGTAAAGGGGCTGAATAATTTTACACGCCCAATTTTTCAGTTTTGGATTTGTTAAAAGAGTTTGAAATATCCAATAAATGTCGTTCCACTTCATGATTGTGTCCCACTTGTTGTTGATTCTTCACAAAAAAAATACAGTTTTATATCGTTATGTTTGAAGCCTGAAATGTGGCAAAAGGTCGCAAAGTTCAAGGGGGTCGAATACTTTCGCAATGCACTGTACTGCTACAGGCTCGCCGGGCTCCCCCCGCCACAGCCGGATCGCCGGGCTCCCCCCGCCACAGCCGGATCGCCGGGCTCCCCCCGCCACAGCCGGATCGCCGGGCTCCCCCCGCCACAGCCGGATCGCCGGGCTCCCCCCGCCACAGCCGGATCGCCGGGCTCCCCCCGCCACAGCCGGATCGCCGGGCTCCCCCCGCCACAGCCGGATCGCCGGGCTCCCCCGCCACAGCCGGATCGCCGGGCTCCCCTGCCACAGCCGGGCTCACCTGCCTCAACCGATCTGTCAGGTTCCCGCGGCCCAGCTGACTCGACAGGTTCCTGTGCCTCAGCTGGCGTGACATATTCATCAGCAGTGGTGACCGGTCAGCTCCTGACGCCCGGGTTCGTCCCCTTTGTTGTCGTCCTGGATGTGGAGGTCCTGGGCCGGCGTGGTTACACGTGGTCTGCAGTCGTGAGGCCAGTTAGATGTACTGCCAAATTCTCTATGACATCGGAGGCAGCTTATGGTAGAAAAATGTACATTTAATTCTCTGGCACTGCAGTCATCATTCCAATTGCACGCTGGAGACATCTGTGGCATTGTTTTGTGTGACAAAACTGCACATTTTAGAATGGCCTTTTATTGTCCCCAGTACAAGGTGTAATGATCATGCCGTTTAATCAGCTTCTTGATATGCCACACCTGTCAGGTAGATGGAATATCTTGGCAAATGAGAAATGCTCACTAACAGTGATGTAAACAAATTTGTGCACAGAATTTGATCGAAAGAAAATTTTTGTGCGTGTGGAACATTTCTGGGATCTTTTATTTCAGCTCATGAAACATGGGACCAACACCTTACATGTTGAGTTTATATATATTTTTTAAGTATATGCTCGCATTACTTTGACATCCCATCAGCAGTAAGTATTTAATATATTATTATAATAATTATTATTATAAAGTTGTGTGGCGATTGGCAATGACAGAACTGATGTGTAAGACAAGGGCCCTGTGTCTGACTGACAGGCTCATTTAGAAAAGGTGAAGCAACAATAGAGCTGTGGTGTAATGTGATGGACATCATGCTAACCCAGGGAATGCTAAGGGAATCCAGGTCGTATGTTAGGCGTTGTGCTGACAAACAGCCAAGCCGGTGCTTTACAGGGAACCAATAAGCAGGGCAATTCAAACACGCTGGCGAAGCTGTCTTTGTCTGCCTGGGAAAATGCATTACATTCCTATCATAGGAATGAGGCAGGTAACTTTTAGACCAGATAGCTGCATTATGTACCTCATAATAATTTACATGAGTTATGTAAGTAAATGTGTGATAGAAATGTCATCATTTTTCTAACATTAAAAGGTTTGTTTTGGAGCATTTTTGCATAATGACATAATCATAACACTGCCAAAGAATGATAACATTAGCTGTTATGAAATGACTCCCCGGGTGTTACTAACACCTAGCCAACATAAACCTCTTCAAATCAAGAAACCACTTTCACCAGCGAGGTCCAGCTTCATCACAGCATTCCTGGCTCCATCATAGCCTACTAGAACACATTTCAGTATAAGGAGAGAGCTCCATATCCTCTTTGGCTTGCTAGTGCATTTAGCATTCTGTCCACTTTAGACGGGCCCCAATCGGCATTCCCATCTGTCTGTCTGTTAATGGGAAGAGCAGTTAGTGATTTAGCTACGGGAATATTTGTGTGTGTGCTTGTGTTTGTTTGAGTGTGTGTTCGCCTCATAGCCACAGCACAGCCGAGCCCAGTGGAAGGGGGAATGTCTACCAGTAGGCATATAAGCAGGCCGCTGCTCTGTCCTGAAGCTAAATAGAGTTAAACATAAGCAGAATGTTCCAAGGAGAAGCCAGCCAAAAGCCCCTTTGAAGCAGAACGGACTGAAAGTGACACTTAAATTAAGGAAGTGACTCTTAGTTGAAGGCTGCTTGGGAAGGCTACTGCCAGCCAATGGATAGGGGATACATTGAGACCACAAGTAGTCAATTGGAATAGACGTGGGTCTGTATTTGTTAGCAACATGGCTTGGCCCTCTTTGCTCTCTTCTTCTTCCGACAGTGTCATATGATGGGTGGCCCACACAGAGTACTAGATGTTCCAGGGCTGCACTGCCCAGTGGTGTCTCCTGAACGTTTTGTAGGCCCGGCGCCAATACTTTGGGAAACGCATCCTTCCTCCATTGGTCCCTTTGCCATCACTGATTTGACTGTGTTGGCGTTATGCTCTACAGTGGGAACCCTTACTCTCACCTATCCAAAATAGGTTAGGTTCATGATTGCATGAAGGGGTGGAGGAGGAAAGAACAATGCATTTGAACATTGGAACAGGGCTTTACAGTACAGTACATGGGTCCTCCTATCTCCACTTCCTAGTGCTGTTCTCTCTCTGTAACTCTATTGGATTATGACAGTTAGGTCGACTTCCCTTCCTTTTCCCGATTCCTTCCTCCTCCCCTACATTTGAGTCACACTTAATTTCACACTAGCAATTACGCCGATGGAGGGAAGCCACAATCGAATTATACACACACACACACGTCTGGTCTGAGCGCTTGGCAGCCAGCCGGGCGTGTGATTGGGCCATGAAAAGTGACCTCACATATCGGAGGGAAACGAGTTGATCTGCACTAAGCTGAACGGCAATTATCATATGTAACAAAACATTTGGGGAAACAAAATAGGGTTAATATGGTTCTAGAGTGAACTCTCAATAATGGAAAAGTGCTATATGACAAGTACATGACTGGGCAATTATCAGCTCAATGGAAAAGCAAACTTAATGTTAACAGTGTGTGATTTACACTTTGGAGTGAACTAAGCCAAAGACCACTGCCCTATTTGATTGAATATTTCCGGGGTTGCTTCCATCTCGTGGGCGATAATGTGATAAGTGTGTGTTGAGGGAATGTGATTTGATTTGGGGACCCAAGCTTAACCAGTTAATGGACTGACTGTGTGTACCTGTTTCCAATTTCCTACAGCTCTATGTGTGGTGTGGATCCATATTATTATTTGGGGAGGGAATTCCACATGTATTTCACGTGTATTGTATGTAATTACACAAGCAGGCAATTCAATTGTAGTCATTGTACTGAATCTGAATGTGTACCAACACTGAAGTGTAGGACTCCACTACTAAATACATGTATGTGATTATTATGTAACTACTGCTGCATTAGCTAGAATTAGCATAACGAGGGAACTGTTTCCTACAACATCCCATATCAAATAAACACTAAAAATACAGTTTTTAACCACTGCACAACGTTATTCAGTAGTATCAATATGTTGGCCTTGAAGTAAAATGTGGTACCACTTTATGCAGTAGCACTAAGCATATTGCCTGATTGGACCACCTTTGGTGCTGTCCATTCTATGCCTGACTGAAATCATCCGATACAGAACCAACAGTTAAACACACACACACACACACACACACACACACACACAGAAAGACATGAGAAACGAGTCGTGACTTCCTAAATACATGTAAAAGAGAGACCCCTGTTTCTGACTAAGCCCACACAGATATAACCCTGGGAAGGGACGTCACTAGAGATTCATGGATAGGGGGGCTATGCCTCTTTTAGGGGGGTCTGGCATACTCCCTCCTGTCCGTTTACTGTTAGCTAGCAGTCTCAAGCCACCGAAGTATATAAAGTTACAAGTAGGCCTAACGGTGCATGTACACTAGATAATGGTAAATTGCCGTGAGCCACTTAGGCCGCCAGTTGTGACTCGCTTGTGGGCGTGCTGGCAGCATGTTCGATTGTGCGTCAATTATTCAGCAGAGCAAGTTTGTATGAAGGTTCTGGTTATTAAATGGGTACATAGTTCAATAGTAATATAATCTGAAACACCCTCTGGTGATGAACAAACTTTGCTGCCCCGTTTCCAATTGTCCACATGGCTGGGAGAACCTATTCAAGTAAGTAAATACATTTCGTAAATGTAAAAAAAAAAAAAAAGTATTATTAGCTAACTAGCTACAGTGCAGGCTAACTCAAATGTGCTGCTAAATGAGCTAGCTAGTTGGCTAGCTAACTATCTAGCCAACTTCACATACTGTACAGATAGCTAGCTAAGTGAATTAAATTTCACCAGCTACCTAACTTCATATTAGCTAGCTATCTTGATATATTTATCACTGTAAAAAAAAAAACTCCAAATGCATTTGTAGGTAGCTAGCTAACAGCCATGGAGGAGGGTGAAAGGATAGCAGCCCCAACTGTCAAAGTGAGATAGTAGGCTATTCTGGATAGGGCAGGTACTTTTGTGCAGTTCCTGTCCCTAGAAGTGAGGACGGAGATAATAGCATAATATTCAGTGCGGTGTAATTTGACTAAAATGAAGCCTGTTTCTTGTGAGGTTCTGTCCTCCGATAAAGAGAGCTATGAAAGCATGTGTACATATGAAGAGATCCCAATGAAGAGCAGTGGTTCTCAGTCCTGGTCCTGGGAACTCAAAGGGGTGCACATTGTTGTTTTTGCCTCAGCACCGCACAGCTGATTCAAATGATCAACGTATCAAGCTTCAAGTGGTATTTATGTATTCATTTGTGATGCTATCCTTGATATGATCCGGTTATTGTCACATGCTACACATGCACATATGTGTGTCCATGCATCTATCAATCCAATGTTATCATGATTTGTTATCAGGGATATTATACTTTAGTAATCCAATATGACCTGGTGATGTAAACGTCTAATAATTACATTATCTCCCATATTCCTACAGATAACTTGTAACTGGAGATTCCTTCAAAACAATTGCCTACAGTTAACGTGTAGGGCACTGCAAGGTTGGGTGACCAGGGTCATCTGGGACTGCCTCCTGGAGGAATTCAGGTGTGTGAAGGCTACCTGTGTCCTGCATAACTTAATGAGGATGGACACGAGGACCAGGAGGGGATCTGCAGCTCGCCACCGTGTCCCAGAGGAGAAGTCTGCTGCTCTGCAGGATGTTTCAAAGATGGGGTCCAACAACGAAGCAAGAGAGGCAATCCGTGTGCGGAAGATCTTCACTTCTTCGAAGAGGGTGCTGTTCCCTGGTAACAACATAGACTAGACTATGCACAATCAAAGGCTCTTTAAGAGCCATTCACATTGCAATAAGAGTATTCTTTCATTTACTTAGCTATGTCAACTGCAGTTATTCAATTCCCAGTTTCTACTTCTCAGGTCAGGGTGCTGTTTAGGTAAGGTTGTGATGTCTGTACACAAACAAAACTGGCTATTTTAAATAACCCATATTGAAAAAATGTAGAACAATTAGACACCCTATAACCCACACACTCATGTATCAATCTGATTGATGGATTGTGTTGTGCAGTAATCAGGCTCAGGTGTATAAATGTGGCTCCTTCCACCTTCAAAGAATAGGCAAGAGGGCCAACCATGGAGAATAGTAAGACACTTCATTATTTCTATAACTACGCTATATTGTTTGTCCTCGAGTGTCTGTTCATGTTTTTCAGCATAAAGTACTCTGCAGCCACTTAGTGTGATGTGGACACCAGGTGAGACCACACACACAGATTCCTGTTGAACTCATTTTCCCAATAACAGTCTCTCTCCTTCACTTCCTCCTCTTCTCCCTAAATCCTCTAGGTTATATCAGCTGAGTCGGTGAACCACTCCCACATCTGAACTGGCGACAGAGGGCACAGCATGATCAGAGGTGAGAAGTCACTTGGTCAGGTCAACAGGAAGTATTATTAAAGAGATGCTTTACATTGAAATACAGAGATGCAGTAGTCCCAGAGTTAATGATCCAAGGTCAGTTTTGCATTTCACCTCCTGATGATTATGATGTTAGAATAAAAAATTAAAGCAAAAGGTTTAAACATGCTCTGTCTCTCGTCTGCAGATATGTTTTGATGTGAGAGAGGATGCCAACCCCCAGGCCCATCATCGTCACCTCACCCATAATGCAATTGTGATGAACAGAGAATATTTGGGTAGCACTGTGACTCATTAATCATATGCTGCCTTCCCTGCCCCTATGTTCTTACCTCTTTCCCTTTGTCTTTTACACCTCTCTCTCCACCTCTTTCTTCCTCTGTTTTCATAATGCACAACAGATAAGCATTGAAGTACAGATTGAACTTGTATTTATAATATTACAAATATAATATTTATTATGCATGTATTTATAACACTTGGATAATGAACTTCTTTCAATAAAGCGTTTCACATTCTCTACTGGGGAGGCAGGTAGCCTAGTGGTTAGAGTGTTGGACTAGTAACCGAAAGGGTGCAAGATCGAATCCCTGAGCTGACAAGGTAAAAGTCTGTTGTTCTGCCCCTTAGCAAGGCAGTTAACCCATGGTTCTTAGGCCGTCATTGAAAATAAGAATTTGATCTTAACTGACTTGCCTAGTTAAATAAAGGTAACATAAAAAAAATACTACACCTATCCTGTGTTTATCAGATCAATGCAGATGAAGGGCATTAGATAATGAGATGAACCGGTTTTAGACTATATACATTGTCATGACGTTGCCCTCTTTGGGTACAGCAAGCACCATCCCCCTCTCCCTGCCTCTCTCTGCTCCTTCAACCAGGCTGCTGTTGTCAGTGAGGTCGTAAATTCCTCGAAGAGATTGTCTCTTCATTGACACAGTATAAGACACAGAGTGAATTTTCATAGAGAACAAAGGAATTTCATCTACCTCACAGAACTTGAGGTCTGAACAAATTTCATGTTCCGGAGAAGGTATAAAAGATCGGTGAAGAATCCAGCTACGAACTGGTCTGTTTGTTACAACTTGGGGAAACTCATGGGAGATGGTGCGGCCACATTACCATAACTCTGTTTATATAATAGCCTCAGATATGAGGTTTACATCTAATTGTTGTATAAGATGAATGAGTGAGAATGATACTGTTTGTAAAATTGTGTAATGTGATTTTGGATTGATTAATGAAGGAAACTCCAATTCCCTTTTGAGTTTAACTAAATCAGAGGACCGCCCATGAGCCCAGTTAGGATCAGGCATCCTGGGACAGCCCCTTTTCTGCAATTCCGAATAAAACCCAACTTTGAGAAATTCTAAGTAGACCATGTTTCCCTCAATTACGAGTACAAAGGTTGCAGACCAGACTGCTGAATCTTTAAACCATACCACGTGGTTAAACTCTTATTCTGTCGGTATCGATAGTCTAAGAACAAGTCTTTGATATTATTTACTAGTCTGCAGCTAGGAATTCGGTATCATTGAACACGAAGAACGACAACTGCCGAAACACCCATTCTACAACAACATGAATGAATGTCACTCTGAAATACCCACTATAACCACGACAGAGAGAGACGAACAATTCAACAAAATAAACAAACTTTTCAACAGCGACCAAGACAACACACTGAGCATAAATACAGTGGGGAGAACAAGTATTTGATACACTGCGGATTTTGCAGGGTTTCCTACTTACAAAGCATGTAGAGGTCTGTAATTTTTATCATGGGTACACTTCAACTGTGAGACGGAATCCAAAACAAAAATCCAGAAAATCACATTGTATGATTTTTAAGTAATTAATTTGCATTTTATTGCATGACATGATTATTTGATACATCAGAAAAGCAGAACTTAATATTTGGTAAAGAATATATATGTTTGCAATTACAGAGATCATATGTTTCCTGTAGTTCTTGACCAGGTTTGCACACACTGCAGCAGGGATTTTGGCCCACTCCTCCATAAAGACTTTCTCCAGATCCTTCAGGTTTCGGGGCTGCCGCTGGGCAATACGGACTTTCAGCTCCCTCCAAAGATTTTCTATTTAACTATGCCACTTTGTTTACATACTCATCTCATATGTATATTCTGCACTCAATACAATCTACTGTATCTTGCCTATGCCGCTCTGTACCATCACTCATTCATATATCTTTATGTACAGTGCCTTGCGAAAGTATTTGGCCCCCTTGAACTTTGCGACCTTTTGCCACATTTCAGGCTTCAAACATAAAGATATAAAACTGTATTTTTTTGTGAAGAATCAACAACAAGTGGGACACAATCATGAAGTGGAACGACATTTATTGGATATTTCATACTTTTTTAACAAATCTGAAAAATTGGACATGCAAAATTATTCAGCTCCCTTAAGTTAATACTTTGTAGCGCCACCTTTTGCTGCGATTACAGCTGTAAGTCGCTTGGGGTATGTCTCTATCAGTTTTGCACATCGAGAGACTGAATTTTTTTTCCCATTCCTCCTTGCAAAACAGCTCGAGCTCAGTGAGGTTGGATGGAGAGCATTTGTGAACAGCAGTTTTCAGTTCTTTCCACAGATTCTCGATTGGATTCAGGTCTGGACTTTGACTTGGCCATTCTAACACCTGGATATGTTTATTTTTGAACCATTCCATTGTAGATTTTGCTTTATGTTTTGGATCATTGTCTTGTTGGAAGACAAATCTCTGTCCCAGTCTCAGGTCTTTTGCAGACTCCATCAGATTTTCTTCCAGAATGGTCCTGTATTTGGCTCCATCCATCTTCCCATCAATTTTAACCATCTTCCCTGTCCCTGCTGAAGAAAAGCAGGCCCAAACCATGATGCTGCCACCACCATGTTTGACAGTGGGGATGGTGTGTTCAGGGTGATGAGCTGTGTTGCTTTTACACCAAACGTAACGTTTTGCATTGTTGCCAAAAAGTTCAATTTTGGTTTCATCTGACCAGAGCACCTTCTTCCACATGTTTGGTGTGTCTCCCAGGTGGCTTGTGACAAACTTTAAACAACACTTTTTATGGATATCTTTAAGAAATGGCTTTCTTCTTGCCACTCTTCCATAACGGCCAGATTTGTGCAATATACGACTGATTGTTGTCCTATGGACAGAGTCTCCCACCTCAGCTGTAGCTCTCTGCAGTTCATCCAGAGTGATCATGGGCCTCCTGGCTGCATCTCTGATCAGTCTTCTCCTTGTATGAGCTGAAAGTTTAGAGGGACGGCCAGGTCTTGGTAGATTTGCAGTGGTCTGATACTCCTTCCATTTCAATATTATCGCTTGCACCGTGCTCCTTGGGATGTTTAAAGCTTGGGAAATCTTTTTGTATCCAAATCCGGCTTTAAACTTCTTCACAACAGTATCTCGGACCTGCCTGGTGTGTTCCTTGTTCTTCATGATGCTCTCTGCGCTTTCAACGGACCTCTGAGACTATCACAGTGCAGGTGCATTTATACGGAGACTTGATTACACACAGGTGGATTGTATTTATCATCATTAGTCATTTAGGTCAACATTGGATCATTCAGAGATCCCCACTGAACTTCTGGAGAGAGTTTGCTGCACTGAAAGTAAAGGGGCTGAATAATTTTGCACGCCCAATTTTTCAGTTTTTGATTTGTTAAAAAAGTTTGAAATATCCAATAAATGTCGTTCCACTTCATGATTGTGTCCCACTTGTTGATTCTTCACAAAAAAATACAGTTTTATATCGTTATGTTTGAAGCCTGAAATGTGGCAAAAGGTCGCAAAGTTCAAGGGGGTCGAATACTTTCGCAAGGCACTGTACACACGGATAGAGACAGACGACACGCAGACAGACAAGACATACGGACAGACACGCACACGCATTACTTGTCATTATGTTGCCTTTCCTAATGGTTATTTTCTCACATCCCACAAACATGTCACTCCAAGCAGGCCACATATGTCATATAGTCCCCGCATACAGTCAAACATTTCTCTCAGTAAATAGCCACAAAACTCAAATCCATTTCATCAGAATGGTCTTACACTGAACAAAAATATAAATGCAACAATTTCAACGTTTTACTAAGTTACAGTTCATTTAAGGAAATCAATCAATTGAAATAAACTCATTAGGCCCTAATCTATGTATTTCACGTGACTGGGAATACAGATATGCATCTGTTGGTCACAGATACCTTCAAAATAAAGGTAGAGGTGTGGATCAGAAAACCAGTCAGTATCTGGTGTGACCACCATTTACCTCATGCAGTGCGACATCTCCTTCGCATAGAGATGATCAGGCTGTTGATTGTGACCTGTGGAATGTTGTCCCACTCCTCTTCAATGGCTGTGCGAAGTTGCTGATATTGGCGAGAACTGGAACACGCTGTCGTACAAGTTGATCCAGAGCATAAAAAAGTTTGAAATATCCAATAAATGTCGTTCCACTTCATGATTGTGTCCCACTTGTTGTTGATTCTTCACAAAAAAATACAGTTTAATATCTTTATGTTTGAAGCCTGAAATGTGGCAAAAGGTCGCAAAGTTCAAGGGGGCCGAATACTTTCGCAAGGCACTGTACATATTCTTTATCCCCTTACACTTGTGTCTATAAGGTAGTAGTTTTGGAATTGTTAGCTAGATTATTTGTTGGTTATTACTGCATTGTCGGAACTAGAAGCACAAGCATTTCGCTACACTCGCATTAACATCTGTTAACCATGTGTATGTGACAAATAAAATTGATTTGATTTGATTTATTGGGTTCAGGTCTGGAGACTAGCTAGGCCACTCTAGGACCTTGAGATGCTTCTTATGGAGCCACTCCTTATTTGCCCTGGCTGTGTGTTTCGGGTCGTTGTCATGATGGAAGACCCAGCCACGACCCATCTTCAATGCTCTTACTGAGGGAAGGATGTTGTTGGCCAAGATCTCGCGATACATGGCCCCATCCATCCTCCCCTCAATACGGTGCAGTTGTCCTGTTCCCTTTGCAGAAAAGCATACCGAAAGAATGATGTTTCCACCTCCATGCTTCACGTTTGGGATGGTGTTCTTGGGGTTGTACTCATCCTTCTTCTTCCTCCAAACACGGCGAGTGGAGTTTAGACCAAAAAGCTCTATTTTTGTCTCATCAGACCACATGACCTTCTCTGGATCATCCAGATGGTTATTGGCAAACTTCAGACGGGCCTGGACATGCGCTGGCTTGAGCAGGGGGACCTTGCATGCGCTGCAGGATTTTAATCCATGACGGCGTAGTGTGTTACTAATGGTTTTCTTTGAGACTGTGGTCCCAGCTCTCTTCAGGTCATTGACCAGGTCCTGCCGTGTAGTTCTGGGCTGATCCCTCACCTTCCTCATGATCATTGATGCACCACGAAGGGTGTGATCTTGCATTGAGCCCTAGACCGAGGGTGATTGACCGTCATCTTGAACGTCTTCCATTTTCTAATAATTGCACCAACAGTTGTTGCCTTCTCACCAAGCTGCTTGCCTGTTGTCCTGTAGCCCATCCCAGCCTTGTGCAGGTCTACAATTTATCCCTGGTGTCCTTACACCCTCTCTGGTCTTGGCCATTGTGGAGAGGTTGGAGTCTGTTTGATTGAGTGTGTGGACAGGTGTCTTTTATACAGGTAAATTAGTTCAAACAGGTGCAGTTAATACAGGTAATGAGTGGAGAACAGGAGAGCTTCTTAAAGAAAAACTAACAGGTCTGTGAGAGCTGGAATTCTTACTGTTTGGGAGGTGATCAAATACTTATGTCATGCAATAAAATGCAAATGAATTACTTAAAAATCATACAATGTGATTTTCTGGATTTTGTTTTAGATTCCATCTCTCACAGTTGAAGTGTACCTATGATAAAAATTACAGACCTCTACATGCTTTGTAAGTAGGAAAACCTGCAAAATCGGCAGTGTATCAAATACTTGTTATCCCCACTGTATATATATTGATTGCAATTGTTCCCGAATGAGTGAGCGTTCTTGTGTAAAGGATTAGCATTTCAATTGTTATAATTATTAACTCTGTAGTGACTTCTTAGTCGACCCCCACTTCCCTTTTGTCTAACAAGCCGCCATGCCGGTTTAGCCCACTAGGGCACATTCTCCTATCATTTCTTGTAACCATATTTACTTTGTTTGTTTTGTTTATGCATTTCTGTGATTGTTTAGTTAGTTAAAAAATCAATTATTTAAGACAGTTGATGTTTGGATGACTGAGTGAAGACTGGGTTCATGCAGATAACCAACAGTTTACGTCGTTTGGAATGAGACTAACGTGAGGAAAAGTAAATAATTCATTAATCAGAAGACTATTGATCAGATATGAAAATATCTGAAAAGTTATTTTAGGAAATGATAACTTTGTAATCTGAATATATTCCTTGGTGCCCCGACTTCCTAGTTAATTACAGTTACATGATTAATTGGTTTAAAGGCGTAATACTAATTACAGAGAATCTTTGATAAAAACTATACGTCTTCAATTTAATGAGAGTAAAGACACGACAACATCATGCATAGGAAGTGTAGTGTACTGTTTTTAAATGTTTTATTTCTGTATATATGAATTACAAATTAGCCTTTAGCTAGTTAAATCCTGTTTATAGTATATTAGTTACAGTGTAACCATTGATGTCCCAGGACAAAGATTGGTAAACACTTTTGAAATGTATAATTGTAATACATACCCATGCAGACACAGCATCATTCAAAGACAAATCATTTGATACTCCTGGTATTGGATATGACTGAAAAATTACCTCAAAGACATTCATACCTAAACTGAGAGTACGTGATCAGTGAATATATTAAATGTGCAGGCTAGAATGTGGGGATATCATGCATGGTAATAACTACATGTATATAGATCGCTTTCTACACATCCATAGGCATACAGGTATTTTTTATCCTCCACTGCACAATAAGCAAGAACATAGCTAGCTACGTTATTCGTCTATCAGCATTGCATGGCAAATATCAGCAAGGCAAGCATACAAAATTGTACATTTAATTTGCAGTTAATGTTGTAGCTAGCTAGATTCTTTAGATCCACTGTTTCACAAGACGACAGCCTGGTTTGCAGGTTGTTTCAGGAGTCCCTAAAACAAACAACCAGAATTACAATTTCATACCCATGTCACAACACCCATAAAGCTAGTCAGCTAGCTTGCTAAATCGCGATTTTTGAAAAATGAACTTTATGACAAAAATAAATGCATAATAGTTTGTCTCTAAATTAACTAACATATTGCTGTCAACTGTACATGTTTTGAATTATTCGTTATGACGTTATAATCCCTTACATCCTAGTATTTGTTAGCCATCTAATGCTTAGAACACACTGACTGCGTTTTCACATCACTGCTGCATAACATTTTGCGCAGCTAGGCAACTATACTGATGCAGGTATCTTTTGCAGACGGTCACATGCGGTTGGACACATTTTTTGAAATGTTTTTATTTCACATTTATCTAACCAGGTAGGCTAGTTGAGAACAAGTTCTCATTTACAACTGTGACCTGGCCGAGATAAAGCAAAGCAGTGCGACACAAACAACAACACAGAGTTACACATAAACAAACATAGTCAATAACATAATAGAGAGAAGAAAAAGTATATATACAGTGTGTGCAAGGGAGGTAAGGCAATAAATAGGCCATAGTAGCGAAATAATTTAGCAATTAAACACTGGAGTGATAGGTGTGCAGAAGATGAATGTGCAAGTAGAGGTACTGGGATGTAAAGGAGCAACAAATAAATAACAGTATGGGGGTGAGGTAGTTGAATGGACTATTTACAGATGGGCTATGTGCAGTGATCTGTGAGCTGCTCTGACAGCTGGTGCTTGAAGTTAGTGAGGGAGATATGGGTCTCCAGCTTCAGTGATTTTTGCAATTTGCTCCAGTCATTGGCAGCAGAGAACTGGAGTGAAATGTGGCCAAAGCAGGAATTGGCTTTAGGGGTGACCAGTGAAATATACCTGCTGGAGCGTGTGCTATGGGTGGGTGCTAATATAGTGACCAGTGAGCTGAGATAAGGCGGGGCTTTACCTAGCAAAGACTAGCTAGCTAACCAAGCCAATGAGGTGTGTGTGTGTGTGTGTGTGTGTGTGTGTGTGTGTGAGAAATTCCCAAATAATCATGTTTGAAAGAGTGTGAATGTCAAATAAATAGTAATAGAAATGGTAGATACTACTGTACCCCTGATCATTTGGTCAGATAACCGTGTGTGTGTGTGTGTGTGTGTGTGTGTGTGTGTGTGTGTGTGTGTGTGTGTGTACAGTAGGTGACATGTCCATGATAGCTATCTAATAACTATAGTTATGCTTGGTAATGGTTTGGCTTATCATGTTCATGTCTATGTAGAAGAAGACTGTAGGAGGAAGTGGAGAGGACTCAGGGACAGGTACCAGGGAGAGAGAAGGGCAGAGAAAGAGAAGAAGAGGTCTGGGTCAGCAGCTTCAGGCCAACAGCCTTGGTGCTTCTGCCACATCCTTTTCTGGATCCATTTATTGTGCCTAGGGCAACGAGTGGCAATATTACAGCCAGACTCTCTACGACCTCATCCATTGTGTTGTCGCCACCGGTGCATCAAGACCCTCTACGTCATTTACAAGTGAGACCACCACCTCCACCAGTACAGCGAGACCCTCTACAACATCTACATCATCCACAAGTATGACCTCCACCGGTGCAGCCATGGAAGATGATGAAATGGAGGAAGCACCTCTGGATCTAGGACCACCTGAGATTATTATGTACCTCACAGAAGTGACCACTGAGGACCTCGTTGAACAGGATGTGGCAGTGGAGACAAACGAAGAGGAACAACGTCACACCAAGCGTCGGAGGAGGCTCTCCTCCAAGCCGTCGAGAGGGATGCAGCACAACCTGATGCTCACAGGAAGGAGGATGAAGAGACCCTCTTTTACCATGAGCCTGGTGCCAACACTGAAGAGGCTGCCTCAGCGAACAAAAGCAGCAGTCAAGGTTAAAATGTATCAGCTGCTTTTCGAAGCCGAGTTCAATGGTACAATTGTTTTGTTTGTTACATCACAGGTAGTGTCATAAGTGTGCGACAGTGAAGTAAAGTAGGTCATTTTTACAGTATACTCATGTTGGCTAATTGGTATTTCAGATCAAAGTATTAATATGAGGCAAATGTATAGCTGTTGTTTCTGGGTTAGAAAATATCCTAAAACAACAGTTTGCTGTCTAAATATTTGCCTGTCACATTCATCTTTTGATCTGAAATACAAATTCCATGAGTAAACAGCACGTATTACCAACTTTACCACACTGTTCCAATTTATGCCTCTAACAACCATATACTGCTTGTATAGTGTAAACATAAATCTCACCTTTTATGGTGTTCTATTATGTTAAGCGTGTATGTGTTGTCTTTCCTCTTCCCTTCCATTTAGCCGACCAGCTCACAGGAAGGTCAGGAAGAGGAGAGGAGTTGTCTGGTTGTTGTCTTTCCTCTTCCCTTCCATTTAGCCGACCAGCTCACAGGAAGGTCAGGAAGAGGAGAGGAGTTGTCTGGTTGTTGTCTTTCCTCTTCCCTTCCATTTAGCCGACCAGCTCACAGGAAGGACAGGAAGAGGAGAGGAGTTGTCTGGTTGTTGTTTTGACCTCCCTCAGTGTACCTTTCTTTTCACACATGTCAGTTCCGTTTAAATTCAGTCAATTCATAAAGTCGTTTGTTTCTAAAGTCTTAGGATAGCATTCATTATTAGTGTTACGTACATTTCTGAATTGACAGAATTGAAACTCATATACCGGAGAATTCACAGATGCTCTTGTTGGTCTCTTACGAGACTAAAGGTGAATATATTTATTTAATTTAAAACCACTTCAAACCAGGGTGTTGAAACTTTTTGTGAAGTTAAGTTCCATCGACTGGTCCATGGGCCATTTGTTTGTTTAGCTGTGTTATGGCTACATATTATTTCCCTTTTTTCAGAAACAGACACACATACCTCTCCTCCACTCCTCTCTGGTACCTCAGATCTCCAGTGCCCTGTCCTCTCGCTCTTTATGGCCATGCCTGAAGTTCCCTTACTATGTCTAGGCTTTATGAGTAGTGCCTGTATCTGTCTGCAGGTGTGCCAAAGATACATGCTCTTGTTGTTCTCTTACAGATTACAGGCTACACATTAACTTTTTACATTTATTTGTCGCGCACACACACACACACACACACACACACACACACACACACACACACACACACACACGTCATGTTCTTTCCTGTACTTGAATACTTATTAAAATATGTTTTCATAGTCATTTTCCCACCTGTATTTTGTCAGGCCAGTGAACATGGTGGTAAACTGTACTATTTGTATGGACCCTGGGTTACCTAGGTTACCCTTTCCCTTTGTTATCATACTAACTGTATGTCGTATAACCTTAATTAGTGCTCCTGCTCACCTGACGTACCATGCCAGGTGTGTATAATACTGACATCAATGGGAGAGGGAAGGGGTTAAGGTGTGGTCTTCACTCCCAAAGTTCACTTAAATATAGCTTCCAAATGAAGAGAGACAATGATATATAAAGTCATCTGGGGGAAAAAACTATTTTATGGACAACGGTGGATGGTTCTTAAAATAACCTTTGTGTTATGGGGCTCTTAAGAAAGCTGTTTCACTCCACGGCATACTGCCATGGGACATCACCTGCTGGCGATGAGAAGTAGGTGGTCACCTGGAGTGCCTGTCTGGGGGCGTGGTTGGCACCTGCCCTGGTGACATCAGGTAGGTGAACATTTGGCGTGCCCATCTCCATCCGGAGCGGCTCCTGGAATGACCTCCGCAGGTAGTTGTGGAGAACACATGTGGCCTTCACCCAGGCATCGACATTTGAGGGGCTGAGACCAAGCACTCTCTGATACATTCTCCATCGGGCTGCCAGAATCCCAAAGGCGCATTCAACAACTAACCTTGCCCCGAACAGTAATTTGTTAAAGATCCTTACAGGCTTTGGCAATGGCAGCTGGCGTCCAGCGTAGGGCCTCATGAGGTTGGATCTTAAAGGGAAGGCCTCATCGCCGACGAAGACGTGGGGAACAGTGATGCAGGTGGTGGAATATCCAGGGTGCCATCCTGAAGTGCCTGGCCACAGGCAGAGTCCCGGAGGGTCCCGCAGTCACTTCCCTCGCCATAAGCACCAACATCGACAACACGGAAACAGTAGATTGCGTCTACTACAGCCAAGAGTACAACTGAATATGTACCCTTGTCGTTGTAGAATTGCAAATCGCCAACTGGGCTGATGGACTCACGGTAGTTGGTATCCATCTGGGCGATCCTGGCTCCAACCAGGTGATCGAACTGGCTTCGGTCCAGACGAAAGTAACTTCGGAGTTCCTCTCCAAACAGTCGAAGCTCTTGAATGAGGAGGTGGAACTCCCCTGCCTGCTTTCGGGACTTTAACAATCTCTGGACAAACACGGACCTGTGCTTTCAGCGGGGCTGGTCCCGGCCCAACAGCGCGATAAAGACCACCTTCCTCAACGCTGGTCTCACACTATATAGGGAACAGGGTGCTATTTGGAAAGCACACACAGTATTGATCTGTGTACCAAAGGGAATTGACCCGTGTCTCTGTAGGCTGCAGACTGGAGGCTTTTATTAAGTGATGGTTGCCTGACCACATGCTGTCTCTGGGCTGCTGTCACTCAAAAACAGACAACGGGGATATTTGGTATGATAACCAGTTCACTTCATCTATTGAACTGTGAACGGGTGTTTTTACAAACGGAATGGTTTTCAAAGCCTGGGCCTATTGATGCGATTGACAATTGTGTAGATAGAAATCGATGTAGGCTCAGGTTAGAGGGAGCACACATGCACATGGGCGCACACGCCCACAAGAACGAACACACACATAGATTGCCAGGAATCAGTGGTGATGACTGCCTGGTGGGAGCGATCCATGCTGTGAATGGATTTGTGGCCAGAAGTGGTTTCTTTCTTATCAATCAATATGGGGCTGTAACAGGCAACTGACAGCTAAAGTGGTTGGGGACTGATGGTTGGGACTGATTGTGAAAAGGTAAGAGGAAGCCCTCGTCAGCCATTACGCATCATAACCCCACTGGGGAAGGAGGAAACGGATGCGCATGAAATGGCACCCTACTCCCTTCATAGTGCACTGATTTTGATCAGATCCCTGTGGGCTTTGGTCAAAAGTAGTGCACTATACAAGGAATAAGGTGCCATTTGGGACAAACAGTGAGAAATAGATTTGTCTGAGAGATGGTCCGGTCCGGAGGCCTACCTGTGACCTGCAGCTTGTCCTCTGTGACCTCACACTTCAGGTAGAGGCGTCCCCTCCTCTCGGTGTGGTCCGTCCCACACATGCTGGGCACGTTCATCACACACTGATTGTGCACGTTCATGTCGCAGGCTGAAGGGATGCAGACACACAGAAAGACAGACAGAAAAAGAGTACTAATAAATGAATAAAGCCGCGCAGAAGCTTTGATAATGTATATTTAGAGATCTCTGGAATCATGTGTGTGTTTCAGAGAGGAAACTGCTGGAAGGAATGGACAGGAAATGGAAATGCAGTTTTAAATAATGGAAATCATCATTCGGCAATATTACAGAATTGTAATTTAACTTCATTGTGCAGTATGAGCGATGGCAATAAAGTTGTTTGAATGTACTTTGAGCACATCTAAGGCCTTGTTTCCATTGGAACTTTGAAATCAACCCGTGTCGGGCCTTGGTGGGCTAGCTCAAATCGTGTTTCCACTGCCTCCAGAATTTAGAAATGATCTCATGTTGCTTGGTAGCCAATGTGACTGTGCAGCTAGCTTCGCTAATGTTGCTAGCTAGCTACCAACATTGTGTAGAAAGTCATTTTGCCACAACCAGCTACGCTCACCACGCTGTAACTAACGTTACCCCATACTCCTGCCAGTGCTAGCCAGACTCAGAGCTATGTATTCATAAGGAACAAAAATATAAACGCAAGATGCAACAATTAACGATTTTACTGAGTTACAGTTCATATAAGAAAGTTAGTCAATTCTAATACATTCATTAGGCATTATTCTATGGATTTCACATGACTGGGAATATAGATATGCATCTGTTGGTCACAGATACCTTAAAAAAAAATATGCCTCACAATGGCCTTAGGATCTTGACACGGTATCCCTGTGCATTCACACAAATGCAATTGTGTTCGGTGCCTGCCCATACCATAAACCCACCGCCACCATGGGGCACTCTGTTCACAACGTTGACATCAGCAACCCTCTCGACCACCCAACGCCATACAAGTGGTCTGCATTTGTGAAGCCGGTTGGAAGTACTGCCAAATTCTCTAAAACGAGGTTGGAGGCGGCTTATGGTAAAGAACTTAACATTATATTCTCTGGTAACAGCTGTGGTGAACATTCCTGCAATCAACATGCCAATTGCACACTTCCTCAAAACTTGAGACATCTGTGGCATTGTGTTGTGTGACAAAACTGCACATTTCAGAGCTGCCTTTTATTGTCCTCAGTACAAGGTGCACCTGTGTAATGATCATGCTGTTTAATCAGCTTCTTGATATGCCACACCTGTCAGGTGGATGGAATGTCTTGGCAAAGGAGAAATGCTCACTAACAAGGGATGTAAACAAATTTGTGCCCAACATTTTAGAGAAGTAAGCTTTTTGTGCGTGTGGAACATTTCTGGGATCTTTTATTTCAGCTCATGAAACATGCGGACCAACACTTTACATGTTGAGTTTATATTTTTGTTCAGTATAGTTTGCACTGCTCGCATTACTTTGACATCCCATCAGCAGTAAGAATATAATATATTATTATTATAATCATAAAGTTGTGTGGAAGCTGTCAGAGTGACTGGCGATTGGCAATGATAGTCAGACACAGAACGTCAGTTCTGACAGGCTCATTTAAAAAAGGTGAAGCAACAATAGAGCTGTGGTGTAATGTGATGGACATCATGCTAACCCAGGGAATGCTAAGGGAATCCAGTCGTATGTTAGGCGTTGTGCTGACAAACAGCCAAGCCGGTGCTTTACAGGGAACCAATAAGCAGGGCAATTCAAACACGCTGGTGAAGCTGTCTTTGTCTGCCTGGGAAAATGCATTACATTCCTATCATAGGAATGAGGCAGGTAACTTTTAGACCAGATAGCTGCATTATGTACCTCATAATAATTTACATGAGTTATGTAAGTAAATGTGTGATAGAAATGTCATCATTTTTCTAACATTAAAAGGTTTGTTTTGGAGCATTTTTGCATAATGACATAATCATAACACTGGCAAAGAATGATAACATTAGCTGTTATGAAATGACTCCCCGGGTGTTACTAACACCTAGCCAACATAAACCTCTTCAAATCAAGAAACCACTTTCACCAGCGAGGTCCAGCTTCATCACAGCATTCCTGGCTCCATCATAGCCCACTAGAACACATTTCAGTATAAGGAGAGAGCTCCATATCCTCTTTGGCTTGCCAGTGCATTTAGCATTCTGTCCACTTTAGACGGGCCCCAATCGGCATTCCCATCTGTCTGTCTGTTAAAGGGAAGAGCAGTCAGCACTAACCGTTCGTGAGTGGATTTCAGCTAATTTATTTCAGCTCATGAAATACGGGGACCAACAACTCTACATTTTTCGTTCAGCGTAGCCTGCTAGCTAGCTACCCAAGCAAACCAGACGACATCAGTGGGTGGGATCGACAGCGACGGGTGTAACGTCAGCCTTCCATTATCGGTTGGATTGGCCACAAGCCAGGTGCACCGCGTGTCAGCTTAAATGTTTACGTCGCAGGTGGTGCGTCGGGATCCCCAGTCTAAAGTGGATGACGAGGGTACATTACTCACTGTCACACTTCATCCCCTGGTGGATGAGACCGTACAGGAGAGAGCCACAGTGGTCGCAGAAGGTGGGGCTGCCGTAGGTGTGGATCTTGAACTTGTGCTTGGTTCTGGGGTCCTGCAAAGACAAGAGAGACATGGTGAGCCGTTAGTTAAGTATAACCATGTACAATACGCAGAATGATCAGAGGGGGGATGCAACAGAAAGAAAAAGGTACCCAAAACATGAATGTAGCGTTATTAACTCCCGTCTGTACAGTTCAAGTTCCTTTTCCACAGACACAGTAATGATGGAAACGCTATTCAACTGAGCCAGACGTGGCAGGATATGGAAAAAAAGGTATGAGAGTAATAATTGGAGTCGATACATGAGATGAGTCAGCGCTAGTCATTTAGTTTGAATGAAAAACTTTTTTTTCAACTTAAAAAAAAAAAAAAAACTTGTACTGTCTATACAAAGCATGTTCTTCAGCATTGGCTTGGCAAAGTATCTTTCTATGAGGAAAGGAAAGAAGCAAAAATTAAATGAATTAAACAGACAAAGTTAAGGGCAAAATCCTTTCCGCAAGGACTGTTCTAATATTGAAACAGGGACATTTTACAGAATTAAAAAGGAGAGGATACAGTACTTTTCTAAATAGAACCAAACCTCTCATTCTATTTTGCACTGACCGGTGCTGTTAAAAGATCTGAAAAAAATAAATTAAAAAAAGCTGTCAAAGAGCATGTCCTGCAGGCTCAGAATTCCAGCTCTGATCGTGCACTGATTGCAATCGGCACAATGTGGACCAATGCCCATGATCAAAAACTCAAGTGGTTGTCCAATGAATTAACTGCAGCCACACTTGAGGCGAACATAAAACTTCCAAGAGTAGGTCCAATCCCATGTAGACCGATCGTCTGAGCCACAGCAATGGCTGCACCTTACGTTACGGTTGGACTTTTTATTAGCTGGAACTGATCTACTGTACTACAGTACTCTCTAAGTGCCACTCCGCCATAATGTGTACAGCGCCCTCAGAACGTACTCGCAACGTATTCACACCCCATAACCTTTTCCACATTTTGTTGTGTTACAAAGTGGGATTCAAATGAATGTCATTTTTTGGGTCAACGATCTACTCAAAATACTCTGTGATGTCAAAGTGGAAGAAACATTTGAAAATTGATTTTTAGGACATAACAAAGGGGTCGAATACTTATTGACTGAAGACATTTCAGCTTCTAATTGTTCTTTGAAAAAGTAAAGGGGTGTATATACTTTCTGAAGGAACTGTATATGTACTGGTACAAACAAACAAATGGAACGGTGACCTTGTAACAGTAAGTGTACACAACATTATATTCCAAACTGGTAATAGCAGCAAAAACAGGTCTTCCACTTTACGTACCAATGAGCTTTGTTGTAATTGGGCAAAAAAGTGTCACTCCGTAATTAGTTTGTGTGAGGCAAAAGAGCAAACAGACCATGGCCTTCATGTGTCAGTTCAATACCTTGCTAATACACAACCCCTGTCCTCCAGGCCACGCTGGTGCAATTTAAAATCAGTCTTAAACACTATTAATGATGTGGTACACACTATGAACAAAAAAAAAATGTTTCATGGAGAATCACAGTATATCAATCTGATTCAAAGAGAGTAGGTGAGAAAATGATTGGATGACTAACAGACGTCAGAAAAGACAAGGATAGATATTATACACCTTCCCTTTTGGTTTCACTAGAGTTGTAGACATGTTGTAGTAATGTAAAGTAACAGTCAAAAGTTTGGACACACCTACTCATCCAGGGCTTTCTTTATTTTTACTATTTTCTACATTTTAGAATAATAGCGAAAACTTCAAAACTACGTAATAACACATATGGAAACATGTAGTAACCAAGAAAGTGTTAAACAAATCCAAATATGTGTTATATTTGAGATTCTTCAAAGTAGCCGCCTTCTGCCTTGATAACAGCTTTGCACACTCTTGGCATTCTCCCATCCAGCTTCACCTGGAATGCTTTTCCAACAGTCTTGTTGGAGTTCCCACATATGCTGAGCACTTGTTGGCTGCTTTTCCTTCATTCTACGGCCCAACTCATCCCAAACCACCTCTGGTTGAAGTCGGGTGATTGTGGAGGTCATCTGATGCAGCACTCGATCACTATCACTCTCCTTCTTGGTAAAATAGCCCGTATACAGCCTGGAAGTGTGTTGGGTCATTGTCCTGGTGAAAAACAAATGACTAGTCCCACAAACCAGATAGGATGACGTATCACAGCAGAATGCTGTAGTAGCCACGCTGGTTAAGTGTGCCTTGATTTCTCGCAGACAGTGTCACCAGCAAAGCACCCCCACACCTCCTCCTCCATGCTTCACGGTGGGAGCCACACATGCGGAGATCATCTGATCACCTACTCTGTGTCTCACAAAGACAAGGCGTTCGGAACCAAAAATCTCAAATTTGGACTCATCAGACCAAAGGACCGGTCTAATGTCCATTGCATGTGTTTGTTGGCCCAAGCAAGTCTCTTCTTCTTATTGGTGTCCTTTAGTAGTGGTTTCTTGCAGAAATTCAACCATGAAGGCCTGATTCATGCAGTCTCCTCTGAACAGTTGATGTTGAGATGTGTCTGTTACTTGAACTCTGTGAAGCATTTATTTGGCCTGCAATTTCTGAGGCTGGTAACTCTAGTAAACTTATCCTCTGTAGCAGAGGTAACTCTGGGTCTTCCTTCCTGTGGCGGTCCTTATGAGAGACAGTTTCTTCACAGCACTTGATGGTTTTTGCGACTGTACTTGAAGTTTCAAAGTTATTTACATTTTCCCGGATTGACTGACATTCATGTCTTAAAGTAATGATGGAAAGTTGTTTCTCTTTGCTTATTTGAGCTGTTATTGTCTTAATATGGACTTGGTCTTTTACCAAATAAGGCTATCTTCTGTATACCAGCCCTATTTCGTCACAACACAACTGATTGGCTCAAAAGCATTAAAGAAAATAAATTCCACAATTTAACTTTTAACAAGGCACACCTGTTAATTAAATGCATTCCAGGTGACTAACTCGTGAAGCTGGTTGAGAGAATGCCAAGAGTATGCAAAGCTGTTATCAAGGCAAAGTGTGTCTAGTTTGAATAATCTGTAGAATAATAGTGAAGTTTAACACTTTTTGGGTTAATATATACACTACATTCCATATGTGTTATTTCATAGTGTTGATGGTCTTCACTATTATTCTACAATGTAGAAAATTGTAAAAAAATAAAGAAAAACCCTTGAATCAGTAGGTGTGTCCAAACTTTTGACTGGTACTGTAAATCATTAGAAAAGGATGTCACAGTACCCTGGGTGTTCAGAGTAGAAGTTGGCCTGCACTCTTCAAACTGGAACTTCAACAATTGGGGGAAAAACTAACACTGATCTTAGAGCAGTGTACAGGGGAAACTTCATCCTACTACATTACTATACTAAAGGAGAGAACACCCAATCCTTAGTGAATGGTTGGTTACTACTGTCATTGGTATAACATGACACCATGAGTCATAATGGAATATGAAGAACTAGTGTCATTTTAATGACCTTCTATATTTTATACTTGCAGGCCACGGTTGACTGAGACACTTGTTTCCTCTACAATGACCCATGTGTGTATCAAAGCAGTAGACTTCTGACACCATATTATATTCTGACATGATTATCTCGCCCTGCTTATCACTGGATCATCAAGGGCAGCTCTGAGGTCAGTATCCAGCCCTCCAGCAGCCATCTGCAACACCTGGATAATCGTGCTGTGAAACTGATCACAGGCCAATGTAATATACCTCTTAAGATTTGTCCAAGATCAAATAGGAGAGTGTTGCCCAAGATCAGATAGGAGAGTGTTGCCCAAGATCAAATAGGAGAGTGTTGCCCAAGATCAAATAGGAGAGTGTTGCCCAAGATCAAATAGGAGAGTGTTGTCCAAGATCAAATAGGAGAGTGTTGCCCAAGATCAAATAAGAGAGTGTTGCCCAAGATCAAATAGGAGAGTGTTGCCCAAGATCAAATAGGAGAGTGTTGCCCAAGATCAAATAGGAGAGTGTTGCCCAAGATCAGATAGAGAGTGTTGCCCAAGATCAAATAGGAGAGTGTTGCCCAAGATCAAATAGGAGAGTGTTGCCCAAGATCAGATAGAGAGTGTTGCCCAAGATCAGATAGGAGAGTGTTGCCCTTATGGAGCATGGTGAAGAAAGAGAAAAGGTCTAAGCAAGTGTAGGAGATCAAAAGAAGGAGAGAAAATGTGTCCCTTTATTTGTCACCCCTACAAACACTATTGCAGCCTATCATAGTTCAGTATGGTAGAGCATGGTAGACTCTCTTGAGCAGTAGTTCTACATGTAGAGTGTGTCTGGTTTTGTGTTATAATCTCCAAACGTGACCATATATTTACATAGCGGGGTCAACAGCCCCTATTTAGAATCAGGCCAACGGCACAGCTTTACGAGAAGCAACACCTCATCAGATCCTTGTTCGCACTAGAGTTTGGATAGCCAAATTACGGCAATTATCATAAGGACTCACTTTTATATCCACGGAGAACAGGACGTTCGAGATAAAAAAATAAAAATAAGTGTTTGTCTTACACGGGCCAGTCAGAACAGAGTATGCCGAGCCTCGCTGGAAATGAAATCTATTGTCAGCCCATTGTAAAAATGAAATAACTGAAATAAAAGAGTTTAAAAGATATCGAAGTAAAGTCAATTACGACGAAAGAGATGGAGACACGTTGATGATAACGGCATTAAAGCCATCATGAGATAGTAAATAAGAAGATTTGAGGTGGGGCTCTGCATGTAGAAAATGTACTTCATACCTTCAGTTAGGGCTGTGGCGGTCATGAAACTGTGTCAGCCGTTTACTGTTACGCAAACTAGACTCCAGGCCTCCACGCAAACAAGCTGCTGATGTGCGTCTTTGCAACATCTACATTTTAAATAGTAAAATAAATCCAATTGAATATACGCCATCACAATACATCCATTATTTATTTTAGTCAGGTCTAATGAAACATTATGATATGAAGCAAATGTATTTCTGAAGAACAGAATATGCTGAGAGAACAGAATATGCTGTATGTTACCTGGCTATGCTCCACGATCCAGGCTTGATCGTTTAGCTGACAAGATTAGCTAACAAGTCCCATGGCATTATTTTATATTAAATTATTTTATAGTCAGAAGAATATAATTAATGTTAGCTGAATAAAATAGAACAGATATGTTTCCCATTCCGGAACGAGCGCACATATGAAGTGTCATGAGCATAAAAGTGATCATTTGGGAAAAAGGTCCTATTGTGCTAGATTTAGAGTTATTTGGAAACTTTAGTTGTGAATGATACAAACCTTAGAATGTCTTAGAAATCAACGCATACATGTGTTCCATGGTGCAACTATAGGCTGTTAATGATTTGAGAAAGTCGCAAAAAAAGCTTGAGTAGACGCTGTACTCTCATCAAGTGGTCATATTTTCACCCATCAAACTATTCTCAATTTAATCTGGTCTTTACTAATATGTAAAATCAGTTTTGATTTAGCATGACCCATTATCAAATAATGGGTAGGATACTTCGGATTTATAGCGGAGCATGTGCTTAATATGAGCAGCTGAGAAATATATATAAGAACACATTTCACTCTACGCATCAACCACTGTTTGAGGAGCATGCTATCGCTGCCTGACAGGTGACATTCCGCTCAAACTTTGTTCCTGCAGCTACCCAGTGCTTAATTTAGGAAACCAAGTGAGATCTGTCCGGGAACATCGATAGCAACATAGTTTCGCAACGAAACATATTTCAGCCCCTCTGCACTCTCGAGAAATGAATAAAGGAGAGAGAGGAGGAGATGAAAACGAATTGTGGTGAGATATTCCGTATAGCTAAAAGGTAATGTGTCACCAAATTAATTATTAAAATTCCCTATTACTAGGCTATTCAAAATCGCCCTGGACAATCAATGAGCCTAGGGCTATACGTTCTCTCCCAGACTCGTGGATAGAAATGTTGGAGCGTAGCATAAGGTAGCCAAACCAGTCCACCATAATAACACAGTCCACACAAGATGGTGATTACTCGAATTTGTTTAATTTTGGAGTATACAGTCGTGGCCAAAAGTTTTGAGAATGACACAAATATAAATTTTCACAAAGTCTGCTGCCTCAGTTTGTATGATGGCAATTTGCATATACTCCAGAATGTTATGAAGAGTGATCAGATGAAAGTCCTTCTTTGCCACGCAAATGAACTGAATCCCCAGAAAACATTTCAACCCTGCCACAAAAGGACCAGCTGACACCATGTCAGTGATTCTCTCGTCAACACAGGTGTGAGTGTTGACGAGGACAAGGCTGGAGATCACTCTGTCATGCTGATTGAGTTTGAATAACAGACTGGAAGATTCAAAAGGAGGGTGGTGCTTGGAATCATTGTTCTTCCTCTGTCAACCATGGTTACCTGCAAGGAAACACGTGCAGTCATCATTGCTTTGCACAAAAAGGGCTTCACAGGCATGGATATTGCTGCCAGTAAGATTGCACCTAAATCAACCATTTATCGGATCATCAAGAACTTCAAGGAGAGCGGTTCAATTCTTGTGAAGAAAGCTTCAGAGCGCCCAAGAAAGTCCAGCAAGCGCCAGGACCGTCTCCTAAAGTTGATTCAGCTGCGGGATCGGGGCACCACCAGTACAGAGCTTGCTCAGGAATGTCAACGGGCAGGTGTGTGTGCAATGACTTTTGGAGGATGGCCTGGTGTCAAGAAGGGCAGCAAAGAAGCCACTTCTCTCCAGGAAAAACATCAGGGACAGACTGATATTCTGCCAAAGGTACAGGGATTGGACTGCTGAGGACTGGGGTAAAGTCATTTTCTCTGATGAATCCCCTTTCCAATTGTTTGGGGAATCCGGAAAAGATCTTGTCCGGAGAAGACAAGGTCAGCGCTACCATCAGTCCTGTGTCATGCCAACAGTAAAGCATCCTGAGACCATTCATGTGTGGGGTTGCTTCTCAGCCAAGGGAGTGGGCTCACTGACAATTTTGCCTAAGAACACAGCCATGAATAAAGAATGGTACCAACACATCCTCTGAGAGCAACTTCTCCCAACCATCCAGGAACAGTTTGGTGACGAACAATGCCTTTCCCAGCATGATGGAGCACCTTGCCATAAGGAAAAAGTGATAACTAAGTGGCTCGGGGAACAAAACATCAATATTTTGGGTCCATGGCCAGGAAACTCCCCAGACCTTAATCCCATTGAGAACTTGTGGTCAATCCTCAAGAGGCGGGTGGACAAACAAAACTCACAAATTCTGACAAACTCCAAGCATTGATTACGCAAGAATGGGCTGCCATCAGTCAGGATGTGGCCCAGAAGTTAATTGACAGCATGCCAGGGCAGATTGCAGAGGTCTTGAAAAAGAAGGGTCAACACTGCAAATATTGACTCTTTGCATCAACTTCATGTAATTGTCAATAAAATCCTTTGACACTTATGAAATGCTTGTAATTATACTTCAGTATTCCATAGTAACATCTGACAAAAATATCTAAAGACACTGAGGCAGGAGACTTTGTGAAAATTAATATTTGTTTCATTCTCAAAACTTTTGGCCACGACTATAGGCTAGACCAATTATGCACTAAAGACATCTTAAATAAGTTTAGTTTTATGTTTTTCTGCCATGCATAATATGCAGCAGGCTATGCATTGTATGACGTCACAATCATCATTTTATCTCAGTTTTTGTTGTGTTTGTGTGGGGGGGGGGGGGCTTGGGCTCATAAGCCTATGCATATGTATAAGCTCTAATATGCATATGGGTGTTTTGAATTAATCACCTAAGAAAGCTGTCCATTTCCTTGTGTTAGGCTGTGTAACAACATCCACAATGACCATCCTTTACACTCAGTTTCAACCTGCTGTTGAACTTCTTTCTTCAAATTGATCACAGTGAGGTGAGTTTTAAAAACAGAATTCTGTTTTGATGATAAGTGTTTGATGTGATTTTCAATTGCATTCGCAGTGATGTCAGAGTAGTTAGAGGGACAATAGAGCCCTGAGTAAACAGGCCATTAGGACCTGATGGTCGTTAGCAAGTTGGGTACTACCAAAGCATGTCCAGTGTGCATAACAGGAGATTACCGTGACTCAATGTTCACGTGGAATTTGACTGCGGTCATGACTGCCGGTGTGGTGGTAATAAGGTCACCGCAACAGCCCTACCTACAGCATGTTGGAGTCATCTATAGTAGCCCTTACCCTAAAACGGGAACGGTCTCCTCAGTATGCGGTTTGAAAGTGATCTACAGTGCATTCGGAAAGTATTCTGACCCCTTGACCTTTTCCACATTTGTTGTTGTTTTTTCCCCCTTATCAATCTTTTTGACAAAGCAAAACAGAGTTTTACCATAAAGGCCTGATTGGTGGAGTGCTGCAGAGATGGAAGAATCTTCCAGAAAGACAACTATCTCCACAGAGGAACTCTGGAGCTCCTCCTTGACCAAGGCCCTTCTCGAGATCTGTGCCTCGACACAATCCTGTCTCGGAGCTCTAAGGATAATTTATTCGACCCTCATGGCTTAGTTTTCGCTCTGACATGCACTGTCAACTGTGGGACCTTATATAGACAGCTTGTGTGCCTTTCAAAATCATGTCCAATCGATTGAACTTACCACAGGTGGACTCCAATCAAGTTGTCGAAACATCTCAAGGATGATCAATGGAAACAGGATGCACCTGAGCTCAATTTCGAGTCTCAAAGCAAAAGGTCTGAATACTTATGTTAATAAAGTATTTCTGTTAATACATTTCTAAAAACCTGTTTTCACTTTGTCATTATGTGGTATTGTGTATAGGAAACCATGTAATGTAATCAATTTTAGAATAAAGGCTGCGACATAACATTTGGAAAAGTCACGGGGTTTGAATACTTTCCAAATGCACTGTATATTACCCTATAAAGGGCGAGGTCTAATCTACAGCTTACTTTGCCGTTGAACTCTGAAATGAAAGAGGGTAACGCATGCCTATAAACTCCGAAGCGCAATGTTACAACCATAGAATTAGGAATTAGAAGACTAAGTCATTTTAACAGGATCTCTGTGGGGACAACATTCACGTTCACATGCTGCAGTCAGTCGGGTCAATGACGCAGTCACTTGTTTTTTGACGCAACAAACTCATTCTATGAACTCCGTTTCTTGCTCGAAGGTCGTTACTTTTTGTCCAATAGTGCACTGTTTTACTGTTTTATAGACGAGAAAACATTCCAAGCTGTCGCTCGAGTGAAAGTCCCTTTGAGGTCATGTCTAAAGTCAATAGGTGGCACAATTATCGACCTTGGACAAATATGGGAGACGGTAACTAAATTGTCATGTCCCATCTTGCACATAAACTCCTGAAGAAACAAATGGCCACATGTAAATACAGTAGGGAGTTGTCTCTTTCTGGAGCCTGTGCTGGATAGAGGATGCCAGATGCCACAGGAATAGTGGACCTCGGCATTGCAATAGAGCAGTAAACCGAGCTCTAGTTGTCATGTGACGTGGTTGGAGGCCAGAGGTCAATAGCATGTCAGCATCATGGAAGGGAGTGCATAGAAAGTTGCATTTGTGTGTGTACACGTGGTACTAATTTGATGAAAAACGGCACATTGAAAGTACACGTACCTGATCTGATAGTCAATTGCGGCACGCATCACACTCAACTGAATTGTCCATAGGCCATGAGTAGGACGACGCCTCAGTGCTCAAACGGCATGGATTAATTCATACTGCCCGTGCATTCGACAATGTGTGAAACGGCAAAGTCATCCTTTCGCCTGAAAACTGGAAGGCTGCCAGTTAGTCAAGTGGCATCCCACTTCCCCAACGTTTTCTCCATTTCAGCCACAAGCCTCTTTCAGAGAGTCCAATTTTAAGTGGATTTGCATTGAGAACCCCATCCAGACTACCCCCCTCTGCAGTGAATCCCGTTTGATGTGAACACCTGGCCGTTGATAAAACTGGAAACCGGAGCGCTGCTCTCTTTTCCAGGAAAGTGGGGATAAATGTCTGCTCCAGCTGAGGGAAGCTGGGCGAAAAGCAGCCAAAAAACATCTCCTCAGTTCCCTCGAGACACAATCTTACACTGCCTGCCAAAAAGGGAACACACTTGGTGAAAGAAGAGGGAGAGAAAGGGAACGATGCGACGTGTCTTGTTGAGAGGTGACCGAGAGCTAAGCGGGGAAGTACGATGTGAAGCACGACTGTGTCACTGTCCCTTGTGTCACAGTGACACAGTCTGGCCTGAGGACTCTTGGACACTCTCCAATAAGGGCTGGGCGAAATGGAAAAATATCCATATCGCGATAAATTGCCTGAATTGATACGCTAACGAGAAATAGAACGATACGTTTATAACATTAAGGTGCACCACAGTTTAAAAAAAAATTGTCCTTTAAACTACTATTACTAGCTTGATGGTTGTAGCCATCAATTGTCCTATTAACAATCCCCCATAATAGCTAAGTTTCAAACTTCACATTTCTCTAGTACAGGCTACTTATCGCAATGAACAATATCAGATATCAAATGCCTGCGATAAGTGGTTCGGTGTCGATCATTTTCGGTTTATCGTCCCAGCTCTACTCTCCAAGCTGTCTCACCCTCTCCAGCTGTCGCACCCTCTCCAGCTGTCTCACCCTCTCCAGCTGTCTCACATTACAGTTGGATTTAACTGGGCACCTTGGCCCACACACCCCTTCAAAACGGCTTCAATTTCCCACCTTCATCCCACTCCATCTCCGAGTCGTGTTGGATGCTACAATAAAGCCCCGGAATAAAAGTGTCTGAGTGAGTGTTTGTATTTTAATTGCATTGTCGTCTCCTGCTTCTCCCTCTCACACACACACACACACGGCAAACACCCCTTAATTTGCTGTCCCCACTGTGTGTTTGACGAAGCAGACCGGGCTGGTTAAAAAGAGAGGGGAAGGAAGGGAGAGAGAGAGAGAGAGAGAGAGAGAGAGAGAAAGAGATACACAGCAAGACAGAGACAGAGATAGATAGATAGATAGATAGAAAGGGTTGTTGCACCAGCTGCAGTTACTCATATCCACCCACACACATCTGATCCTGAAGGTTTATCCACTTGTTTTCCATCCATTGCCTTGTTCTCTCCTTCCAATGAATGAATGAGAGGAGGGGAGGAGAGTTCAGCTGCAGAGGACTTTTTATACTGTTTTTATCTCTGGTCATGTCAGTTAGCATAGGTAAAGAAAACGCTTGCAGACTGGGTTAGGATTTCACTTCACAAGATAATTCACAGGACGCCTAGAGTAACGTTATAAAGAGAGAGGGTGAAATCCTGATTGTGGATATAAATTAGCAAGCTTTTTGGCATGCAGGTGCGTGTTAACAGTCCCCTGTGACAGATATGCAAGGCACTACATAAATGGTCACTGGGGAGACACACGATGTCCCAGACTTTGGCCGTATGACTTCTAAATGAGTAATTCTGACCAGAGGGTCTTATTGGGTCTTTCGCCTTGGCCATTCAGGTCAGTACTTGTGCTATGTTAGCTCAGGGTTTCCCAAACTCGGTCCTGGGGCCCGCGCTGGGTGCACGTTTTGGTTTTTGCCCTAGCACTACACAGCTGATCAGGATTTGATGATTTGAATCAGCTGTGTTGCGCTAGGGCTAAAAACCAAAACGTGCACCCAGCGCGGGCCCCAGGACCGAGTTTGGGAAACCCTACATTAGCGTAGCAGTTAGCGTAGCATTCTGGGAGTATCAGGTTACAGGGTTATAGGAGATGATTGACTGGTTTGTACAGGGAAAACATCATTTCAGCTGGATGGAGGAACATCAGAATGGATCCTTTTCCTGGCTGGGCAAAGTAGTGGACAAACTGGTTGTTAATTGAGATTGACGGCAGAAACGATCTACGGCTGCAACCGATGGCTACGCTTGAGATGACATTGCACAATGGGAGACACATTCATGAAAAAAATTATCTCAAAATCAATTTGCATGCCTCTTTTTAGCGAATCGTTGCCCGTTTTACTCTTGAACATGGTGGTCCTCTCAAAGTTAATGAGAGAGGGGTGACTGGAGTGTGTGTGGGACTCGTACCAACCAGGCAATTAAGTTGTGTGTGTGTGTGTGTGGGGAGCACGGAGGTGACAGCATTACATCACCTAGTAATGGGACACAGTGAGCTGGGATCATCAAATCTGACCTGTTTCCGAATTGGATTTAACCCATTACACCTACGCTCCTCCTGGGGATTTACTGGGTATGCAGGCTTTTGGACCAGACCTAACATTATAAATACACCCGATTCAGCTAATCGACGTTCTGATATACTGTATACTGAAAGTATTCACACCCCGTGACTTTTTCCGCATTTTGTTGTGTTACAAGGTGGGATTAAAATGGCCTACACAGAATAACCCATAATGTCAATGTGGAATTATGTTTTTAGAAATGTCAAATCAATAAGTATTCTATACCTTTGTTATGGCCTAAGCCTAAGTCAGCTCAGGAGTAAACATTTGCTAACAAATCACATAAATTGCATGAACTCACTCTGTGTGCAATAATGTTGTTAAACATTCATTTTTTAATGACTACCTCATCTCTGTAACCCACACACGTACAATTATCTGAAAGGTCCCTCAGCCGAGCAGTGAATTTCAAACACAGATCCAACCACAAAAAAAACAGGGAGGTTTTCCCGATGCCTTGCAAAGAAGGGCACCCATTGGTAGATTGAAAAAATAAATAAAAAGAAGATATCCCTTTGAGCACGGTGAAGATATTAATTACACTTTGGATGGTGTATCAACAGACCCAGTCACTACAAAGATACAGGCGTCCTTCCTAACTCGGCTCCCGGGGATAGGAAGAAAACTGGTCAGTGTTAAACGGCTGTGATAGGAGAAAACTTGAGGATGGGTCCAACAACAGTGTCGTTAGTTACTCCACAATACTAACCCAAATGGCAGAGTAAAAAGAAGGAACAGCAGAGAAGGAGTACACAGACTAAACATATTCCAAAGCATGCAATAAGGCCCTAAAGTAAAGCTGCAAAAACAGGGCGTGTGAATAC